>NW_028093985.1:15231135-15661074 GCF_014824575.4 Sturnira hondurensis | reverse complement strand
CTCCTACCTTTTGCAACATCATGGATGGAACTGGAAAGCATTATGCTGAGTGAAATAAGCCAGGTGTTGAAGGACAAATACCATATGATCTCACCTCTAACAGGAAGCTAAACAACAAAGCAAACAAGCAAGCAAAATATAACCAAAGACACTGAAATAGAGAACAGGCTGACAGTGACTGGAGAGGAGAGGGGAGGGAATTTCAGGGGAAATAAGGGAGGGATTTAGAGGAACCTATATAAAGGATACATGGACAACAACTGAGAAGGGTGGAAATGGGAGGGAGGGGGGAGGATGGGGGGTGGGACGGGATGGGAGTAATAGACAGAAAACTGTACTTGAAAAATAATTAAATAAAAAAATTGGGAAAAAAAAAAGTGAGTAGTGGTGCTTCACTGTAACCTTTGTGAGTCAGTTCAACCTCTAACTACTTCAGTCTCCTTTTCTGTTAGAAAAGCAAGAACTACTCTCATGCTTTGCATCATCTCACACCGACACAGGGTTGAAGCCGGATAGAATTCTCCCAGAGAAGCAGAACAATGGGCAGCCACTGGCAGAACAACTTCTAAAGACCCAGTCTGAGGCTGTCTTGAAAATCTGCCTCCAACTGCCTCTAAATAATAATTACCCCACTGTACCAGGACTAGCCCACTGACTAGCTACCCTTAATGCAAATACCTGCTACTGACTTTCCGCATAGATGTAAATATTGCCATTAATATTTTGTAAGACCAACAAAGTATCATTTGTACCTCAGGATAGCTGAATATTAATTAAGGTATAGGGCATACAAAGACGTGATTCCCCTGGTCCTTGGTAAGCCCACTTCACATTATTATCAAATGCATCTCCAATTTTCAGAATAACTTAGTTATTAGAAAAGGTGATTGGACAAAATAGCAAAGATTTGTTTTTTGTTTTAGTACTAACAAAAGGCAAATCAGAACAGTTAATAAGTCTTTTCCCCTCCCCCGTTACCCAGCTACAATTGTGGCCACATTATAATTTTAGACCCCAAAGCAGTGTGGTGATTTGATGTATAATTTCCAACATGTTTTATCAACCTATTCTTCATTTAAAATATTGAAAATTATTTTTTAAAATATTGGAAACTATAAAAAGATCAACATGTTACTCCCCTGCCAGGAAAAAGTAAAAGAAAGAAAAAAAGGGAAGAAAGAAATGAACAAGCTAACAAACACGAAAAAAGCCAGAGCGACTGGAATCTCAGTTTGGAGGAAACATATGGGATTGAAGCATCCGCCCTAGCTCTGTAACCATCACACGTGACTCTTCCCCTCAGTGCAGAATCTTGGATGTCATCAGACTGGGGCCAGGAGGCTGTGCGTGCAGGCCAGTGTGACTGACCACAGGAGCTCTGTACGTGGAAGGGATGCCGTCCTCCCCACATCCGGCGGGAGGGTCTTACTGGAAAACCAGAGCTCAGCTGACTTAGCCCGCTACAGTTCGGCCGCGGCAGCGTTGGCCTGCACGTAGGCTGCAGCGTGACTCAGTGCTGACTCACCTCGCGCCAGCTTCGGAGCCCGCTCCTGCGCCCACTCCTGCGCCCGCTCCTGCGCCCGCCCCTGCGCCCGCTCCGCTGCTGCTGGTAGATTTTCCTGGTCCACTCAGGCTCCAACTGTGTTTGCAGACCCCTGCTCCCTGAGTCCCTTCCTGCACTCCAGATCAGTCCCAGGGCTTTAAACAGAACAGGGCAGATTTTACAGCTTTTGAATCCCCACCAAGCAGGGAACTGATTAGCTTTGTTTTCTTTAGCGTTAAGAGCTTTATAGTCCACTAATCAATTCTTTCATTAAAGGCTTGTTGGAACAAATATCTAACATCTCCTTACGCAATGACTTGGAGATGACCTCTACTCAGATTTTGTTTCTATGTACCAAGCTCATGTCTTACTTTTGTCTCACATTTTGTAAGGTTATCTTTTCAATGTTTGATAACCATCCTTGGCAACAAACCTCCTATTGCAGTGATGCAAATCAGGTTGAAACTTGGCATCATGTGTGGGCCTTGACTGACTTACTGTAAAAAACAGGGAACACTTCGTCATGATCTTATTTGCTGTCTCAGTTGCTTGTAGATGTCATGCTCATTTTCCGTCTGTCACTACTCTTTGAAAAGCCCTGTAATAGATTTAGACTGTTAAAATCTGCATTCTTGAGCTGTCATGCTCATTTCTTCCTCTCCAGGGTTCCATACAGAGAGTAACAAACACTAAGGCAGTATTTCTGCGACAGTAGCCATGGACCATCTGCTTGGAGAGTGCTGGGGATATATGGTAAAAATCCACTTGGAACTACAGAACCCATCTTGGGGTGGGTAAGGCCTGGAAAATGATTGAGCAGCCCTTCAGGAATTCCTGCACTCATAGGTTTGAAAACTACTAGCCAGAGTATGAGGGTGTGAGGCATTATTCTGTGAAGGCTCTAGGAGAAATCCTCACAATTGAGAACCCTTTGTTCTAAAAATGGTTTTGAAGTTCTGATATCAGGCAGTCATATTTCTAAAATTGGTTACATATAATATTGTGTTTGCCTTATCTGTATTTTAATACAGATTTTTTCTTGTTAATTAGAAATTTGGGTGTAAAATAAAATGAAGTATCCGTATATTTTTAAATTTCAGACTGATATTTCTTAAACCTGACTTGGCATCTCAGTTACCCACAGGGCCTTAAAACACTCCTTGGCCAGACCCCAGGTCTAAAGAAACATATCTCTGAGGGTGAATGCAAACAGCCACTGTTCCCAAGTACAATAGAAACTTTACTAACTCCGGGGTAGCTGCCCTGCATTGTTCTGTTATGGTAGTTACTCATTTCTCAGTCTGCATTGTTTCCTTTGAAATCATCATTGAAAAAATTAAAATTAAAAATGACCACATAAAATGTCAACTTACTATTATATTGTTATATGTATTTGCTTTTATAGAAAATAAGTTTGAAATCACTGTATTCTAAAGGTTTTGGGAGAGGTGAGAGTGGGAGTAATTGGAAAATAATAGAGGGGTCTATTTTGAAGTTTTCCCTATTCTTTTTCCCCTGGGTTTTGTATTTGTTTATTCATTTTCTTTTCATGTCACTGAATGGTTTTCTATTTCATCTCTGTTAATGTTGTAGCAGAAAGCCTAGATCTGACACACACTCAACAGAAACATTTCCTTGCTGACTGTTCTTTACTGTAAAAGGTCTCTCCAGAAAAAGTCCAGCCATTGTTAACATAGTGAGAACAGTTTGTGGAACATTGATGTAACCTGGCAGCCAAGGAGAGTGGACTACAATGTGCATACATAAACTATGGTGACTTCACTGTACTGGTGAGTGGGGGCAGTAGACACTGTTGAGTGAGAGTGTATACTGTGTGGCCCTTGCTCTTGAAATGACTGAGCGAGTAGAGCAGCAAATCTGCATCAAACTTTGCATTAAGTTCGAACCTTCTTCTACAGAAACTATTCAGATGATTCAGAAGGCTTTTGGGGATGATGCAATGAGTGCAGCACAAATCAAAGTGAAGCATAAATGCTTCAAGGATGGTCAAGAATCTGTTGAAAGTGATCCATGTTCTGGAAGGCCTGTGACAAGCAGAACCCCTCAGAATGTTGAACATGTACAAGCTGCAATCAACAGAGATCTGTGAATAACAGTGAGAGAACTAGAAGTTGGTCTGGGAATTCCAAAAACTACTGTGTCCGAGATTCTGATGCAGGATCTTGGCATGAAACTTGTAATAACAAAATTTATCCTGCAGCTCCTACTACCAGAGCAGAAGGAACAGGGTGCTATGGTTGCTAATGACTTGATTCAAACCACTACCAAAGAATCACTACCAGATTTCCTTAAGAAGATCATAACCTGAGGTGAGTTGCGGGTCTACAGCTATGATCTGGAAATGAAGGTACAGTCATCCCAATGGAAGTCACCTGGTTCTCCATACCTGAAGTTGCAGCAAGATCAAGATCATGTTTAGTGTGTTTTGAGGAAGGTCTTGTCTATCACAAGTACAGCCCTCCAGGCCAAACAATTAACAAGGAGTACTACCTCAGTGTTCTTTGTCAGTTGAGAGATGCAATATGATGAAAGGATCCACCGCTATGGGCAATTGGTGATTGGCAGCTTCATCACAACAACATGCCTGCTCATGCATTACATCTTATACAGAGATTTTTGGCAGGACATCAAATCACCCATGTGACTCAGCCCACCTACAGCCCAGATTTGGTGCCTTGTGACTTCAGGCTTTTCCTAAAACTAAAGTCAGCTTTGAAAGGGATGAGAATTCAGACCATTGATGAGATTCAGGGAAATATAATAGGGCAGCTGATGGTGATTCCAACAAAGGATTTTGCAGTGTTTTGAACAGTAGAAGAGACACTGGGAGAACTGTGTGAGGTCCCAAGGTGCCTATTTTGAAGAGGACTGAGGCATCATTGTCTTGTGTACAATGTTTCTTGTGTCTTGTATCTTCAATAAATGTCTCTATTTTTCATGGTACATGGCTGGATACTTTCTGGACTGACCTTGTATAGCCTTGCTTCTCTAAGTCTGATCTTTAGGACCAACAGCATGGACAGTACCTGGGAACTTCTAAGAAATGTTGACTCTCAGTCCCCATCCAGGATATTGAATCACAATTAACACTTCAGCAAAATTCTCAAGTGATTTTTGTATGTATTAAAATTTAGGAAGCACTGTCTTATAGTAATAGTAGGAGTTATAATATGGGGCTGGTGGAGGAAAAAAGAAGAAATAGATGGGTGTGTATTAGTTTCCTGTAACTGCCGAAACAAAGTAGACACTGGCTAAAACAATAAATATGTATTATTTCACAGTTCTGGAGGCTAGAAATCCAAAATCAAGAAGATGTCAGTGGGACCATGTTTCCCCTGTGACTTTGGGAAGAATCCTTCCTTGCTTCTTTCTAGCTTTTTCTATTGGTGGCCATGAATCCTCAGCCTTCTTTGACTTGTTGGCAAATCATTCCAATCTTTGCCTCTGTTATCACATGGCATTCTCTTTTCCTGTGTGTCTCTGTCCTTAACATCTCTTCTTACAGGAGACCCATCATATTGGATAATGAACCCATGCAAAATTGATTACACTTACAAAGACTATTTTTAAATAAGGTCACACTCACAGGTACCATTGGTTAGGACTTCAACATACATCTTTGGGAAACACAATTCAATCTGTAACAGAGAGATTTAGGGGTTCTTTTTTCAATAAGTGGACATGTAATGTGTGAAAAAATTATAATTAAATATAAGCATTATTTTAAAATAACCTCATCACATTTTATAGAATAGTTATTAATTATTCTCTATTATTGGCTGTTATTTCATACTTTTGTTTTCTCTCAGCTTGATAATAAACTCTTCAAGGGCAACTTTCTCTGCAACTCTTACAAGATGATATTGAGTTTATAGTAGGAACTGAGTAATTATTAGTTATGCTAATCAAGCTATAAAATACTATTAAACAAATATACAAACTCTCACTTGTTTTAATCTCTCTATGGTAGAGATTAAGACAAAATTCTACCACAAAGATTAGTCTGACCACAAAAATTAAGCCCCAAAATAAAAGAAAAAATAATCATAGCTAAAGCTATAAACACATTGACAGTCAAACTGAAAATATCTTAGGACTAGGGCATGAAAGTGAAGGGAATCCTTATAACCATAGGGAAGGATAAGAAAGAAGAGGACCAGAGCAGTGGCTCTAAGATAGTAATATATTTTTTAAAGTTCTTGACAATTTGTAGGCAGCATCTATTTTTGTTTGCCCGGCTTTCATTCTCTCTTTCCTTTGAGAATGCTCTTGTCATCTTCTGCAACATTCCCGTGTAGCACGTCAACCACAGTGTTTCCCTTCTCCCTTCCTTCCAAGGGTTAAATACAGAGGTCTCTACTTTTTGCCCTGCATGTCTAAATCTGGATGAGTTTCAAAACTGCAGAAAGCGGTTGAAGCTAAGTCATTTTGGTGGTATTGCTCAAAGGCACTAAGCAGGTGTTTGTTTGTTTTATGACGGAGAACACCAGAGTAAACCTAGTTGCTGTTTTCCCCATGTTCCAGTTATTTAATTCCTCCTTTTGTTCCCAGTTACCCATTATTTTCCACAATATGAGTAATTTTTTTAAATTTTGGTGTTTATTTTTAACATTGCTTTTGATTCTTATTTCTAATTTTATTAAAACTTACTATTGATTATTTTTATGGGGCCAAGAACCAGCTCCAGTTGGTTTCTATTGCTTACAAGCAAAGAAACACACCTGGTATGAAAATATTGATGGGGAGAACATACATTGCCTGTAGCAACCCCACTAAGATAACCTGAAACAGTAGTCTTCATTCATGACACATGTGATATCTACTCTTGAAATATAACACAGACCTTTTCAGTTAGTTTCAATTGATTTTACCAACTATTATCATCGCTCTGTATTTCAAGCTGAATCATTTTTCCTTGACTGGCAAATTTTTCCTTCCTGGCAGTTTGAACCACGCAAATTGCCAGAAGATACAAAAGAGAGAATCACTCTTGTTATGACACTCGTAGGCACCACTAATCTTCTTTCTGGTGCCTCCAATTCATCATTTTGGTTGTCATAATATTCTCAACATTGGGAGATTAAAGAAAAGTTCCCCAAAGTTTCTCAATAAAGCTATTTTACCAGGGGGCTAACTGAAACAGAATCCGTTATGCCAGGGTAAATGTGATCACTCCTCTGCAAACAAAGAACAGCCTAAAGCTGTCCTATTAGCCAACACCAAGCGTATTTCTTTTGAGGTCTACTGATGAAATTTAATTTGATCAAAGTATACCAGCTTCTCAAAATCTTTGTTCTTTCCTCTCACCAGTCTCCTTCCCTTCCTATGCTTTTGCCAGTGCTTGTGCGGTGGATATGGTTTCATTTGGCTGGAATAGGGAACATACAGGGAGAGTAAGCTCCCACCTCTACAGCTGTTTTTGAAATT
Source organism: Sturnira hondurensis (assembly GCF_014824575.4). NCBI lineage: Eukaryota > Metazoa > Chordata > Mammalia > Chiroptera > Phyllostomidae > Sturnira > Sturnira hondurensis. Next base: position 15,654,083 of record NW_028093985.1, on the reverse strand, counting down.
CTAGTAAATCACAAATATCATGGTGAACATCTTGTACTTAATTGTAATTCTTCAATATTTTTAAATTAAGACTAAGAAGTGGCATTTATGGAGTGTGTATCTGATCCTGGAACTACATTACCCCTTGTTTCATGTTTATGACAGGTAAGGGTGTAGTTCACTTACACTAACTATGATGTTAAGTAAGATATTTAAGTCGAAAAAGGTTTTTTTAATCCATTGCAGACAACATGAATACAGTAAGCCCCGCCACATTTGCATTTTGCTTTCTGCAGTTTCAGTCACCCACTGTCACCCATGGTCCAAAAGTATTCAATGAGTATTCCACAAATAAACAATTCACAATTTTTAAATTGCACCCTCCTGAACAGCATGATGAAATCTTGCCTGGGACATGAGTCATCCCTTTGTCTGGAGTATTCATGCTGTATACACTACCCGATCCTTAGTCATTTAGCCATCTCAGTTATCAGACAGACTATGGCTGTGTCACCATGCATGTGTTTAAGTAACCCTTACTTGAGCCTAATGTTTTGTCGCAATGCGCACGTTATTCACCCCGCTTCATCTCATCACACAGTCCCTTTATCATCTCACATCATCACAAGAAGAAGGGTGAGTACTGTAGGACAGTAAAATATTTTGAGAGAGATTATATTCATATAACTTTTATTATAGTATATTGTTACAACTGTTCTATTTTATTACTAGTATTGTTAATCCCCTAGTGTGCTTGACTTGTAAATTAAACTTTATGATAGAAATATATGTATATGAAAAAAGAAAGTATATGTAGAGTTCAGTATTATCTGCAGTTTCAAGCATCCACTGTGGGTTATGTCCCCAGCAGATAAGGAAGGACTACTGTATTTCCTTTGTTGGGAGGGAGTATATATACTGCCCATCTTCCCCTTCACTTCTCTTTTTTCTTTGTATCTGTCAAATGCCGTCATCTGTATGATTCATTTTACCTTGTGGGAATTGATGACATTTACGTAGGGAACTATACTAGGGTTTGTCTACAAGTTTGATAATGAACATTCTTAAACAACACTTACATTATTAAGAATATATAGATACTCTTCATAATAGAGAAAGCAGTGTAGTACAATTACATTTTCTATTCTACAATCTATTGTTTTTTCCTAAAGTTTCTAGTCCTCTCTGTCTCTCCCTTCATTATCTCCTATATTTTCTTCCAAAATTGTCAAACATACTGCTTGGCCTCTGGGTACTTTATTTTCTAGGAGACCTCCAGCTGCTGGTACTCCTTCAGCCTCTGTACTGATTGGTCTCTAGGCCCATTGCACAGCTATCACTCTGAGACTTCTGTGCATTGCATACTAGGTTAGAGCTACAGCTTTGTAGATCATAGATCTTTAATTTTATTTTTATTTGTCTCTAAATCTTCAATTGAGGACACATTTATTGATTTTAGAGAGAGAGAAAGGAAGAGAGAGAGAGAGAGAAACATCCATGTAAGAGAGAAATATTGATCTATTGCCTCCTGCACACACAGAGACTGGGGATCTAACCCAAAACCTAGGTATGTGCCTTGACCAGGAATCAAACCTGCAACCTAGTATACAGGATGATGCTACAGCCAGCTGAGCCTCCTGGCCGGGGCTTAGATCTTATATTTTTGTTTCTTAATTTATTTTCTCCTCTCTTGAGTATCTTTTAAAGAGAAATTCCTGGCAAATAAACACTAATTCCTGCATGATTGAAAATGTTTTTATTCTGTCTTTAAATGTATTTGATATTTAAGCTGAGTATAAAATTCTTGATTGAAAATCATTTTTCTTCAAATACTTTCACAGCACTATTCCATTGTTTTTTAACAGGTCCACAGATGAGAAAACAGATGAAAGCCTGAATTTCAATCCTTTGTTTTCTCCTCTTCAACCATTGTTTTTCTTCTCTTTATTCTCAGGTTTCTGTAATTTTACAAGTGTTGTTTCTAGTTGTAGGCATTAAACTTAGCAGAAAATTTCAATTTGAGAGCTCAAGGCTCCCTTTAGCTCTTTAAATATTTTCTACCTCCATTTTCTCTGACCTCTCTCTGTAACTACTATTACTTAGATCTTGAATCTCTAGGTGAACTCTAAGTTCCTGCTTTTGAAAAACAATTTTTATTTTTTGATTACAGTTGATGTACAATATTATATTACTTTCAGGTGTACAACCCAGTGATTAGACATTTGTATAACTTATGAAGTGATCACCCTGAAAGTTTAGTGTCCATCTGACACTATACATAGTGATTACAACATTACTGACTATATTCCCTATACTGTACTTTACACAACTATTCTGTAAGAACCAATGTGTACTTCTGAATTCCTTCACCTTTTTCACTCATCTTCCTCACTCGCTACCCATCTGACAATCATCAAAATGTTCTCTGTATATCTATGAGTCTATTTCTGATCTGCTTGTACATTTATTTTGTTTTTTAGGTTCCACATATAAGTGACATCACATGAACTTCTTTTTCTGTTTGACTTATTTGACTCAGTGCAGTAACCTCTAAGTCCATCCATGTTGTTGCAGATGGCAAAATTTCATTTTTTCAATGGCTGGGTTATATTTCATTGTACACATACATCACTTCTTTATTTATTCACCTATTGATGAGCGCTTAGGTTACTTCCATGTCTTGGCTGTAGTAAATAATGCTGTAATGAACATGTGGATGCATATGTCTTTTCCATTTAGTGTTTTGAGATTCTTCAGATAAAACTCAGAAATGGAACTGCTGGATTTTTCATTGTCTCTTGTTTTAAAGTCTATTTTGTCTGGTATAAGTGTTGTTGCCCCAGTCTTTCTTTTTTTTTTTCCACTTTCATTGCTATGAAATACATTTTCCATCCCTTTACTTTTAGTCTGTGTATTTCTTTTGATCTACAGTGAGTCTTTTATAGGCAGCATATGTAAGGGTCTTGTTTTCTTATCCATTCAACCACTGTATGTCTTTTAATTGAAGCATTTAACCTATTTACAGTTAAAGTGATTATTGATAAATATGCATTTATTACCATTTTATTATTCACATTTTAAATTTTTTCTTTTTCTTAAAGAAGACCTTTTAATATTTCATGTAANAATGGCCCTGCTCCATTCGTCCCTTCCCCCAACTGACACCTGGGGGGGGGGGGTGAGGACATCCTAATATTTCCTCCAATATTTCTGTACACTTTGAGTTCTGGACACCATTCCAAATCTTTTCTGGCCCCCCCCCTTGGCTGCACCCTGTATCATGGGGAGCTCTTTATCTATTCTTGATTCTAAATGATAGGTTTCCTGGGTAAAGTAATCTTTGTTGTAGGTCCTTGCTTTTTATTACTTTGAATATTTTCTGCCAACCCCTTGTGGTCTGCAAAGTTTCTGTTGAGAAATCATCTGATAGTCTTATGGGGGCTCTCATGTAGGTAACTACTGCTTTTCTCTTTTAAAATTTTCTCTTTGTGTTTAATCTTTGTGGGCCTCTAGGAGTTCATCTTGTTCATAACTCTCTGTGCTTCTTAGATTTGTGTGCCTATTTCCTTCACCAGGTTAGGACATTTTTTTGTCATTTTTTTTTCAAATAGGTTTTTAATTTCTTGCTCTCTCTCTTCCCTTCTGGCATTCCCATGATGCAAATATTGCTTGAAGTTGTCCCAGAGGCTTCTTAAACTATCCTCATTTTTTGGATTCTTTTTTATTTTTGCCATTCTGATTGGATGTTTTCGGCTTTCTTATCTTCCAAATTGCTGATTTGATCCTCTGCTTCTTTTACTCTCTGTTGATTCCTTATAATATATTCTACGTTTCAGTAATCACAGTCTTCATTTCTAATAGGTTCTTTCTTATGTCTTCCACCTCCATCTTTATGTTCCCTTTCTCTTTGTTGAAGTTTTTACTAAATTCTTCCCATAAATTCTTTGAGCATTCTTATAATGAGTGTTTTAAACTTTGTATCTGGTAGATTGCTTGTCTCCATTTTATTTAGTTCTTTTTCTGGGGTTTTTGTTTTTTCATTGGGGACTTATTTCTTTGTCTCCTCATTTTCTCTATTTACCTGTATTTGTTTCTATTTATTAGGTAGAGGTGCTATGTCTCTCGGTCTTGGACGAGTGCCCTATGTAGTAGGTGTCCTGTTGGGTCCAGTGGCACAGCCAACCCAGTCACTCGATCTAGGTGCTTCTGATGCACTTTCCTATGTGCACCCTCCTCTTATAGTTGAAACTTGATTGATGTTGGCATATCAGAGGTAGGGATTTACACATGGCCAATTGGCTGTGAGGACTTACCATAACCATTGTGGTGCATCTCTTATGCAAGGGCCAACCACATGGAGCAGTATTTGGTTCAGCTCCATGGTGCCCGCTGAGTCTGCCCCTTCAGTGTGTCATTTATAAAGGTTGTTGAGTTTTTCTCCATCATGGTCTGAAGCTATTCACTGGGCTGTAGGGCCTCCCGGGAGGTGTAGACCAAGATCAGCTGCTGCCTGTACCCTGCACAGGTATGAGCTACAGAATGATCTGCAGATGGCTGTTACTTCTGTGGGCTTGGAGCACAAGGAGAGGCCAAGCAGCAAAGGTTGGTTTCCACTAGTGCTAGGATTGGGGCCACTTAGCAAGGGGTGTGTAGCACACTGAGGCCACATGCTACATGTTTGGGGTTTGTGAACCTGTGAGAGATTTTAGGAAAGTCCAAAGCATGAGCCAAGACAGGCCATTTGCATGGAAAAGCCAATGGGAACAGTTTGGGTGGGCCCATATTCTGGATGGGATGTGTTCTCAGGGAATCACCAGAGCCAGGCAAGCAGTGCTAGCGATACTGATGGAGACCCTGGTGCTTTTGCAGCTCTGCCCCAGTGTTGGAGCTCAGAGTAAGTGAGTTTGTCACTGATTAAGTCTACATGTGAGCCTCTTAAGAGCAATGCTGGGTCTCCAGTAGCCCTCTGTCTCAGCCACAATCTCTGCCATTTTTTATAGTCAGATGTTATAGGGACTTATTCTCTTGGCGATAGGACCATGGGCTGTGGGTCCTAATGTGTGACTGAGAGTCTCCACTCCTTAGGGGGACCTCCACAATCAAGATATCCATCCTGATTTTTAACTACTACAGGTAGGTATAGATCCAGTCTGGTTTACATCTTTAACCTTCCTACCAGTCTTGATGTGGTTTCTTCCTTATATCTTTAGGTGGAAGACTTCTGTTCAGCTAAATTTCAGGAAGTTCTGAATGGTTGCTCTGTAGTTTAGTTGTAAATCTGATGTGGTTGTGTGAGTATGTGAGTACCACGTTTACCTACTCTGCCTTCTTGACCAGAAGCTCCAACTCTAAATGTCTTACACCTTTCCTTCTATATCATATTTTCTTGATTCTTTGCTCTGTATTTTGAGAACTCTCCCTAATTTTACCTTCTAATTCTTTCACTTATATCTTTATTTTTGCAATTCTATTTTTAGTTTCTCGGGATTTTTTTAACGTAATGTCTGATTATTCTTTATTACATCCTATTTGCTTGAATATCTCTGATAAACTTTGTAGGGCTCTTTAAAAAAAGCTCTAAATTCTTCATTCCATAAATTATTTATTTTTCTGTATTCCAGGGGTTCTATTGATTTGTTTCTTTTCATTTTGTAAATTTTCTTCATATGTCTTGGGATCCTTGACTGTATTTTGTTTTGCTTTTTTAAAAAAGAGGCACTGGAAAGGCATTAATTTAGGACACATAGGCCCTTATGTCCTCAACTTCCAGAATGATTTTATTCCAGTGTGTTATTAGCTGCCATAGTGTCCCGAGACAGTATTTTCAATGCCTCTAGAGGAGAATTTTCAGTGTTTTGTTTGTTTGTTTGTTTTTGAGAGCAAATGCTTAATCATCAGGCATTTTGATGTAGGTGGTTGGAAGTAGAGAAAGGGGGAATCATTGTCTGTGGGTCACAATTTTCTTAATAAAGTCCTAGGTGAATCTGGATGCTTTTGTCTCATTTCTTGCTATTACCCTTTCTTATATCGCTCAGTTTCTGAGAAGGGAGCCTCTCTGGTTGCTGCAACTAGGCAGCCTTCTGCATTTTCCTAGGAAGCTCTCAAAAATTACAGATTTCCTTCACTTAGAGACTCTGAGTCAGAACTTCTGGGGTGGGCCTAGATAATGTTTTTTTTTAAAATACTTTCCCTGGCTCATACGTGCATATAATTTTGGTCATCACCAATAAGTTGAGAGTGAATTGGGGAAGATCATATATAAGACAAAACAGAGGTAGGAGCCTCCTGACTTGACAAATGACTGAAAATGGGGAAAAAGAAGAGGGAGGTATAAAAAATACCTACTAGGTTTCAAGCCAAGAGTGATAATTATGAATAGGAAAGTGATGAGAGGGGGGTTTACTTCCTTCTAGGTTTTTTCTCCAGATGCTGTTGTACTAAATGTCATCCCCACAAAGTAATACTAAAATGTTCCTTTTGTAGAAATATTACTAATAAAAATTACCTTAGATTACAATAAAATGATATATAAATAGATGTATTAATACATTTTCAGGCTGAGTAACTTGCATTATATGCACAAGTTAAACAATCTATACACTTTTGACAATTTGTGAAGATAATTTTAAAACATTCATGGAGCATTCAGTTTCTTTTCAATCAAGTGTCTTAATTTCTCAAAGGTAAAAAAGAAAAATTCAAGTATACAATACGTCTTATACTTATTTATTACATCTGAACTCAAATGCAATGAATATCCACAGTAGTATCTGCAACTCTTCATAAGGTTTATATCCTTACTAAAATATTCCTGTGTACACCATTCAATTTCTATTAATAGAATAACCCAATGACTCACTTTGTACATTTAGAGTCTAGTGAGAAGCTTTAGATCAGTAATATTTGTGACAACCATTAATAGCTCCTTCACATTAAAACATGTGTTTCCTGAATGGTTATATGAAAATATTAATTTAAAAATTAAGGTACAATTTATATACAGTAATTTTTAGCCTTCTTAATGAATAGTTCTGTGAGTTTTGACAAATGCATAGTCACATAACTACCACCACAATCAAAATACAGAACAAGTTAATCACTACTCAAAGTCCCCACACACTCAAAGTTAAATCCTACCCTCCCTGCAGCCCCTGCAACAACTGATCTGTTTCCCTATGTATGGTTTTGCTTATTCCCAAATGCCATAAGAATGCTACCAGGCAGTATGTAGCCTTTTGAACTTGGCTTCTCTCGTTTAGCACAATGCCTGTAAGATTCACTCATTTTCTTGCATGTATCACTAGTTTGCTTCTTTTCATTGCTGATAATGTTCCATTGTATGGATGCGTCACAGTTTGTTTATCCAAATACTGATATTTAACCATTTATCAATAATTTTATGTTGTAGAAAGGAATAGTTTCATGATTATGAAATTATGTATTTATCAAGAAAGGAAATGATAAGGTAAATTTCCTTTCTGCATTCAATTCTTTAGTTACTTTAGATTTACTTGACTATATATTAGTTATAACTATTTTAAATAATATATCCTTTATGTAAGTAAAAAAAGTGTGGATCTTTAATTGTGGGTGTGCATTTGAAGTATGTGTTGGGTTAGAAAAGTTTTTTCAAGCCAAAATGAGAATACAATACGTGATTGTTATTGGTATTAACATCTGATAATATTTTGCTTAAATTTCTTGAGGTAAGGGCCCTATGGAGCCTATTCAACCCAGTCCTCTGAAATGGCCCACTTCCCATTGAAATCCTATTCATCTTTTACCTCATGGAGGCAACAGGTGGCTCAGAAAATAGCCAATAGAAAGACAATTCTTGTCCTTCAGGATCGCTGCCAATGGAAAAAAGTGACCTGAAATACAGATCTCAGGCCTGACATGTTGAAAATCTAATGCCACAGCTGTTGTCTCTCACAACTGTCACTCACCATGTTTTAATTTCACAGTTTTGATTTAATCTTTTCTAAATACAGCACTGGGTAAATGCAGAACAAGATAACAACAGTCCCAGCAAAAGAGCCAGGTTGGTATTAGCACCACCCCCCTTTCATTGCCTCCCCAAACCTTCGGGTTTTATTTTTGTGATGATTGAATCTCCAGGACAGTACTTTTCATGTTCACAAAGGCCAGAGCTTCTGTGCTAGCTCATGAACTTAACAGGAATCATAGAGTTTTAATTTCATGGTAACTTCTTTATCTTTCTTTTCATGCCAACCAGTATGCTTTGCCAGCCATTTTAAGTTGTAACACACAGTGGAGTTGAGTTTGGAGATAAAATGTCAGACTTTTCAGTGCTGTGCCCTAAGATCCCCCGTTTACTAAGATCTAGCATTAAGAATACTGTATTCAGCCATGAATTACATTCTTTTTCTTATGAAGCCACATGTAAAAAAAAGTAAACCCTATGTTGAATTAAGGCTTACATACAATAAAATTCACCCATTCTACCGGTACAGTCTTGACAAATACACACACTCAAGTAAACCAAACTACAAGATACAGAGAATGCCCCTGGCCCCTTGCCACAGCCTCCCTAATAACCTTTGCAAGTCAACCCTCCCTCTGCCCCCAACCTCAGTCAATTGATCTATTTTCTTTCTTTCTTTCTTTTTTTGACCTTTATTTATTCTTATTTTTTCAGATGGGAAAAACTCGACATATTATTTATTTTTTTAATGTTAAAAGCTAATTTTAATCTTTTATTATGATTTCATTACAAAGCTTTATTCAAGCCAGATCTTTTTAAAAATATATTTTATTAATTGTGCTATTATTGTTGTCCAATGTTTTCCTCCCCTTTATTCCCCTCCACCCTGCACCCCACCCTCTCATGAGCATCTTACCCTCTTAGTTCATATCTATGGGTCATATATATATATGTTCTTTGGTTTCTCTATTTCCTATAATATTCTTAACTTCCCCCCTGTCTATTTTGTACCTACCATTTATGATTCTTATTCTCTGTACCTCTCCCCCATTCTCCCCCTCTTCACTGATAACCCTCCCCGTAATCTCCATTTCTGTGATTCTGTTCCTGTTCTAGTTGTTTGCTTGGTTTGTTTTTGTTTTTGTGTTTTTTAGGTTCAGTTATTGATATTTGTAAGTTTGTTGTTATTCTATTCTTCATAGTTTTGATCATCTTCATTTGTTTAGGTAAGTCCCTTTAACATTTCATATAATAAGTGTTGGTAATGATGAACTCCTTTAACTTGACCTTTACTGGGAAGCACTTTATCTGCCCTTCCTTTCTAGATGATAGCTTTGCTGAATAGAGTAATTTCGGATGTAGGTCCTTGCCTTTCATGACTTTGAATACTTCTTTCCAGCTCCTTATTGCCTGCAAGGTTTCTTTTGAGAAATCAGCTGAAAGTCTTATGGGTACTCCTTCGTAGGTAACTGTTTTCTTTTCTTTTGTTGCTTTTAGGATTCTTTCCTTATCTTTAACCTTGGGTAACATAATTATGATGTGCTTTGGTTTGTGGCAAGTCCTTTGGGACTCTCTGAGCTTCCTAGACTTCCTGGAAGTTTATTTCCTTTGTCAGATTAGGAAAATTCTCCATTATTTTTTTAAAATAAGTTTTCAGTTTCTTGCACTTCCTCTTTTCCTTCTGGCACCCCTATCATTTGGACATTGGAAAATTTAAAGTTGTCCCTGAGGTTCTTAAGTTTCTCCTCATTTTTTGAATTCTTGTTTCTTCATTCTGTTCCAGTTGAATGTTTATTTCTTCCTTCTGGTCCAACCCATTGACTTGAGTTCCTGTTTCCTTCCTGTCACTGTTGGTTCCCTGTACATTTTCCTTTATTTCACTTTGCATAACCTTCACTCTTCCATCTATTTTGTAATTATTTTCAACCAATTCTGTGAGCATCCTGATTACCAGTGGTTTGGACTCTGCATCTGATAGGTTGGCTATGTCTTCATTGCTTAGTTGTATTTTGGGAGCTTTCATCTGTTCTTTCATTTGGGCCATATTTTTTTTGTCTCTGGTCACCTGTTATGCAGTAAGGGGTAGAGCCTTAGGTATTCACCAGGGCCAGGCAACCCACTTCTGTGGGTTGTGGTGCTGTATGTGAGGGAGGGGTCTGAGAGGGAATAATGCCACTTGCTTGGCTCTTGGCCAGCTTTCAGTAATTTCCCCCACTACTCACAAGCAAATTTGGCCCTTCTGGTGCTGATTCCCAGGTGGGTGAGTTTGTGTATGTTCTAGGACCCTGTGGGTCTCTCTAATGAACTCTCCTGTGAGGCTGGGTGTTTCTCCTGCTGCTACAACCCCCATAGGATTTTATAGTTAGAGAATTTGAGGTTTTATTTCCCCACACTGGAACCCTAGATTGCATAGTCTGTCTCATTCCCCAGTTGTTCCTCCTGGTTTATCTGCGGGCAAATGTGGAACCACCCAGTCTGCCAGCTGCACCTCGCCTACCCTGGACCTCCAGCCACTGTCTTTCCTGGAGTCCTGTCTGCACCAGCTGCCCATCTTCACCCTTGCTAGCAGTCTGGGTGAATGTTTTTCTTTAACTCCTTGGTTGTCAGACTTTTATACAGTTTGATTTTCTGGCAGTTCTGGTTAATTTTGTTTTTAAATTTGTTGCTGTCCTTCTTTGGGCCATGCAAGGAGGCAAAGTACATGTCTCCATCTTGGCTGGAAGTCCTATTTATTCTTATTTTTAAAAATTTTTATTTAGTAATTTTTAGAGAGATGGGGAGAAAGAGAGGGAGAGAAACATGGATGTGAGAGAGAAACATCAATTGGTTGCCTCTCACATGAGCCCCAACTGAGGACCGGGCCTGCTACCCAGGCATGTGTACTGACTGGGAATGGAACTGGTGATCTTTCACTTTGTGGGATGATGCTCAACCACCTGAGCCATGCCAGTCAGGGCAATCTACTTTCTATCATGATGAACTGGTTTTTCTTTTTTTTACAATTCCCTGTAAATGGTATGTATTTTGGGGAGTCTGGTTTTTATTTTTATTTTTAATTTAGCATAACATTTTTGAGATTTCTCAGTGTTGTTGCGTGAATCTGTAACATTCATGCAATGTTACGGATTCTTTTTTTTTCTCCCTGGATATAATAGTTTATTTTATGGCTATACCACAGTTTGTTTATCCATTTACTGGGTGATAGACATTTGGATTATATCAATTCGGGAGCTATTATAGGTAAAGCTGCTATGGACATTGTGTTTAAGTCTTTAACAAAGTCAATAAAATGTAGTATTCATTTCTACTAGGCAAATATCAAAGAGCAAATGTTCGGGCTATATGAGTAAGTATATATTTAAGCTTTTAGTAAACTACAAACTATTTTCCAGAGTGATCATATAATTTTCAATTACCAGTGGTAATATAAGAGGATTTGAGTAGCTCCATATCCTCAACAATGCTTAGCAATATCAGCTTGTAAAAATAATTTTAGCCATTCTAATGGGATTGTACAGGTATATCATTGTGATTTTAATTTGCAGTTTTCTCTAGACATCAAACATTTTTTTTTGTCATTGAGTTTATTGGGCTGACATTGATTAATAAAATTACACAGGTTTCAGTTGTACAATTCTATAATACACCAACGGATATTGTAATGTGTGTTCACCACCTCAACTTAAGTCTCTTTCCATAGCCGTTTATCCTCCTTGTACCTTCTTCTATCTCCCCTCATCCTCCTTTTCCTCTTATAATCACCATACTGTTGTCTGTGTCTCTGAGTTGTCTTTTTCTTGTTGTTGTTATTTTGTTTTTTCTTAATCCCTCTACCTTTTTCAACTAGCCCCCAAATTCCCTCCCCTCTGACAGCTGTCAGTCTGTTCTCTATCTATGAGTCTGTTGACTTCAAACTATTTTTTATGAGATTGTTGGCACTTTGGATAGTTTTTTTTTCTTAAAATGTTCAACTCTTTTGCCAATATTGTTTTTGATTGCTATCTTCTAACTAGGTTATAAAAGTTCTTTATATATTTGGAATACCATTTCTTTATAAGATATGTGTGTTCCAAATTTTCTTGCCACTTTACTTTTTCATGGTGTTTTCAAAGAACAAAAGTTTTTAATTTTGAGAGTCCCATTTGTCCACTTCATTTTGTATGACTTATGTGTTTTATGCCTTAAATCATTACCTATCCCAAGGTCAATAAATGTTTATGATTTTTCTATAAGTTTGATGGTTTAGCTCTTATATTTATATAGGTCTTTAGTTAATATCCAATTAAACTTTTGTTTATGGTATAAGTGCTATAGTTCATTTCTAATAGCATTTAACTAGAAGACAAACTATTAAAAATCAGTTGATAATATATGTTTGGATTCATTTTTAAATTTATTGTTGATTATATTGAGCTATATGTGGATACTGATTTCAATAATGGAATGATATATTTTAGCTTTATAAAAAGTCTTAAACTTAGTCAATAAAATTTTTCCGAATTTGTGCTGATTTTACAAAAGTGTTTTCTAAGTCACTTACAAGCTCACATAAATTTAAGGATTAACTTGTCAATTTCTATAAAAAGCTTTCTGAGGTATTGATTGAGATTGCACTGAATCAACTTGGGGAGAATTTCCATCTTAACAATATTGAGCCTACCAGTCTATGAATCCAATATATCTCTTTATTTATTTAAGTCTTTTAAAACTTTTCTCATTAGCATCTTGACATTTTTAATGTGCAGATATTACACATATTTTGTTAAACTTATCCTTAAGTATTTTGTGTTTCTCACTGCTGTTGTGAATATAATTGTTCCTTTAGTTTAATTTCCAGTGGATTATAACTTGCATGTAGAAATACCAAGGATTTTTATATTGACCTTGTATTCTATAACTTTGCTAAATTCACTTATTTTCATAGTATTTTATTTGTGATTCCTTATCATTTCCTATGTACACAATTATGTTGTTTATAAGCAAATACAGTTTTACTTCTTCCTTTCCAATCTTACCTTTTATTTCTTTTTCTTGCCTTATTGCAATGGTCAGGATGTCCATTACAATGTTGAGGAGATGTGATGAAAGCAGACATCTTGCATTGCTCTTTGTCTATGGGTGAAAATACTCAATATTTCAATGTTAAATATGATGTTAACTGTAGGTTTCATGGATGTTCTTTATCAGATTGAGGATGCTCCTTTCTATTCTACTTTCTGGGAGTTTTACCATAAATACCTATTGAGTTTTGTCCAATGCCTTCTCTGCATCTACCAAAGTTATCAATGGTCCTTGGCCTTATATAACTTACATTCTAAAGTGAAAAATAAGAGTATAAACTAATAAACAAACAAATATATTCATTGGAAATAAATGCTACAGAGAAAAGTAAAAAAAAAGTAGAGGAAGAAAGGAGTTGTTATGTTGCTATTTGCAGAAGATGCTCAGAAAAGAAAGGAAATATTTGAGTCATGACACAGAGGAAGTGAAGGAGTATGCCACAGAAATAGTGGAGGTTTAATTCAGAGACAAAGCAAAAAGCATGTGCAAAAGAGTATTCATTGGTGTGTTTGAGGAATATCAAGGAGGCCAATGGGGCTGCAATGGAGTGTCATATGGCGTGAATAGGAAATGGGGTCAGAAGATAGGGAGCCCAGTTTATGTAGTTCTTTGTAGGCCAACAAACTTCAGAATGCATAAAATGGGAAGTCATCGGAGGATTTTGAGCAGTAAAGGGATATAATTTGTTTCTGTATTATAGAGGGATCACTCCTATGTGGGAAATAAGGAGACAAGGATGGAAGTAGGTAGACCAGTTATGCAGTTATTATGATTGCCCAGGTAGAAGACTGGACCGGTATGGTAGCAGTGAAGCTAGAGAGAAATGGTGAGACTGGACAAATTCTGAAGATAGAGCTGACAATATTCTCAGAGGATTGGAAGTGTCTTGTGAAGAAGAGTCAAACTCAACCCAATCTAGTTCCAAATCCATACTTTCTCTAATTACAAAAAGAAAGAAAGAAAGAAAGAAATCTGTTTGAAAAGGGTGGAAAATATAGTTTGTATGGTTAAAAAATGATAAAAAACTAATTTGAAACTCAAGGTCAATAGCAAGTTCAAATCATTTTAATCACTCAAAATATCTTCAATTTAAATGTGTCTTAACTCAATATGTCTGTCTGAAGTAAACCCAATGCTATGAAAAAATACAATATACATATCATGTGCCAATTTTGAATGCTTTAAAATTCTGAGCATATAAAAGTACTTCAAAGTTTGGAAAATAACTAATCATAAAGTAAAGCAAGAACCATAGCAACCCTTTGAAATACAAGGTGAATAACTATTAGTCCTACTATTCCATAGTTTTAAATTTAAAGCCCAGATAAATATAACAGCCATTTTGCATCAAATCTAATGACTCAGAGACTAGGACCAGAATCTACTGATTCTAAGTCTAGCCCAGATATACTCTCTGTTCAATTGTTCACTACTGCTCAAAGCTGCCTACTTTTCCCACATATTATAAATTAAAGATATCAAATATCAAACCTTTAATATCTATGACACAAGTCCTGAGACACCAATACATGACTATAAGAATGTCCTATGTGATGTCAGCAGATTAAGTGGTGTGCACCAAATGATAGCTCAGTCAATTACAGTGAACATGAAAGAACCAATTTCTACAGAAAACTTTGTGACCTATACCAATTACCCTTAGCATTTTGAAACATCTAATGCTGCTACAGTTGTAGGATTTCATTTTTACTCATTTTGCAACAGCCAAATCTGTTCAAATATGCGCACACGCGCGTGTGTGTGTGTGTTGTATGTTGGGGGTTAAAGGGAATAGTTTAGAAATTCAGTCATAAAGAACATNTACAGTGAACATGAAAGAACCAATTTCTACAGAAAACTTTGTGACCTATACCAATTACCCTTAGCATTTTGAAACATCTAATGCTGCTACAGTTGTAGGATTTCATTTTTACTCATTTTGCAACAGCCAAATCTGTTCAAATATGCGCGCGCGCGCGCGCGCGCGTGTGTGTGTGTGTGTGTGTGTGTGTGTTGTATGTTGGGGGTTAAAGGGAATAGTTTAGAAATTCAGTCATAAAGAACATTTGCAAACACATTTAAACTAAGCAGGTTTGGGAACACTGATTTTTACTTTTTTGGTGCTGAACATAATAGGACAGTTGAATTTCCTTTTAAATAAAAAAATAAAAGAAGAGGGAGCTATAGAATATATCTGTACCAAGGCAATTGCATCATGTGGGTTCTTTATTCCATTATAAATATTTTGCATATGTCTCGAACAAGCAACAGTAATTTGGCCATAATGGTAATTTGTCACTCTTAAGCACACAGTTGGGTGTATTTGGAAGGATTAATGACAACTATATGAACTGATGAGTAATTTTGGGTGCCTTGGTTACCAAACTAAGATGGATAGCAGGACTCTTATTTACTTGGTATGATGTAAACATATTTTATTAAACATTTAAGACTACATAGTTAAAACTTTTATTAAAAAGGTTTTAACCTAATTATGAGAAGACTTATAGGAGAATCGTTTCTAAGGCTGTAATTTTAACATTCTTTCTAGTGCCTAATAATGTATCACATTCAATTTGATGCTTGGTCTTTTCCTAAAATCAATTATGACTCATTACATAACCATGCACATTTTAGTATTAAAATTGATTTTACTGGTTATTACTTGAAATGATTCAGGAAGTAATGTTTCTATTTTATAGACAAAGGTATAAATACTTAAATGTAGAACAACAGGCTAAAAACTCATAAGTAGTAGAGTGAATAGCAGAACATGACTCATTTATTTTGTATTTACAGGTTGGTAAGCCCTAAACATGTCTGTTTCTATTAATTTGTAAAGATGTTTGATGCATTTGTGATGGAGAGACTCCAAATGCACATTTTATACTAGTGGAAGTTGAGAATGGAATAAATTGTTAGTTGAAATGATTATCCAGGCTTTTTTAATAATAAAAAACAAGCATAACTGAGATTCATATAACTTTGGAATATAACAGAGAGAATCAATAAACTGAAAAATAAAATAATAAGCAAAGTAAAGTTTTTTAGTGACTTTTGTGACTGATTGAACCATGTTCATTTTGCTCAATAACTTTTGGAAATTTATTAACCAGCAAAATGTGAATTATAGATCTTAGTACAGTGACAAATTAACATTACCTAGGTAGTAAATTTCAATAAAATCCATATAAAATTGAAAAAGATAAAGCCCATTTAAAAACTCCTGTCAATTATTCAACTAAAAGGGCATCAAAGATCTATTTTATGTTCATCAGTGGTCTAGAATGATGAAGAGAAGTGAGAGGTAAAATGAAATGATCTTTGCCCTCAAAAATATATTGTCTACTTCTTACTGACAATTTACCTTCAGATTGTAGATAAAAGCTTTGTGTTTCTTAATATCCTTCTTTAGAAAATCAAATTTTGTCAGAATCATACAACCCTTTGTCAGAATCATACAACCCTTTGTCAGAATCGTACATGAAGTGAAAAAATAATATATAAAATGTTTACAACAGGGTCCTTATTTTATTGAGAGAGTGAAGATTCAATATACCTGTTTGAAACACCTCATCGTGGAAGGAATCCTGACCAGCCAAGCAACCTTTGAGAGCTTCTTCACCCTCAGAAAGAAAAAATAATATTGGTTTTGCTTCCTAATGCTGGAGAGGAACACATGAGACACTGTGCAAGAACACTCTGAGGGTTTCAGTGTCATTT
Source organism: Sturnira hondurensis (assembly GCF_014824575.4). Lineage (NCBI taxonomy): Eukaryota > Metazoa > Chordata > Mammalia > Chiroptera > Phyllostomidae > Sturnira > Sturnira hondurensis. Next base: position 15,637,375 of record NW_028093985.1, on the reverse strand, counting down.
ATAAACAGATTTCCAAAGCATCAAAGACCCACCCAGTTAAATCAAGTAATTAAATTTTAGGAAAGCTGTTTAAAAATAAAATGTTTCAATCTCATTGGCTATTCTGTCCAAACATCTCTTCTATTTCTTACATAGTCCAAACTGCTTTCTTTCAGAAGGAAACTGCTTATTTTAGAAGGAAAAAAGTTAATCATTTTTCTAGTACCAAATGTTCGAAATAAACAAATTAGCATACATTAGTAAAACAATATCTTATTGAATTTAAAATATGAAGAAATTCATGTATAGAACAATTCAGTTTTGGGACTTTGAAAATGAGAAGAGAGCTTTTTCTGAGAAAACTTAAAAATGTGCAAACTGCTATAAAAGTTAATAATAACTCAGTAAAAGTTAAAGAGCCAAATAGGAGTTTCCATGGTTTGCTTAAATGTGTTATTTATTTTATCTCTTTGTGTTTTTGCTCTGTTTTCTGGGAGATTTCTTAATTCTATCTTTAAGTTCTTCTAGTTTCTTTCTGTAATTTCCAGTGGCTCCTGTGAGATAATAGAAAATATACACATTGGTCAATCTCTGCCCTGGGTTCCCTGCATAAAACTCTTAAAACTCATAAATTCCTAAGTGCTAAGGTCACTAGAAACATCTTTTGTTCTAGTAGGCTCCTGGATGGCCACAGGTCACCAGAAAGACTAAGCCATGACTAGGAGCTTAGAATTTTCTTATTTTTTAAAAAAATGTTTTTATTTATTTATTTTTAGAGGGGAAGGGAAGGAGAGAGGGAGAGAAATATCAATGTATGGTTGCCTCTGCCAAGGACACACAATGTATCGTGTGTCCCCTGCCAGGAACTGGCCTGCAACCCAGGCATGTGCCCTGACTGGGAATCGAACTGTGATCCTCTGGTTCACAGGCCGGTGCTCAATCCACTGAGCTACACCAGCCAGGCCCCTAGAATTTTCAGCTTCACCCCACTTCTCTAAAGCAGGGAGAGAGGCTGGAAATGAAGTTAATAATCAATCACGCCTACCTGAAGAAGCCTCTGTAAAAATCCCAGTAGTATGGGGTTCAGAGAACTTACAGGTTGGTGAACATATCCACCTGGAGAATAATGTACCCCACCTCCCCAGGGATAAATGCTTTTGCACTCAGGACCCTACCAGACATCACCCTATGTACCACTTTATCTGGCTGTTCCTCTAGTATACCTTTTAAAAACTGGTAAATGTAAATAAGTGTTTCCCTAAGTCCTGTGAGCTGCTCTAGAAAATAAGTGGAAACTGAGGTGAGGTACATGGAAACCTGTGACTTGTAGTGACACTGGGCAGGAGTGGTGGGTAACCTGGGGACTTGCTGGGACTGGCATCTGGAGTGGGGTGGAATAGTTCTGTGGGACTGAGCCCCTGACCTGTGAGATCTGACCCTATCTTCATGTAGACAGTGTCAGAATTAAGTTAAATTACAGATCATTCAGCTGGTGTTGTCACAAATTGGTGTGGGAAAAAAACTGCACATTTGGTGAGTAGAAGCATCAGAAATGTCCTGTGTGAGTAGCAAAGGAGAAAAACACAAGAGGGAGAAATTGGGTGATTTTTCTAAAACAGCCTCTCTTTCTAATTTGTTCTTTTAACAAAGCATCTTATTCTTTTATAGCAATACTATCTAATTTATCTCTCTGAATATATAAATAGCTTTTAAAAAACAGTTTTCTCTTCTTAGTGTGGTCTGTTTTCTTGAAAATGCTCTCTTCTCTTTCTTTGTTTTGGTAACTTTCTCATAGTCCTCACCATGTTGCATGGTGATCCTTGGCTGCTAGCTCTCATCTAAGAACAGAGCATAAGGCCCAAGCCAGATAGCTCAGTTGGTTAGAACATGGTTCCAATATGCCAAGGTTGTCAGTTTGATCCCCAGTCAGGGCACATACGAGAATCAACCAATGAATGCATAAATAAGTAGAACAACAAATCAATGTTTCTTTCTCTCTCTCACTCTTCCTTCTTCCTTCTCTAAAATCAATTAAAAAAGAATGGGGCATTAGAAGATGTTTGGAATTTCATATTCGTGTGTGGGACTTATTGACAATGAGCTTATTTCAAGGTAGTTTGCCTAAACTATCTCGTTGGGGAACCCATGACATTTGTGCCTATGGGTATTTTTACGACAGCTGAAAGAGCCCACAGGAGATTCTTCCCTTCTTCCTTCCTTGCATATAAATTCTGACTGCTAATGTTTCAGAGTCAGGAGGCTGGTGGAGGAATAAGGGTATTTCAATAGTCAGTATGTAAACATTTCATTTAATCCCTTTGTTTTCAGTGTGGTAGCCAGCTCTGCTCTCAACTGCACCCTGAGCCTTACAGTCAGCACTTACAACAAGCACTTTATTCCAGAGTAGAGATCCCAGAATAAACTCCCTCTTATATGGGCAATTAATCTATGACAAAGGCAAGAATGTATAATAGCATAAACACAGTATCCTTAATAAATGGTGTTGGGAAAACTGGATGCATGCAAAAAAAATGAAACTAGACCACTTTTCCCCCCAATATATTTAAAAATGAACTCAAAATAAGTTAAAGACCTAAATGTAAGTTGAGTGCTAGTTTGAGGTTCAATATCAAGGAAGACTTCCCACCCTAAACCAGAGCTAAGACCAAGGGTAGGCTAGTTTCCTTGCTATTTCCTCCCCCCACCCTTAGCTGTTATAATGAGGGGCACAGATTTTTTGTTGTTGCTGGGGAGGGTCTCAAATAAGGATTTTTATACTGAATAAGTCCTCAAGTTTGTCTTTTATCACTTTTATGAAGCCATTACATCTGAAAGTAGTGGATCCCAATCTGCCACAGCCCCTCCACCTCCCAGGAGCAGAGGGCATCAACCAACTCCTTGTTCTGCATTATAGCCTTATTCCATAGTTTGCATTGCTGTGAATCAGATCATAGTGACAAGGGAAGAAGAGATGTTCTTTAAGCTAACAATCATTATCTCAAAAGAGACATAAAACACACCTAAATATATATACCAATATACAAAGAAGTTACGTTTCAATTCAAATATATGAGCACTTATTAAGCATTAAAGGGGGAAACTGGAGCTGACTGGGGGAAAGGGAAACCTATGGCATGATGCGAACACACACAGGCAACTGCGGCAGGGCGCCCAGCCCGGCTGTCCTCATTTACCCCTCAGCGGCACGCTGACAAAACATGCACTCCCTCTGTTTGGCAGCTGGAACATTTTTAGCAGCCTTGGAGTCCAGACATGCACACATTTAGCTCTTCAATAGTGCTCCTGATTGACAGTCCCTAAAATGGAAGTTTCTGGAAATATGGCCATAAATGAGTCTAATGTCTCATCAGAAAGAATTAAAAAGTGAAGTATATTCATTATTTTTCTAGCCAGTGTTACTCAACTTCATTCTTCTACAATATAGCCTTGAAAGCACATGAGGCTAAGCATGCATTTTCCACTGAATGAGGCAATCCGGACTCTAATGGTAGCCTCTTTTTGAATGACCCAACAAGCTAAGGAGCAGCAACATGGTCTTTGAAGACATAGTGGTGGAATTAGCTGCTACAGGGAAGCAACTTTATTTAGAGAGGAGCTGCACTTATCAGAGGAAAAGGGGGCATCTAGTTTTTGCTTTTTTTCAATTGTTTGATACAACTTAGCAGGGCAGCACAATTTTGTAGGTGTAGCTCTCTCTCGACCACTGTATTTAACACCTGCCCAACAAATCCCCAAATCTCTCTTCCTACCCTCTTTCCGCAGCACACTTTTCTACCCCTATTACACTTCTTGTGGGTGTGTAATTTGATAAGCTGAATCTATAATTTCTATGAAAATGCAAAAGACTGAGTATAACTGAGACATATAGAGAACAAGGTAAAAGTTCTACTTGATGTGACACAAGAGAAAGTATGATGTTTAGATGTGGGAATGTTCAAAACACCAACATTTAAGGAGAAGGTAAAAGGAGCAAAGCATTCAAAGGAAATTGCATATTGTAGCCTTAAAATCTGGGGGGAAGGCTATAGTAATAGGGTCTGAAATAGATGCTATTTTCCACCAAGTGCTACATAAAATGCTTTAGGTGTGTTCTCCCACTTGGCTGCCAGCCTGCCTCCTTCTCTTCTCCTTCTTTTCCCCTCCGGAGCATTACCTTTGCCTTTCTCTCTCCTAAGCTCCAAGGGCCCTTCTTCTGCTTCTGTAACTTGTTTCCTGAGCCTACACAGCCCAACTGGCTAACTTCTACTATCTCTGGAACTTTCTATTGTATACAAACTTTTTCTTGTAATTTGAAAAAAAATTTCAGTAAAAAAATCTACATTTGTAGCTCTAGTCACACATCACAAGCTTTCTTTCTTACCACATGTATAAAATAAAACTTCTAAAATCACCAAACTACTTTACAATGAAAAAATATTATTCTCATTATTATTAATACTATTAAACTCAGTCTCCCTTGAGATAAGACCAACAAGAGTTTTAAACTGGAAAATTTTAGCTAGTCTGAGAGAAAATCATTTAAAATTTTGGTGGGTGACAGGCCAATACAATTAAATAAAAGACAGTTAATTTTCAAATATTTTTATAGGACATGTGTAGAGGGGGATTATTAAGTAAATGAATGTCTATTTTAAAAGTAATGCAGAACTAAAAATACTGTATTTCAGTCTATGTGCAATTCATACTTCAAGTAATTACAGTTGAAATTAAAATACCTCATATTTTTATAAGTATGATATTAACAAATCTTTTCTGAAGTCTCTTCCTTGCCCACTCAGCATATGCAATATTCTGTGTGTATTGTTTATGTTTCCACGTGATTATCAGTGGTGCTTATTCAGAGGCTACTTTCAACTATCTACTCTCTTCCAGTCATGTGCAGGGACTACCCTTGGAATATCTGTGCAATGGCAGAAAAATTGTGTGATTTCCGGTATAATTGACAAGCATGAAATTGAAGTTAATGTACTGTGTAATATTTTGGAAGTTTAAAATGTTACTGTTTCTAAACTTAGTTTGCCAGCATGATCAAAACATGCATTATTGAAAATTTGGTATAAAGGTTTCAAAATAGCTCATTTTGAGTTATCCTCAAGAAAAACTCACTTTTCTCCTTCAACAAGAAAAGTTACCCAATGTCATTATAATTAAATATTGCTATATTTATAATACTTTTTAGGTTAGTTATGTGCTGGCCAGCTGATAATGAACTGGCTAGTATTTCTGCATAGGGACATACTGCCAAGAACAAAATTTCATAAGCCTTTTACCTCTCAGTGAAAAAATAATACTTTTTATCAGTTAAGAGTATATTTGGGGGGAACTAAATATCAAGAATTTGTGACTGAGATTTACCTGGGTGGTTCAGTTGGCTGGAGCATCGTACTGTACACCAAAAGGTTGTGGGTTTGATCTCCCATTAGGGCATATACCTAGGGTGCAGGTTGAATCCCCAGACAGAGCACATACAGGACGCAATCAATCGATGTTTCTCTCTCACTCTCTCCATTTCTCTCTGTCTCTGTCTCTCTCCCTCTGTCTCTCTGTGTGTATCTTTCTCTCCCTTCCTCTCTCTGAAAAATCAATAAATATATCCTCCCGTGAGGATTAAAAATAAAAGAATTTGTGAATGAAAGAAATTTTAGTTCTTTGTTTTGGGGTATCAATTTATCACTAATAATCATTATGATTGATATGAAACAGTGACTATACCTTGGCAATTGTCCTACTTATAAACTAGATTCCAGATCCAAATATCTTATGTCTAATCTTCTCAACTACAACCAGAAAAGCTGCCTGAAATGATTAAACTGAAGATATTTCCAGGTAAAAGTCTGTGTGCCTTTCAGCCAGATGCAAAGAAGTTGTCACGTCGCTGTACTAGATCTCACACAAACGGACTCATGAGAACCAACTGTGACCACAACTTTCCACTTCCACTCTCAGTGACATGATATTAATAATTTGCAATCAGCCATGGCAGGTGTAGTTATAACACAGAAATGGGTCAACATGATAAATCAGGTCTTACCTTGAGAGCCAAGTGTTAGACGTTTACCAGCACACCACTAGTTAGGGGAAGAAAGAAAAAAGGAAACACAGATGTGGTTTTAGATGTGGGAAGGCACCAGAATTTGGAAATGGAGTTCAGAATGACTAGTCATATTTAGCCTTGGAAAATATTCAATGTCATATATTTAAAGAAGTATTTTCATCTTGAGATGATTTAGTTTTTTAAAATTTGGAAGTGGCCTACTAGGAATTTTAAAGTTATAGGAAGTCCTGAGGAACCTAATACATTTATAAAAGGGATATGCAATGCAAGCAAATGAGTATCTAATCAAGTACCTAGGTTCTAGTCAGGTCCAGTTTATCCTAACTTGAAACAAGAATAGTCTTCCCTGAAACATCAGCAAAACCTAACAGGAAGGACCAAAAACTCTTCAAATATAAGGCTGGTATACTCTGGTAACTAAAATGCAAACACATAGGCCAGGGCCAGTGTATTATATGAGATCTGTCCAGAAGGTATCCAGCCATGTAATATGAAAATTAAGGACAAATTTATTGAAGAAGATACAAGATACAAGAAACATTGTACACAGGACAATGATACCCCAATCCCCTTCAAAGTAGGCACTTTGGGACCTCACACATTTCTCCCAATCTCCATCAGCTACCCAATCATATTTTCCTGAATCTCATTGATGGTCTGAACTCCCTTCCTCTTCAAAGGTGATTTTAGTTTTGGGAAAAGCCAGAAGTTGTAGGGTGCCAAATCTGGGCTATATGGGTGCTGAATCACATGGGTGATTTGAAGTTTCACCAAAAAACTCTGCACAAAACATGATGAATGAGTGAAAACTTTGTCATGATGAAGCTGCCAGTCACCTGTTGCCCGTAGCTATGGCCTTCTGAATCATCCAAATAGTTTCTGTAGAGGAATGTACAAGTTTAACACCAAGTTTGATGCCGATTTGTTGCTCTACTCACTCAGTTATTTTGAATGAGATAGCTACACAGTATATATGCTCACTCAATGGCATCCAGCATCCCCACTGACTATTACAGTGAAGTTGTCATTGTTCATGTGTGCGCATTCCAATCCACTCTCCTTGGCTGCCAGCTTACATCAATCTCACATAAACCGTTCTTGTCATATAACAATGGCTGGACTTTTTTCCAGATGGGCCTAATATCCTCTACTTCGTAGAGCCAACAAAAGCCAGTTTATACTTCAGAACAATGAAAACAAAGTTCTGAGATGTTATAATTTGACTTCAGTTGAGTTCCACGGTAGAAATTTATAAAGAAAAACTCATTTTTATTGTCAATATAGCTTATCTTCAATATATAATTTGATTGTTTATATATAAAATATAGAACTAGTTATTTTGAATGTACTAGGAACTCACAGGGCATTTAGCTATTATAAACATTTACAAGTAAGAAACAGGTATATATTCAAATATGTGAAGCCAGGTATATATTCAAATATGTGAAGCCAGGTGATAAGTGGGCCTATTCTGGTAATCACCATTTTATTATTAATATTTTGTATCCCTTCCTTGGATTATTTTTTCTCTACGCAGTTATAACCACATGTCATACTACATATCTTTCTTACTGTTCTTACAGGATCAGGCTTATGTAGGCTAAGGCCCTTTCTGTTTGTTCATTTCTTTATTCTCACTGCTATGTCCTTTCACCAGCTGGCCCATGAAAATTAATAAATGTTTGATGAATAAATGAACACCAAGATTGGTGAAGAAGTTACAATGACTGAAAATTTTCAAAATTCTACTATATTAAGATTTCACAGTAGCCACTAGAGACTTTTGGTCAAAATGGAGGTGTAGGTGGACACACTGTGCCTCTTCCCACAACCAAAATTAAAGACAACCAAAATTTAGAGACAAAAAACAATTAACAGACAAAAAAACTGAACTGTATGGAAGTCCAACAACCATTCATCCAGAATGGTAAGAGGGGTGGGGTCAGGGGCCAGTGGAGAGGGGCCACAGCAGGAAAAAGTAGCAGTTGGCAGACCCTGGATGTGGGCAGGCAACAAGCAGACCCTGTGATGCACATAGGTTGGCTGGCTGATTGTGGTCACACATTCACGCACAGATACACCAGGTGAAAATGAGAAGCAAAACAGACCACACAACCCAGGGCCCCAGTGCCAGGAAATAAAGCCTAAAAGCACCAATTGAAAACACTTAGGGGGAGGGGTGAGGTGCCAGGAGAGACTCCCAGCCTCACTGGAGAGTTCATTGGAGAGATCCACAGGGTCCTAGAATGTACACAAGCCCACCCACCCAGGAACCAGCACCACAAAGGCCCAGTTTGCTTGTGGGAAGTGGCAGAGGGGACTAAAATCTGAGAGGAAGCAGAGCAAGTGCCATTGTTCCCTCTCTGACCCTGCCCCCACATACATCATTACAACCCAGCAACATGGGTTGCCCCACCCTGGTGAACACCTAAGGCTCTGCCCCTCGCTACATAACAAGCACGTCAAAAGAAACAAACAAACAAACAAAAACGACCCAAATGAAAGAACAGATCAAAGCTCTGGAACAAATACAACTAAGAGATGAAGAAATAGCCAACCTATCAGATGCACAGTTCAAAGCACTGGTTATCAGGATGCTCACAGAATTGGTTGAATTTGATGGCAAATTAGATGAAAATATGAAGACTATGCTAAGTGAAATTAGCAAAAATGTACAGGGAACCAATAGAGAAAGGAAACTAAGACTCAAATCAATGGTGTGGACTAGAAGGAAGAAAAAACATCCAATCAGAAAAGAATGGAGAAACAAGAATTCCAAAAAATGAGGAGAGGCTTAGGAACTTCCAGTACATCTTTAAATGTTCCAACATCTGAATTATAGGGGTACCAGAGGAGAAGAAAAAGAGCAACAAGTGGAAACATTATTTGAACAAATAATAAAGGAGAACTTCCCCAATGTGGCAAAGGAAATAGACTTCCAGGAAGTCCAGGAAGCTCAGAGTCCCAAAGAAGCTGGACCCAAGAAGGAACACATCAAGGCACATCATAATTACATTAGCCAAGATTAAAATGAAGGAGAGAATCCTAGAAGCAGCAAGAGATAAGTGGACAGTCACCTACAAAGGAGTTCCCATCAGATTGTCAGCTGATTTCTCAAAAGAGTACTTACAGGCAAGCAGGGGCTGGAAAGAAGTATTCCAAGTCATGAAATTCAAAGACCTACAGCCAAGATTGCTCTATCCACCAAAGCTTTCATTTAGAATGGAAGGGCAGATAAAAGTGCTTCTCAGATAAGGTCAAGTTCAAGGAGTTCATCATCACCGAGCCCTTATTATATAAAATGTTAAAGGGACTTATCTAAGAAAAGAAGATAAAAATAGGAACAATATGAACAGTAAAAACACAGCAAACTCACAGTTATTAACAATCACACCTAAAACAANGAAGCTGGACCCAAGAAGGAACACATCAAGGCACATCATAATTACATTAGCAAAGATTAAAATGAAGGAGAGAATCCTAGAAGCAGCAAGAGATAAGTGGACAGTCACCTACAAAGGAGTTCCCATCAGATTGTCAGCTGATTTCTCAAAAGAGACCTTACAGGCAAGCAGGGGCTGGAAAGAAGTATTCCAAGTCATGAAATTCAAAGACCTACAGCCAAGATTGCTCTATCTACCAAAGCTTTCATTTAGAATGGAAGGGCAGATAAAAGTGCTTCTCAGATAAGGTCAAGTTCAAGGAGTTCATCATCACCAAGCCCTTATTATATAAAATGTTAAAGGGACTTATCTAAGAAAAGAAGATAAAAATAGGAATAATATGAACAGTAAAAACACAGCAAACTCACAGTTATTAACAATCACACCTAAAACAAAAGCAAACTAATCAAACAACTAGAACAAGAACAGAACCATAGAAATAGAGATCACATGAAGGGTTAGCAACAGGGGAGTGAGAGGAGGAGAGAGGAAGAAAAGGTACAGAGAATAAGTAGCATAGATGATAGGGAGAAAATAGACAGGAGGAGGGCAAGAATAGTATAGAAAATGTAGAAGCTAAAGAACTTATGACACATGGACATGAAATAAAGCTGGGGAATGTGGGTGGGAGGGGATGTGCAGGGTGGAGGGGAATGAAGGTGGGGGGAATGGGACAACTGTAATAGCATAATTAATAAAATATATTTTAAAAAAGATTTTACAGTAACCATTAAAATCAGTAAGAGAAGATGCACAGATAAACCTGGCATTAAAAATGTTAATTGTTTGCATCTAGTTTACTAAACATTGTAGTAAGTATTGAAACTGTTTCAGATATCATGTCTCAACTTAGTAGAAAGAATTAAGATAATATCTTGCTAGCATTTTAGCTAAAAAAAAAAAAATGCTAACTTTCCAGAGAGTCAGAGAAGGTTACCAATAGATAATGTGATTTTAAGGAACAAACTCAGTAATCTGTAAAAGCCCCAGAGGTAGGACATTTTTTGACAATGAAATGAAATAGGATAAATTTTCTTTCTAATTTTAGAGACCTACATCTTACTAAGAGTTTCTTTAAAAATATTTAAATATAGTCTTAAGAAAATTCACATTCCCACATAGATATACTTCTTTTTTAAATAATTTTCCATACTTAGTTGTTCTTTTTTTAAATCTTATTTTTAGATTTTTACTTATTTATCTTTAGAGGGGAAGGGAAGGAGAGAAGTACCAATGTATGGTTGCCTCTTGTGAGTCCTCTGCTGGGAACTGGCCTGCAGCCCAGGCATGTGCCCTGACTGGGAATCGAACCATGATCGTGTGATTCGCAGGGCCGCGCTTAAGCCACTGAGCTATGCCAGCCAGGGCTCATATTTAGTTATTCTTTTNAGATTTTTACTTATTTATCTTTAGAGGGGAAGGGAAGGAGAGAAGTACCAATGTATGGTTGCCTCTTGTGAGTCCCCTGCTGGGAACTGGCCTGCAACCCAGGCATGTGCCCTGACTGGGAATCGAACCATGATCGTGTGGTTCGCAGGCCCGCGCTTAAGCCACTGAGCTATGCCAGCCAGGGCTCATATTTAGTTATTCTTTTAAAATTAAATTTATTGGGGTGACATTGGTTAATAAAATTACAAAGGTTTCAGAAATACAGTTCTATAATACATCATCTGTATATTATATTGTGTATTCATCGTCTCTAGTCAAGTCTCTATCCATCATCATTTAACACCCCCCAATATCTTCTTCTACCTCCCATACCCTCTGTGACTGTAAGTTTTTTCTTAATCCCTTCACATGTTTCACCAAGCCCCACAACCTCCCTTCCCTCTGACAGGGAGGGGGGTTGATCTAGGAGTCGATTTCTATTTTGATCTAGGAGTTGATTTCTATTTTGTTTGTTAGTTTATTTTGTTCATCAGATTCTATCAATGAGTGAAAACGTATGTTACTTGTCTTTCTCTAATTGGCTTATTTCATTTAGCATAATGTTCTCCAGGTCCATCCATGCTGTCATAAAGGGTAAGATTTCCTTCTTTTTTACAGCTGAGTAGCATTCTATTGTGTAAATGTACCATAGCTGTTTTATCCACACATCTACTGGTGGACACTTGGGCTGCTTCCAAATCTTTTCTATTGTAAATAATGCTGCAATGTACATAGGGGTGTATACATTCTTTCAATTTGTGTTTGGGGTTTTTTAGGATATATCCCCATAAGTGGGATCGCTGGGGCATAATGCAGTTCCATTGTTATTATTTTTAGAGGTAACTCCACACTACTTTCTACAGTGGCTGCACCATCTTCATTCACACCAATAGTCTATGAGAGTTCCCTTTCTTTCACATTTTTATTAACACTTGTTTTTTGCTGATTTATTGATGATAGCCATTCTGACAAGCGTGAGGTAATATGTCTTTAATTTGAATTTCTCTGATGATTGGTGATGTTGGGCATATTTTCATACATCTATTTGCCCATCTGTATGTCCTCTTTGGAGAATTGTCTATTTTGGTCCTTTGTCCATTTTTTAATTTGTTTGTTTTTTTGGTGTTGAGTTTTATAAGTTCTTTATAAGTTTTGGATATTAAGCCCTTATCAGATCTATTGGCAAACATGTTCTTCCATTCAGTGGGTTGTCTATTCATTTTGTTGATGGTTTCCTTTGCTGTATGAGAAGTTTTTACTTTGATGTAGTCCGATTTGTTTATTTTTTTCTTTTGTTTCTCTTGTATGAGGTAATATATCAGAAAAAATATTGCTATGAGAAGTGTCCAGGATTTTACTACCTACATTTAACTCTAGGATTTTTATGGTTTTTGTGTCCATATTTAAGTCTTTAATCTATTTAGCATTTATTCTTATATATGGTTTAAGAAGGTGGTCTAGTTTCATTTTTTTGTATGTATCTGTTGAACTTTCCCAACAACATTTATTGAATAGACTATCTTTATTTTATTTTATGTTTTTGCCTTCTTTGTTAAATATTAATCAATTGGTTAATTGATTAATATGGTTTAATATTAAATATTTAATAAAACCATGTTAACATGTGGTTTTATTTCTGGGGTCTCTATACTACTCCATTGATCTGTATGTCTGTATTTATGCCATTGCCATGCTGTTTTGATTACTATGGCCTTTAATATAGTTTGATATGAGGTAGCATGATTTCTCTAACTTTGTTCTTCTGTTTCAAGATTGTTATGGTTATTCGGGGTCCTCTGTGGTTCCTTATAAGTTTTTGGAATGTTTATTACAGTTCTGTGAAATATGCCATTAGTATATTGATAGGAAGTATGTTGAATTTATAGATTGCTTTGGGTAGTATGAACATTTTAATGACATTAATGCTTCCTATCCAAGTACAGGATATATGCTTCCACTTAATTTGTATCTTCTTCAATTTTTTTCTTCAGTGTCTTAAAATTTTCTAAGTACAGGCCTTTTACAACTTTAGTTAAATTTATTCCTAGGTTTGTTTGTTTTTTTAAATTGCAAACGGGCTTGTTTTCTTAGTTTCTTTTTCTGATAGTTCATTATTGTTGTATAGAAATGCAACTGATTTCTGGATATTTGTTTTGTACCCTGATATTTTACTAAATTCATTTACCAGTTGTCACAGTTTTGGGTGGAATCTTTAAGGTTCTCTTTATATAGTATCAGGTCATCTACAAAAATTGAGAGTTTTACTTCTTCCTTTCCAATTTGGATGCCTTTTATTTCTTCTTCTTGTCTGATTGCTATGGCTAGGACTTCTAGTACTAAGTTGAGTAAGAACAGTGAAGGCAGACATGCCTGTCTTGTTCCCTGTCTTAGAGGAAACATTTGTAGTTTTTGCTAATTGAGAATGATGTTGGCTGTGGGTTTGTCATATATGGCCTTTATTATGTTGAGGTATGTTCCCTCTAGTCTCATTTTGGTGAGAGTTTTGATCATAAATAGGTGCTGGATTTTATCAAATATTTTTTTCTATATCTAATGCTTTGATCATGTTTATTTATGTTTATTGTTTCATTTATTGCTTCATTATTATTTATGTTCATCAATTTGCAGATATTATACAAACCTTGTGCCCCTGGAAAAAATCCCACTTGATCATGGTGTATGATCTTTGTAATGTATTGCTGGATCTGGTTTGCTACTATTTTGCTGAGAATTTTAGCATCTCGGTTCATGACATATATTTGCCTTTAATTTTCTTTCTTCGTAGTGTTATTATCTGGTTTTGGAACATATTTAATTATTCTTACAGTTCTTATAAAGGAAATGTAAAGAATTGTTTTAGATACACTGTAGAAACAGGTTAAGAGAAAACTGGTAACTACTTAGAAGGTATGAGTTGGATAGTGGGAAGACAAACTAGACAAATTCAGATGATCCATATTTATAATATATAATATTAAAATCCATCAGAAAATAGTTTATTAATTAAAGGTTTTGCTCTGATAGTATGAAAATGCATTCCTTGGAGGGCAATGGCTTTGTCATCCATAGCATCTAGCATGGATCTGAGACCATAATCAGTTCTCACTCAATATTTATGGAATGAATATTGCAAAATGATAACGAAGTATCATCGTAACTAGGCCTTTAGTTTTTAATTAAGAGCTGGATTAGTTTGGTCTCTAAAGCCCATTTTCATCACTTATGACCCTTTATTCTTTGTCTGTTCTATAAGAGAAATGTAGACTCTGACACCAACAAAGAACATAGAAATGCGTAAAATAGTATTTTTAATACAATAATCCATGAGCTTCAAGAAGAGCCTGATTTAGTGGTCTGAAAAGTTTTCTATGGGCAAAGCATTTTCCCAAGGTCAGGAGAGTTCAAAGAACACAGTGAATTTTGAGGAGCATGCCAACAGATTTTGTAAAAGTTGTTTTTGTGTGTGCAAAGACACAAGTTTTGGCCGGTCATTTTGGTCTCCAGATGGTCACAGGATACAGCCAGTAATGACCATGGAACTTCCTGAAATAGATTATTAGTTTAGTCAAGCAACATAGTCTCATTTGTTTGCTTGTAAGAGAATTTGTCAAAAATGTTGAATCTTTTTTTTATCATTCTTACTACCATCTGGGCTAAGCAGCCATTATTTTTCAGGTGGATTATTATAATGACTTCCTAACTAGTTGCCTCTTTAACAATCTTGCTTCCCTGAAATCTATTCAGCCTGCAGCTATAGAGATCATTTTAAAAACTAATTTGGATCTTGTCACTTCCAGCCTTAGAATAGTTCTTGGCTCTTTATTGTAGTTAGAGTAGAATGCAAACTTTTTTACCATAGTATACATGGCCCTGCTTGATTAGGACTCTGCCACTTTCAATTGTTTCTTTTAGCATTGTCCTTTTGACCCAGTGTTCCCACCACACTGAGCTCTTACGACTCCTTTAAAGCCCCAAACTGCCCACGTGCTATTCCCTCTCCCTGGAACAAGCAATCCTTCCCAATTCAGTGTTATACATACTCTTCTAGACATCTCTGTAAAGGTATTAGGAGGCAGCCAATGTTAGGAGGCAGCCATCAGTGGCTACTTTTACCTGACCAGACTAGAAATTTGTCATGACAGGTGATTCTCATACTTGACAATGAGTAAACATTCCTAGGCAGACAAAAGTGTCATCTCAGCCAAAGAACCATAAGAATAATCTCAGCAGAGGGAACAGAATAGGTAAAAATATGGAAGGCAAGAAATGATTGCCATAAAAATAGCAGTGCCATGTTTTAAAATAGACTGAGGATGAAGTTTTGAGAGAAAGATGTTCTCTGCTTGGGACCTGTTGACTTTGATTTATCTGGGACTGCAAGTGGAGATAGAGAATAGGCAACTGGACACACAGGGAGGAGGGGGAGAATATGGGATGGATATATTAAAGGGAGAGAAGGATATATAGTTCTAAGAGCTGTCAGGACATACAATTTCCTAGGAAAATATTGTAGAGCAATAAAAAAGAAATGCCAGCATTGAAATAGTGGGTATCAGTATAGAAGATAAAGGAGAAGTGGTCAGGGAAATTGTCTGCAGAAATAAAGGAGGCAAGACTTTCAAGAAGGAAGTGGTCCACAGTAGTAAAACAGTAGATAATTTAGTTAAGGGGAGAACTAAAGTGACCAAAGGATTTGGAAATAGGGAATCCTTTGTTGAATTTTAAAGGTGAAATACGAAAAACTGAGATATAAGAGAAGCAGGTGGAGATTGAAAAGAAATTGGTATATAAAGAAATGTAGACTGAGATTAAAGCACATTCTGTTGGGAGAAGAGTAGAGGAACAGGGCAGCCAACTGTGTAGTGGGTACAGAATTGAGAAATAAAGTTTTATTTATGTTTCTTTTATAGTAATGAAACTAAACCTGTTTTATAAGTCAAAGGAGGGTAATACTGAAATACAGTGTTTAATGGAACAATTTATGAAACAGAATATTTCAAGAGATAGTAGGGGATGCTTTTTCAATCAAGAAGAATTAACTTTGAGTGTACTAAGGAGGAGCAAACTTGGAGATGGGAAGAAAAGAGAAAATGAGTCATGGGCTGGTTACACATCCGTTCACTGCAATAGTCCTCTGTGACCTAGGAGATATGGTCACTGCTAAGAGGCCAGAGAATGTGAAAAGCAGCTCCTTGATCTTTAACTCTACTGATACATCCGATGTTGCAAAACCATATTGGTTTTATATGTCAAGGGCTCACAGTTATCAGGACCAACCCCCACATAACAAAACATTCAAGGCTGTGACATTTCTACAGCTGCATGCACATGGCCTGCTCTAGTCTCTCCTAGACCAGAAATAGGAATGCAAGGCCAGAGGAAGAAGTTTGAAGGGCAAGGATGTGAAAGTAGCTGGGACAGACCATCATGGTAACTGATTCCTCTTTAATGTCAGCCTTGACACACTCTTCTTTTTGAGCACAGTTAACGATCACAACAGCTCAAGGCACCATCTGATAAAAGCCTTATTGTACCATTATTTAAACTTTCAAGTGTTTTCAAATAACACTTTAATTTAAGAGAAATGAAAACTTTTGAGGGAGGAGTGGTATGCAGAATTCTCTATTGTTAAAATGAATAGCCATGCTGCTCCTAAAGTTAAAATTGGGAAATACTGATTAAAACATTTAAAAATATACATATTTATCCAAAGTATTTAGCATATATTTGATAGGTACATTTGGTTTAAATCAATAGATTTTAACTGTAGATGATTCTTTATATATCTGTGAACATATAATTATCTCTTACTTTTAGTTGTACTAAAACTTCTTTCAGTGTAGCATAAATTTTAAATCTCAGTTGTTATTTTGCCTTTTTCTTTGCCTCTAATTTTGCCTTTGCAAAAAGTTATTCTGTTCTGTTAACAGTGTTCTGGATACAAAATAAGCATTAGGTAAACACCTACTGATTGAACCAAATCTCAAACAGGATGCTCCAGTCACAGGGTCAAATCAGGAAAATGATGTCGCCAATTTAAACCTCTCTTCCTGGTTGCTTCAAGCCACCCATTCTTAACTTGGCAGTGTGTGTGAGCAAACTGCCTTGCAGCATTGCTCACAGGGGCTTCACTGTTGCTTCTCAGTGGAAAAGGAAGAATTTACTAAGGCACAGAAATCTCCAGCTGAGGTTTTCTTTGTCTCCTCCTCCTTTGCCCCTCCTCCGCCTTTTTATGTTCTTATTTACTGTAGCTTCCTTATTAGAAACCAAAATTCTTGGGGTAAGGCCAGAGGGTTAAAGCTATAACCATAGTTCCAGTTCCATCCATGCTGTCACAAAGGGTAGGAACCGGAAAGCATTATGCTAAGCGAAATAAGCCAGGCAGTGAAAGATAAATACCATACGATCTCACCTTGAACAGGAACATAATCAACAAAACAAACAAGCAAAATATAACCAAAGACACTGAAATTGAGAACAGGCTGACAGTGACCAGAGGAGAGAGGGGAGGGCATTTCAGGGGAAAAGAGGAAGGGTTTGCAGGTACATGTATAAAGGACACATGGACAAAAACAAGGTGGGGGTGGAAACAGGAGGGAGGTGAGGAGGACTGGTGGTGGGGGTGGGCTGGGGTGGGAGTAAAAGGCAGAAAACTGTACTTGAACAAGAATTAAAAATTTTTTAAAAGCTATAACCATAGGAAGAAAAATATTAAGGCAACTATATTTGAACACCTATTTTCTTATTGTCTATTAAAAATAATTTTTAGGTGTTTCTATCATAAATAGTAAGGTAAGGGCATTCCCTTTCCATATATTTCTGGCAAAAGAATAGCTGTTTGACTTAAAATTTTATTGATTCTTTGTAGAAGGTTTGTATTATTCCATAATATGTAGTTTTTAAAAACCTTGTGTATCTGAGCTTTACATACTTAATCTTCATGGGTGACTTTTTAAAAACAATATCTGGAAAACTAGAGTTTCCATAGGAATGTGTCTAGAATACAGCAGTATGTAAGACAGACTAGATTCTTGCCCTCATGGAGTGTATCTTCCAGTTGGGAAGATATTTTAGAAAAACAAGAAAAATGATAAATATGTCATTTTAGATGGGGATAAGCAGTATGAAGAGTGAAAGGAGTGATGGGGCATGAGTGGTAATGAAAGCTCCTGTTTTAGACAGGATAATCAGAAAAGACCTTTGGGAAGAGATTATTTTATGCAGGGATCAGAATGAAGTGAGGGCCTGAGATGTGAGAGAACTGTGGACACTGACTCAAGCAGAGGGAAAGTAAGTGCATAGCCTTTGAGATAATGAACTGGGCATAACATGTTTAAAGAACATCAAGAGGTTCAGTGTGCCTGGTGCTGAATGAATGTGGGAGAGGTTGGCCACTGACAAATTAGGACATATTGGGGCCCTTTAGATAGTAGCAAGAATTCTGGATTTGATTCTACATATGAAAGTGAAGAGTTGTGTTAGTCAGGTTGGCTGCCATAACAAAATACTGTAGATTGGGTGACTTAAACAACAGAAATTTTGTTTCCCACAATTCTAAATGCTAAGACTCATTTTGACTTCGTTTTTGTGAGTGGCGTCCAATGGGGTCCAATTTCATTCTGCATGTGATTATCTAGTATTGTCCAAACCATTTATTGAAGAGATTACATTTTCCTGTGTATTCTTGGGTCCTCTGTCAAATATTAGTTGACTGTATATGTGAGGGTTTATCCAGGCTCTTGATTCTGTTTCATTGGTTGATGTGTCTATTTTTATGTTAGTACCATACTATTTGATTTCTATAGCTTTGTAATATAGTTTGAACTCAGAAAGTGTGATGCTTCTAGTTTTGTTCTAGGAGTTGCTTTGGTTATTTAGGTTCTGTACAAATTTTAAGATTTTTTTCATACCTGTGAAATATGTTGTTGGAATTTTAATAGGGATTGTACTAAATCTATAGATGGTTTTGGGTAGTATACATTTTAAGAAGATTAATTCTTCCAGTTCATAAACATGGAATATCTTTCCACTTGTTGATATCCTCAATTTCTTTCATCAGTGTCATAGCATTCAGCGTACAGATCTTTCACTGTCTTGGTTAAACTTATTCCTAGTTATTTTTTGTTTTTGATTCTGTTGTAAATAATTTTCTTTATTTTTTTTTCAGATATTTTGTTGTTAATGGTATCTCTTCTTATAAATACACCAGTCACAAAGAACTAGGGCCCTATCTTTATGACTTCGGTTGTGTTTTGGACACGTTAAGATGAAGACACCTATTTGACAATCACTTGATGACTGGGAATAAGCAGTTAGATGAATATTCAATTTGTGGTATGTTGATTCACAACCAACTTTCATAAAAACATCTATTTTAGGAAAGTTACTGGTTATAAGCACTTGAAATAGACTCTAGTGGAGTTAGGCAGTGCAATAGCATACTGGGTAGTTCACAGAATCATTGGGAGAACTAAAGAACCAGAACGTAGCCTAAGTACTTAAGGAAATTTCCCTAAACACCCTAAATCAGAACTAGCTCTGAAAAAAACAACAACTGATAAATACATTTCAGGATGATATTATCCCCAGCTGTGCTTAAATGACCAATATTTCAGTTTCTATACTGTCAGAAGCCCAGCCAGCCTCCCAATGACCTGTTAACTATATTAAACACTTAACTTTGACACTTAACAACAGAATAGATTCCCAAATGATAATGAAAATATATCAACAAAGGCAATGTACAAGTTGAAACTGAGGAACAATCAGTAGTGTTATAGAAGAGTTATGATGCTCCAGGTTGTGCTGGGATTTTAAGGTCCTCGAATGTAATGGCTATTTCTGCCTACCCAGAATCCTATACCTCCTTCTTCTGCTATGAGGATCTCAATGTTCTTTGTTAAACCACCTCTCCTCTCCTTCCGTGGTTTTGAGGTTTGATAGAACTGAAGTCATAATCAGGTTCCAGCACTGGGAATCTGATGCTGATACACACATTCTGTGTCTTTCATCTTCTTAAGAATGGCATATGGGTCATGCTGGGCAAATCTTAGTCAGTCCTAAGACCAATCTTTTCTTTTCTTCCTTCCTTCCTCCCTTCCTTCCTCCCTTCCTTCCTTCCTTCCTCCCTTCCTTCCTTCCTTTTCTCTCTCTTTCTATCTTTCTTTTTTTCTTTCTTTTTTGAGAGAGAGGGAGAGGGGAAGAGAGAGAAACAATGATGTGTGACAGAGAAACATCAATTTGCGATCTCTCACAGGCTCCCTGGCAGGGGTCGAATCCACAAACTAGGTGCGTGTCCCAGTCAGGAATAGAACCCACAGTCTTTCTGTGTACAGAAGGACACTGCACCATACCAGCCAGGGCAAGAAACTATTTTTTAACAGGATTGCTGAAAATATAAGGTATAGTCCCAGCACTTCTGTCAGCCATCTTTCTAGCAACAGGGAGGGCCTGCCTGAGGATGGAAGCAACACAGAGGAAAGTACAGCCAAAGAATGGAGAGAGGGAGACTGAGTCCTAGAATATTTTAGCCCCCACATCCAGAAATGCTGAAAGCCGTACTAACGATGGATTTTTAAATTCTGTGTGCCAAAGCATTTACTTTGTGAAATTTAATTCTAGTATTTGAAACAGAAAAAATCCCTGAATAATATAGGCTCCTTCCCACAAAACAAAACTTGATTACATGACTATAGAGTCTATAAATCTAGTTTGGCAGATTTCTAGTAAGTTCTAGCGTTTCTAGTAATGCTAGTAATGCTTTGTTGGTATTTAAATGCAGTTACTTGCTATAAGTACTTGGAAGTTATAAAACTTCACTTCTTTAAAAACTGGCATTTTACATTGACATAGAGCATTCTTCCTCCCATTTTATTTGAATTAATGAGGTTTTATTGCATAGTGTGCATTTTTTTATCCTCGCCCAAGGACATACCGTTGTTTCTGGAGATAGAGGAAGTGTGAGAGGGACAGAGAAACATCAGTGTGAGAGAGAAACATCCACTGGTTGCCTTCTATACATGCCCAGACTGGACCAGGAATTGTACATGCCCAGACCAGGGAATGGAACACTCTGGAATCAAACTTGCAACCTTTCAGTTATGGGACTCTGCTCCAACCAAATGAGCCGCACCAGCCAGGGCGCATAGTATGCATTTTATCACAATGAGGCGATCCTCAACCCAGAGCTCCTAGAAGTAGTGAAGGTATATATGTTATTTTCAATATTTTTAAACTGATGAATACTGTAATTTTACCTGAGCTAAAGTTGCACAGACTTCTAGTAATAAATGTATTTTGCCTAATATTAAAATATTTTAAAATATGAAGTCCTAGACCAGCCTTTAAAAAGAGTTTTCTTAAAAAAAGGGATTGTTATTGGAAGGTATTTTTTAAAAGGGTTCATAACAATGGCAAAATTCAACAAATGCTGTATTAATTGAGTTTTTTTTATTTCTAACAGCTCTGGCTAAATTCAAGAAGAAAATGAGTTTATTAAAAGGATATTGGATGGTTTACAAATGCACTGGATGTTTAGAGAGCCCAATTTCAGGCTAAGAATCAAAAAGAAAAACTCTAAGTGAAGGCTCAGCCTTATTTTTCATAAGAAAATAATTGCTGTCATTGCCATGGTCACATACACAAAAAGATTCCGTTCTTGGTTTCTGTTATTACTAACTCCTTTGTCAAAGTCCCACTCTGAACTGAAGTCTCATGAAAATATTCTATCCTCAAGGGAAGCTGCTGAGTACCTAGCATACTCGGCCTCTAAAGCATAAACTGTCTCTGCCCTACACCAACACCCCTAAGTGGAGAGTTCCCCAAATATAGAAAGGGGCTTGGTTGCTGTGTAGCCAAAATGAATCACAAATGTCCACTATCAGCCAAACTTTTGGCAGCTCAGCATCAACTTATACGCTTCTCCCCACACTTGAAGTTCCAGAAAACATGCTCCCACTTAACCTAAAGTAACAGTTTTTCCCCAAATAAAGGGAGTGAGCTAAAGTCTCATTCAGATTGAAATCCAGGTCTGGAAGATGTCCAGCTCTCCTGGAGTTGGGCCATAATCTTGCCTCAATGTTCTGTAAACTAAGTACTAAAATGTAAAGTTCACTACCACTAAAATACACTATATAAATTACAGGAGAAGTAGAGGGAAAATATGAAAAAAACCTGTTGAGGTTTTTTCCCCATATATATATGAAAGTAAATATGGATAGACATTGCAGTCCTTATTTCTGCAACTCATTTTTGGTGCTCTGTTTGTGTTGTTGACTTGCCTCCTCTATCAATTTCATGTTTCTTTTACCTTTGGCCAAGGGTTTACCTATACCTTCATCCTCAAGAATGCTGACCCCTTGACCATCTTTCCTGCATTGGATTGTTGTTATAGCAGTTGTAAAGGGAATGTAGATTTTGTGAGCTATATGTAGGGCAACCAGATAATTTATCACCCAAACCAAAACATTTTGGATAGTGAGAGAGGGTGCTATTAATAATTATGCTGAACAACAGGTGTAAAGCAGAACCCTTCCAGGTAAACTAGCATGTATTGTAATCCTAGACAAATGTGTACTTGTTTTTATAGTTAATTTTTTTCTATTAGGAAGCTGAAGGCAAGAATTCTGATGATGAAAGTTGGAGGTAGGGGCTTCGTTGTCTTTTCTGCATTAAGTGTGTACATTTGTAATAGAGGGGTCTGGTCAGGTCATTGGGAAGCAGGGGAACCCCAATCCATGTGAAAGGCTTCCCTCTCCAGAGTGGGAGAAGAAACCCTGAGACAGCAAGAGAGCCTGCCTTCCCTGGAGAAGGGGGGCGGATTGCAGGAAACCCCAAAGTGGCAGATTGAAACAGCAGCCAGTGAAAGAGCCTGCCTTCCTTAGGGAAGAGAGGGACCCCTGAGAGGGGCTGACAAATGCTGAAGGAGCCTGGGATTGAAACCAGAGCTGGGACTCAATAGGCTTCCATGTCCTTAGAGAAAAGTAAACAACTAACGCAGCTTGTGAGACTGCTTGCACAGAACCTGCATGGGCTGTGAGGTCTGGAAAAGATCACAACACAGGTGTAACAAGGTGACACCCAGCCCTGGGCAGAGATGCTCTGCCTCTGCATGGCTAGAAAACCCTCCAACTCACTTCTGGATCATGGCAGTGGGAGGAGGGGCAGAGACACTATGTGGGTTGATGTGCATGGTGGATATTAGCCTAAATTGGCTGGCAATCTGGACCCTCCCACAGCATTTAGGATTTGGGAGCAAAAGATTTAAAACAGAATGTGAACAGAAACTCCATTTCTTCTGCTCACAGTTCAAGCATTGCTCTGCTCCCATGGCATGGAGCAGGCTCTTGCAGGATGTGTGCCTCACCAGCAACAGGCCCACAGGAGGCTGCAGGCCTGCACCACATGGCAAGGGTCCTGGATTGCTCCCATTCTGTTGCCCTGAGAGCAACACATAGATGCACGGGCCGAGAAGGTTTCACCAGCCCCTGAGGGTGCAAGCATCTCTGGATGCCAGGGCCCAGCAGACTGAGCCCCTCATACTACTTGCTGCAGTGGTCTGTCGGTGTGCCCCAGCCCTGGGTGAGGGAGGAAGCTGCGGTGGGGCAATGGAGACACTGGCCTCATAAATTTGCACTCCAAAGAGAGAGAGAGAGTCTGGAGCCAGAGAGATGGAGACTCATCTGTATAGCAGCCTTGGACTACAGATAAAGATGAAAGGGGGTCTCTGGCATGGATTCGGATTTCAGTCTTTCTGGGAACAAGGGGAATCCTATGTTTCACAGAAGACAATGGCTTGGAGCAGGGGAACCTCTAGATCTCCCAAACTGGGTAGCCTCTTAATACAAATCTTTTTCCTTCCTCACCAATTATTTTGTCATGCTCGTGTATGGCAGCAAGCGGCAGAATCCCAATTTGCCCTGTAACTCCTTAAATAATAAACAAGTTTTAGGAATAGGATTTATTCCAAGCACATTATACATGTAGAATCCATACATTCAGAAATTATACATAAGTTGATCATTTGAGAGCATCATTGTTAGTAACTCTACATGAATCAGGTCTCAAGGAGGGTGGGAAAAGTACAAGTTGTTTTGAGACACCTCAACCCCTCTCTAATCCCATTACTAATCACAAAAGCAATGCAAATGTTTTTGTTTTCTTCTCCACTCGGATCACATTCCCTGGTAGGGTGATGTAAGAGTTTTAACCAAGCATAGAATAATAATGAGCAATTTGGGAGATCCAGTTCTAAAAGCCTACCTTGGTCACTTTGAATCTAAGAACACAGAACCATTTTCATTTGCAAGGTTAATTGTACACCTGTTTACTTTTGGCATATTTTCTAAGTGGTTAAACTGGAAAAGCAAGGAGTAGGTTATGGTCCAGTTGTCCAAGAAAAAAAAAATCTAAGCCCATTAGTCACCTAGTATTTTTCCTACTACACTGAAGTGCATTAGCTTGGCCACCACAGCACTCCTCTGAAAACAGCTGAGGCCTCTTGACTTCTGCTTGCAGGCTGTAGTTTCCAGCTTGACTGTACATTAGAATTACCAGGAGGGCATTTTAGAAAACTTGATGCTCAGGCCACACCTCAGATGAATGAAATTATCATCTCTCATCCTGGAGCTCAGACATTGGTATTTTTAAAGTACTGCAGATAATTTCAATGTACAAACAAGTTCAAGAACCATTCATGTAGAATCAGCTCCATTCCGAGATCTGGAGTCATTTAAGAGCTGATTTGAGGGTTCTAACACAGTGCTCTATAGAGTTTCGAGAAATTAAAATTAAGTTATAAGGCTAGTATACTTACTAGTTTTAATAACTAATATCTTCTAGAGTTGTCGGCTAAAGTAAACAGAGAGGTAATTAGCTTTGGACTTAGGTAGGCTTTATTTTTAAAACCTGGATCAGGTACTTAAGTTAGCTGTATGACCTTGGACATGTTACTTATTCTCACTGAGCCTCAGCTTCCTTATCTGTAAAATGAACCCAGTAACACCTGTTGCTGAGTTGCTACTATTGCTTGCCTCACTAATGAAACCAAACCTCCTCTCTCATTACTCTAGTTTTGGAAGCTTCCATTCCTAGAAATATCTAAAGTTCTGTTTTGATAACCTTGTACTCCAGCACTTGGCCTCCACCATGTTCACATGGATTCCTTCTCAACGATTATAATCTCTTCTTGACACCAGTTCAACATGGGATTCTGCTAGCACAGATTGTCCTGATCTCATTTGTCTGTATGCATATGCATTTGTGTACCACCCCTTCTAGATTTCTGGGCTCCTGCCACTTAGCCATCGGCATGTTCCAGAATTTCTTTCTGGATATTACAGAAACCTATTGCATCTAAGTAAACACACTGGGCATCAAGTTCCAGTGCCTCGACTAGAAATCCTCTTGGTACATCCAATTGGGCTATCCCTGCAAATTTTACCTAAAGTCCAAAAAATGTATTGGATTTTAGTCATTAAATCATTAGTTGTGGAGCATTTACCAAATCCAAGCACTTGGGCTCTGCACTCATAATTAACCAAATGCGGGGGCAGGGGAGATGAATACTAGAAAGTGTGTTAAGCACAGTGACAGGGACAGTTAGGGTCTTGATCACTATCCTCTTTTCTCATCAAAGCTTAACATTTTCATATTTGTTTATGTCACAAAATAGGATCACTGTCTAAAATATATTTTAATTTCTTGGTTGGGAAGGAATAGCAAGAAAAATGGTTATTGGCTATATTAAGTTATGCTAAGGTTTCCCTCTACATAATTGGAAGGATTTGAATTTGTAATTTTGTTTTTAAAAATGTTCAAATCTTTATTTTCTAATCGTTGGCATAGTGAAAATATGTCCTCAATCGTATTTTGGGATCATCTTTGTGAATCTCAAGTGAACTCCCTGCTTTTCCTTAGGGATAATTTAACACGTTGTGTGGCTAGGGTATCCTCTGGCTCTCTCAGAACTAAGTAATCTGCCTCCATCTATCAACTTCTGTCAATAAAGACCTTACAGGTATATGAAAAAAGTCTCAGAGAGAACAGGAATTCCGGGGCCTTTTCAGCAGGCCACACCATGGAGCAACAACATGAGGATGGTATTTAAGGTGCTTTCTACTGCCTTCCCTGGACTGCTCCAACTCCTGTCAGTGCTGTTCTGCTGATCTTTTCTGGGTGTGCGTTTTCTGTGGCTGCCAGCTTCTTCATATCACCAACCAGAGAAATGAAAAAAGCTGACTCTATTCAAGGCAATTGAGAAATTATATATGATTCTTAGGGGTAATGGTGGTGATGGTTATTATTTTAGAATTTTATAGAATTCAGAAACAATGTGCTGCTTCCTGGCCACTCTCCTCAGAACCAGTTACCCTGGAAGTTCTCTAGTTTGCTCTGTGGTGCTCAGCAAGAATTACAAGGGAGAAAAAGTTTAGGTTTGGTTAATCCGTCTCCAATGTTGCGCATCTAGTCTCATTGTACAGGTTTCCAAGGGCGCCCTCTGCTGGGCTCCAGCCAGGTCCTGTGTGTCTGGGCAACAGACCATGGAACCCATGCCTCAACTCTCCTTGAAGACTCACCATTTTATGTTATGTCACAGGAATTGTATTATTTGTTGTCCAAGCTGACAGATGTCTATTTCTGCAATGATTTATGGAGTTAACAGTTCTACCTAGTGTCTAATTCATTGGTCACTAATGGTGGGAATGTAGGCCAGGCATACGGAGAAGGCTCTGTTCTGAGAAATCAAAGGGAAAAATATTTTCCAAAAGGCAAGATCTTCTGGCTCCCTTCAATTATGGTGTGTGGGCAGCTATCTACTTCTATCTACATGGTCAACTCCCATGGAGGTAATTTTCACTCTTCCCTCAGGAAAAGAGTGAACAACATTGTTTACTTTTAAGTTTTTATTAAGAATGCCTTAAGCTTTTTGAGGGTATTACCTAAATCCTGACAAGTAAGTATGTGGCACTGTTTGGTGGACTTGCTTGTCAGTAAAGATGTGTGTAGGGTGTACATGCTTGGGCATGACCTCTGCTGCCCTGTGTACTTTCTTGTAGGCTGAAATCAGTTGGGCAATCCCTGTCTGTAAGCATATTTCCCAAGAACTAGTTAGAGCCAGTCTTCATAAGAGGAACCTATTATGAAACTGGCTCCAGAGGATATTTGCTTTGTTGAAGATCTACCGAAAGATACTCTTAACTTGAAAATGAAATTGCTTTCTTTTGGCTCCTACCTAACACCTTAACCCTAGAGACCTTGGGGCTCGGTTAGATTTACAGAGTGGAGATGACAGCTGGGCCTGATCTGCATTTTTTTGTAAGCTCATTGTTTAAACTGGTATTTTCAGTTTAAACAGATGAATGCTTGTGTTTTAAGATCAGCTGAATTAATAGCATATTATCAAGATTGGAAACTGGAGGACAAAGCAAAAATTTTTTGAAGGCTCATCTTTTTTCTTAAAATTTAAGTGAATTTTTTATCCTCGTTAACATATCCACGTTTGATAGAAGACAAAAATAACATTTCAAGTTGCTTTCTAGTGAAGTTGTTAACTTTTTGGTTAAATAAATGTTCTTACAAGAAACATCACCTTTTTCTTGTGTCTCCTGATCTAAAATTTTATATGCCCAGGAATATTTGTATTCAGATTGGAGAAGCGCAAGCTCAGAGGATTAGTGAGAGAGGATCTGTGTAGCCAGAGAAGAGGAACTCGGATTAATGGTCAGTCACCAGGTGAGTTTCCCCCTGGTAACTTTCACAGGGGAACAGGGCATTAGATGATAACCTCTAGTGCATAGTGTAATGAGACAGTGATATTGGCAGTGAAATTGAAGACAAACTCAAAATACAGAATTGTCAAGGTGAATGTGGAAAAGGCAGGAATGTAATCAAATGATTCAGATTTCCTGGGTTCCTTTTACACCCATTGTAACTGTGGATGCACAAAATAAATAGTATGGCAAAAGTTCTGCATATGAATTTTTGCATTACAACTCATTCTCTTAGCTTTCTGAAAAATTTAAAGTAAATATTGAGTTAATCTTGAAAGTGTTATTTATTTTTTATCACTAGTGTTTTATATTTATTATCTGGAATGGATTTATTCCAGAAGCTAATTTTTCTATAGGTTATTTGAAACTCTGAACATGTGTTTTGATAGAAAGTCTTATTAGCAGTGAGTTTCTCATGCCAGTTTCAAAGTGTACTTAGCACACAAGGTACCTGGAATGATCAGAGATAAGGGCCTTTGTATCTGCATTTTTTTTTGTAAATACACTTTGATGCAAGTGATCTGAATGATACTGTGAGAAACACCGTTGTTAAAAGAGGTTGAAGAGTCTTGTGATAAGGACAGGACACTAAGGATACTGGCTGAGAGCCCAGGGCAAGGTTACAAGAGGTTGTAGAAATATATTAAATTGGCTGCCCAGCCCACAATTCCCCTTTCTTCTACCTGGTACTTCTCCACATACCCAATTACTCTGGCAATTAGATAAAACTGATAGAACGATGGATGGACGTAAGGTAGACCAATCAGATACTCTAACTTGAGAGTCTGCAACTGGGGACGATTACACAAGATGACCCTTGCTGGTTATTTGGAATGAAGATACTGCCAAGGGCTACAGGAGCCAAGTACCATCAAGGGAATGAACAAGCAGAGGGCCAGTGCACATAGAAAAAGAGAGAAGAGATGAGGAACCATGCATAGGTGGTGGGGAAGGAGAGGGAGCTAAGGCAGAAGAGGACAGGAGAAATAATGAAAGAATCTCTAATTGGTGTGTTTCAGTGGGTTAGGCATTTTCCAGCAAACCAAAAGGTCACCAGTTTGATCCCTGGTCAGAGCACATGCCTGGATTGTGAGCCAGGTCTCTGGCTGGGGGTGTGAGAGAAGTAACAGATCTATGTTTCTCTCTTATATCGATGTCTGAGAAAGAGAGAAAGATAGAAAGAAAACCAGAAAACCAGAGGGAGAGAATTGTTCTTGGAGGCTGCCCATCTGCCACTGTCGATGCCAGTCCCACCTGAGGTCTGACTGTGTTTTCTAGAAGACATTTTTTTTGGTGTCATTCCAATAATTTTTTCTTTTTTTATTTAAGCTAATTTGAATGTGCTCCTGAGTGAGAGGACAACCAAGACATTGAAAGGAAAGACATAATGAGATATATCTTCCTCTCTCTACTGCCTCCTCCCTCCCATTTCTCTTTGTTCTCTCCTCTCCCTTTCCTACTTTGATACTCTTCCTTTTCTATCTTTAACATGTTTCTCTCCTCGCTTCCAGAGAGGGAAAGGACCTCCTTCCCTTTTCCCACCTTTGCTCCTCTCCAAGTCTTGACCATTTCCGCCCTAAATAGACATGAATGACCAGGATGGAGAGGGTAGGAGAAGAGGGACATCATAAGACCACATGGGCACAGATAAGAATGTGACTGC
The DNA here is from genome assembly GCF_014824575.4 of Sturnira hondurensis. Taxonomy (NCBI): domain Eukaryota; kingdom Metazoa; phylum Chordata; class Mammalia; order Chiroptera; family Phyllostomidae; genus Sturnira; species Sturnira hondurensis. The sequence continues at coordinate 15,608,017 of NW_028093985.1, read as the reverse complement.
TTATCCTAAAATATTGTGTATGGAGTATATTAAAAATAGTCCATTTGTTAAGTATACTGAATTTTAAGAAAAAGTTCAGGCAGGCTTGACTATATTTATATGTAATGCATATAAATGCTTATTACTCACTTTTGAAATTTATTACTCGTTTTTCTTGATGAAATACTTCTCTAGTTCAATCAGCTTCATTGGCACTAAACACCCTTTAAAAATTAGATGTTCCTCATTGAACTGAGAAAGAGTTACAGATGAGGAATAAAGGTCTAGATGTACTAACTTAAAATATAACAGATCACACATTAAGGGTTACGACTTTATATTACAAAAATCCTCACTATGCTGCAGGGCTGAGCTAAAAGTGCACTAATTTCATCTTGGGCTATTTTTATAGGGCTGTGGGCTGCTGACTCATCGTAAACTCACCTGGTCAAAGCAGACAGCACTTTTGCCTTAAAAGGGCCTTAGACAGCTTTCCCTCCTTGCTTTTGTACGAGAATGGAAAAGATGTAGCTTCAAATGAATGGACAGAAGGAAAACTTTGATTCTACCTCAGCTCTGTTGCTTTCTACTTAGCTAGAAGAGTCTGAATAAGTCACAATTTCTCACTTTTATAAAATGTGAAATCCTTTCATGAAAGAAAACCACGACGTGTACTCTGCATATATAATGAAGTAGACAGCCCCAGGTTGGGCCGGACTGGAGATGGGCTGACAAGCCCAGAATTTCTTTTCGCCTGTGCCCTTCCCATTGCCCAACTACTCTACTCCCCACCCCCCACCCCACTTTCCTCCACCCCTCAGACTTCCATGAACTCTCAGGATTTTGCTGAGCACACCTGGAAATCCCCAGAGTACACAATCTCCATAGTTGCTGCAAGCTCATTAATTCTACAACTCATTTTCATTAAAGACAATGAGGTCTTTAATGAAAATTCTACAGAAGAGAAAAAATGTCATTGGCTCACTGTAGTGTTTGTCCATGTTCTTTGATGACTACATGATTAAAAGTTGGGTGATGTGGAAAATCAGATTTGTGTTGAAGCTGCTGTTTTAATGGCTACATATCACTTTATATGTGTATTTGTTAGAGTCAGAATTCTGCTCTTTCACTGAAAATACTCTAGTCCAGACTGAGAGATTCTTATTATTATTTTAATCTTCACCCAAGGATATGTTTATTGATTTTTTAGAGAGACAGAGGAAAGGAGGGATGTAGGCAAGGAGTGGGGGGAGGGGGGAAGAGAGAGAGAGAAACACTGATGTGACAGAGAAACATGAAACAGTTGCCTCCCATATGCACCCCATATGATAAAGGCAGAGATCAGGGTGATGCAGCAGAAGATGAGAGATGCCCCAGACTGCCAGCAAACCAGCAGAGCGAGAGGAGAGGCCTGGCATAGGCTGTCCCTCCCAGAGCTCGGAAGGACCCACCCCTGCTGACATCTTGATCTCAGACTTCTAACCTCCAGACTGTGAGAATGCATTTCTACTGTTGAGTCCACTCAGTGTGCGGTACTCTGCAATGACAGTGTCAGCAAATGCACACAACTATAATCATTGCTGATTTTCTACAGGGGTAATTTTTAAATGTCAGTCATTTGAGTGACATTTTCATGTTTTTTTGCTATAGTAGCACATCTGTCTGTATGATGATTTATTTTATTTTTTTCTTTAAAAACATATATTTTTTAGCTATTTTTTTAAAAAAGATTTGTAACTGTATTTGTGATCTAAGTGTTCTCACAAACAAAAACCAGAACTGCTGGGTTAAAATATACTAAATGTCCTATAAAATGCACAGCTGACTTCACAGGAGAATAAGGGCATTTTCCAGGGTTCAGAGAGAACTTGTGGATCCGTTCACTGTTGCCTCTCTCCTCTGCATACCCTGCCAGTTCACCACCATCGCTCACTCTGGACCAGCGCAGAAGGCTGGTCTCCCCCAAATCTCTTGCCTCTCCCTTCCATCCAAACTGTTCTCTTTGTTGCAGATAGAGTAAGATAAATTTTAAAATACAAATAAAATAAATTAACTTCCTTGCTTAAATCTTCTCTATGACCTGCCATTGCTATTAGGATAAATTTCGATCAAAACCTATGTCTCCTGCCTACATCTCTTGTGTAGCCAGATTCCAGATACACTGTTCTTTCTTCTCTGGGTCTCTGAGCAAAGAGATTCTTCTGCTGGGAACACCTGACTCTGCTTCCTCCTGCTTCAGCTTTCTCTTAGTTAGTTCCAACTCACCTTTCAGAGCTCTGCTCAATGACACTCATTTAGAGCCCTCCCCTGACCCCTACTCCTCAAACCAAGAAGTCTCCCTTGATTACAGTCTATCAGTCTTCTGTACTTCTTCCTAGAATTTGTCACTGTTCCAATTAAACAAATAATTAAAGATTTACTTGCTTCATGTATGTGTCCCCTGCTAAAATTTAAGCACCACAAAGGGAGGGATTGTATTTATATTGTTCTTTATTATATTCTCTGTACTGAGTATGGTATTTTCCACAGGTAATAAAAACACGTTGAGTGAATAATCTACTCGTACATGAAGCAAGAATTGTTATTAATTTCCCTCTACCTTACCCCTTATACTCACTACTCTATCACAAGGTAATAATCTCTTTAAAAAGAGTAAATATTTCAAGAGTAACATCAAATTAGGGTATGTTTTCTTTTGGCCTATTTTATAATGCATATAACAAAGAAGTTTTATTCCATATTCTCTGACAAAGTTTTATTACTCTTCTGCAATCTGAAAGAAATATTTAGGGCACATCCTTTGTATACTTCATGTGCATACACTTCATATACTTCATATGGATATACTTCATATACTGCTCATTGTTGCAAGGGACCTATTATTTTAAACTTTCATTTTAAGTTATTATAAGTGGATAGCAGTTAAAATATATAAGTAAATTTAATTATTTCAGTTTTTCTCTGACCGGTGGTTGTGATTGATATAATTAATTTTACCTTATTTGTAAAGCAAGTATGTGGTTGTAATTGAAATATTTAATTTTTGCATTAAAAGTAAACCTTTGGAATGTGTACAAGTGAGAGAGAGAGATGGAGTGAGAGAGAGAGAGGGAGAGAGAGACAAGCTCCCTAATTTAGCTTATTCTAATTTCCTAAGGATTTCTGTTGATTATAGTTCTCTTATTTTATTAGTTGAGACATAAAACTTGAGATCTTTAACATCAGAGACAGTGGAAGAAACAATTGTATAGAAACAGAAGAAATTTCTGAGTGTGTCAAGTTAGCTTTGGAATGAAATAAGCCATTCTCATGTTCAACAATTCTGTTAACACAAAAGTTATTCTGCAGCATATAAATAACCCATTTTCTCAATGTAATCCTTTTATCTTCAAGAAAATGAGAATCAAGTTATCTCTGTAATGTAAACAATGCTATGTAATGTTCTTGAAATTGTTTGCAAGTTCAGAATTCATGGGGATGATTTGTTTCATGCTAAATAATTTGGCCACAAATTAGCATCCAGCAACCAGATGAGTGCAAACTTTTTAAACATACATAATCTTATGTGCATAAGGTATCCAACAAAGCACCAAACCAGTACTAAAAGCTTTATATCAGTTATCCATCTTACTCTTTTAAACCTATCATTGCAATACAGTGGGCTATTTTACTGTATCTCACTTAGAAGGATTAAGTAACTTTCAAAAAGCGACACATTTAGTACATGTTAGGATCAGGAAGCAAACTCAAGTTCATCTGAGACCTAAGCTCCATTTCTGACCACTCTGCTTTAGCGCTCATATATAGAATTTCTATATTGCCTAATATTCAGATACACAATTCTGTTAGATTAATTCAATGTCATACATGTTAGAATTACTTTGCTTGTGCCAGAACTGGGAAGAGAAACCCAGATTTCCTGATTCCTTTCCCAATGTTTTCTCACTACACCACGTTAGTTCCAATCATAGACCTTATCTACATGCATTTTACTTGTGACATAAGCTGAAGCAATGTCACAGGGCTCTGTGATTAAAGTTAGTATACATATCAGAAATTTCAAAAAATAATTTGATTTAAACTTAGATATCTTTCTCTTAAATATTTGTCATTGACATTGTCACCATATGACCTATTTTTTAAAGTGCCCCTGACCATGATCTTGGAAAAAGACATCTTTTGGGGCTAGGACTTCAACCTAAGAACTTAAGGCCAGACAAGAAATCAATCACATCTTCATTTTGATAGGGGACTTGAGAGTTGGAAAATTTTAGTTTAGGTAATAGCTAAAAGCTTAGTAATGAATGCATGTAAAAGCTATTATTCCAGGAACTAAAGATCAAACCCCACCCCTGCTCCAACTCCAGGAGACCAGAAGTAGTTCCACCTGCTGGCCTCAGGAGGACCACGAGCCATTCAAGATGGTATCTGAGCCATTGTACTGCAGAGTGAGATGACCACTGCCCAGGACACAGCTAAAGACCACTGCCCAGGGTGAGAATGCTGAAGTTGTTTTTTAATCCAATTAACTTTTCCCTGAATTCCAAACCCCTTACCTACACTTTATTCTCCGTATAAAAAGGGCCATTTTAAAATGGAATTTACGACAGTCTGTTACAATATGAACCCACCATCTTCTCAGATCACTGGCCATCTGTATATAGCGCCCATAAAGATTTAATCCCTCTCTCTGCTTATTGGGTTTGGTATGTGACAAGAAGTACAAATGCTGGTGTCTTTTCTGGTTTTAATTTCTTTTTTTAACTGTCTCAAATCAGACAGGCAACTGATGGAGAGAAGAGAATCACATGGAAATTCTACCCTAGTCCATTATACCTAACTTCTTTGCTATTTATTGAAGATGGTAGACAGAAACAGAAACAGAGAATCATTAGGTAGTATCAAGAGAGTGAGTTCTTTTTTTATATATATATTTTATTTATTTATCTTTAGAGGGGAAGGGAAGGAGAGAGGAAGGAAACATCAATGTATGGTTGCTTCTGGTGCATCCCCTGCAGGGAACTGACCCCTGCCGGAAACTGGCCTGCAACCCAAGCATGTGCCCTGACTGGGAATCGAACCGCGATCATCTGGTTCGCAGGCCCGTGCTCAGTCCACTGAGCTACACCAGCCAGGGCCAAGAGAGTGAGTTCTTAATTCAGCTTTACTTTTTAATCTGAAAAGTTAACTTTTCTGCAAATGAAAAAAAATTATCTCTCTGTTGAGTATTTCCAAAGACCCGTAGATAAGGTGTGACCTCAGATTTACATGTCATGGCCTCTTTTAGCACACCTTCTATAACCTACAAATTAAAAAAATTGCCCTAAGTACTATTTCTTGTTGGAAATCTTAGTTATATCAAAACAAAATAACAACAAAAACAAATTAAAAAAACCCTTTAACAACCAACAAAGTTTGGTGGTAAAATGAATATAATACTGTAAATACCTGAATTAGACTTTGATAACTTTTAAAAACATGATAATTATTTTCTGTGGCTATTTTACTTCACGAAGAACAATCCAGAACTTTTAATTATTCCAAAGAGACCTAATTTCCAGCTCCTTAATAATATCTTCTGGCTCTCCTCTGAATCTCTCTACCTTCTTTATGGGCTTTTATTTTATGGATTATTGTACTAGTTTGCTAGATGGGGAACTCAGAAGTTGGAAAATTTTAGTTTAAGGTAATAGTTAATAAGCCTAGCAATTAATGCATGTGAAAAACTGTTGTTTCAGGAATTGCAGGTACGGCCCACCCTGACTCCAGGAGACCACAGCAATTGACCCTTGTGTTCTACAAGAGACCATAAGCAATCAAGACAGTATCAGAGCCATCGTGTTCCAGGGAGAGACAGAGGACCACTTGGGGCCCAGCTAACCGCCCAGGGCCAGAATGCCCCAGTTTTGGGTTTTTTTGAAATCTAATTTTCCCTGATTTTCAAACCCCTTACTCTACTTTGTTCTCTGTTATAAAAAGGCTGGCTTGAAAGGGAATGTAGGACAATCTGTTAGGCTACAAACCCGCATCTTAGATCACTGGCCATCTGAATAAAGTGCTCATAAAGATTCAATCCTTGTCTCCTGGTCTCTACTTGTTAGGTCTGGTAGGTGACAGGCAGCATGGACACCAGTTTCTCCGGTTTCACGCTCAATGCTGAGAATTGTAAGAACTACTACACTCATTTACTCATTCATTCAACTAGGGGTCAGGCTGATGACAGGCACTGGTCAGAGAGAAAAAGCAGTAGCTAGCTCTAGCAGACACTGGATGACTGACTGTTCAGCAAGTCACTTGCGTATACTCCTAGGAGTACAGCTTGACTACTTTCCCCAGCCCCTCTAATGAGGTGTGGCCATGTGCCTGAGCCCAGTGGCCTGTGGGCACAAGTCATTTGTGACACTAGCAGGCCTAACCCATAACACTTCCTTCCTCTTTTGCAAAGTAAAAGTGTACTGAAACTGGCTGAGCCACAAAAACTTGAGACCCTAACTCATGCTTGAAGTAAAGCCTGACATTAGGAACATCTGTTTTGGACTTATAGTCAAGAAGTAAACATTCATTGCATTAAACTACTTAGATGTAAGAGTTTTATCTCCTGCAATTGCTAGCAGTGCCCTAATTGATGCACTGTATTTGAAATCAAATAGGAAAACAGATATAAAACCCCTATACAGTACAGTGCTTTGTGGGCAATAAGACATACTCTTAACCAACTACAGAGGGTGGACTGGGGAGTCAGGGATAGAGAAAGTGACCTCTGAATGGAATTTTCAAGGCTAGGTAAGTGTCAGGCAAGCTAAGCAGGGGAAGAGTGGTCCAAGACAGAATTCCATGTACAGAATCGCCTTGTTGTAGATGCACTCAGGCAAGAAAGAACAATTTCAAAGGATTAGAAGAAGTTGGTGAGTGGGTAGATGCTGATTTACTTTGAGGGAGGCAGGGAGACACGAGACTGTGGAAGTAAAGAGGAGCTAGATAATGAAAGAGCTAGATAATGAAGTCCCTCATGGCGCTAACCATGCTGTGATCTTTGGAACCAATATGACCACTGGCCTAAACTGAAAGAGATGTAAATTCAACATATGCATTGAACATCAATTTATTGGATACGATCCTACTCATCTGAAAATGAACACAATTTCAACTATTTAAATGAGCTTAAAGTGGAGAAATTAATGTTGAAAAGACTGTTTTAGTGGCCAAATATCAATGTTTTTTTCTGTTTTACTTAAGTCAAATGCAAAAAGATACCTATCTGAGGTATAAACCAAGTACATTTTTATTTGAGTGCTTCGTAGAGGTGACAGGGGATCTAGAGTCAGGGAATTCAGGTTTGAGTCCCCACCCTACCTTGTACTAAATGTGAACAGATCCCCTGTTTTGTGTCACAGGAATAACAAATAAACTTCCTTCCTGGAGCACTGCAAAATAGTATTTGTGAAAAAGGCCCATACAAATATGTGTTAATTTAGACTTCTACAGTTCTAAAAAACAGTCATGTGAAAATACCCTAAATGGACATTAAATTAATTCATTTCTCCAGATAATATGTGTGAGCATATCATTAAGTCAACAATAGAAATCAATCAGCAAAGTTAAGTGGGTTTCAAGAAAACTTCATTGGAAATTCTCTGTGGGGAACTGCTGATATCTGAGTCCATCCACATAAGGAAATTATTAGTTGAACAAACAGCTGCTATCCTTCAGAGTGAAACATTGACACCACTAAAGATTTAAAACATAAAGGTAAAAAATAGCCACATCAATCCAAAGAAAGTGGTTTTGTGGCTTGGCTTATCATATTTTTATAAGAATATTTTTACACAAGCAATAATTTAACTTTCAGATTGCCTATATTTCTTATTTTTTCCCATATAAACCCAACACTTGACTCTATTACACCTGTGGCCCTAGAGTTGATGTAAACTTTGATTTTTAAGCAGTGTATGTGGTTAATCTCACCTATTTATTATCTATTTATTATCAGTTTCTTACTCCACAGTGTGGAGTCTGTGTTTTCATTTCCTCAGGGGGCAAGACAATGTCTGTACATTAAGTAGTTTGGTGTATATTAGAGCCTTAACAAACATCTTCTGATCAATCTTACTTGCTATGTTAGAAATGTTCACATTTATGACTCAGTTAAATAATGATTCTGATTATTATAATATGAAATTAGAACAGTACACAGGGCATCACTCCAGGTTATATGTTTAGGGATAATCTATTCATGAACTAAAGTACATTCATACTGAAACATTCTCAATATTGGGCTTTTTACATATTTCAAAAGCTTGCTCAAGTTTCCCAGGAAAATATCTGTTGGATTTTTATTTGAGCAGTAATTAGGGTGCTTCATCTTCTCCAGTCTATACTGCTCATTATAACCATATTTATCTTCCCGAATTGGTCTGTCTACTTGTTATCTCTTCCAAGGAGTCTCTGATACAGTTTCTGTGAGGTTTTTTTTTCATTCACTGTTAATATTTTGCTCTTTTTGGGTCCCCCTGATTATGTGCTATGTGCTGTTGGTAAATCTGTAATCAGTTGTGGTATGAAGTAAGAATTTTTGACTGGAGAGTAAGCTCTTGATTTTTAAAAGAACAGTAAGCCATTCTAAGGTCTGAGAGCACATGGGAAAACAGTGAGCTCTATGTTTATCAGCTTCGGAAGTGTTAGCATTCAGCAGGTGTGAGTCAACAACAGAAACACCTTCTTAGACTCACCTAGCTCTTTACTGTTTATTTTTGTTGTATTTGGGGCTATGCCTCATCTACACCTGAAGATCCTTCATGTAGTTCCAACCCACACTTGTCTTCCCCTATTTTGAACTTCTTTGTAAGAAACCACTGTTATTTAACTGTTTCACCTATGAACTGTTTTGTCCTTTCCTTACACTAATCTCCTTGAATGTAGTTTATAGTTTCTTGGTGTTTTCCACAGTTTGCACTTCACTGATTTGCCCTGTTACTTAGTAACACATAGGGCATTTGACTGTGAGCATTTATCAAGTTTTCCGGCCCATTAGTCAAAGCCTTAAGATTACTACTACTTGATCAGATTGGCCAAACTACAAGGTACAGTGCTTGAATACCCATTCAGAAGCAGGCAGAAGACAGCCTGCATTAGTCAGGATTACCAGTGCTGGTAGATATACCACACAAACCCCTAAAATCTCTGTGGCTCAATACAACAAAGAAAAAATATATATCTCCTTCATTTTCTGGTCTGATACAGTTCTGGTGACTTCCCCTACCTTGTAGTAATACAATTGTAGCACAGTTCCAAGGGGGAAGGCAGGGAAGACCTGGCAGGATGGGGTGGCGTATGGAGCTGGCCTGGAAGTGACAATGTTCCTCTGGCCTCATCTTATGTGCGGAGCCCGTCACATGGCTCAGATCACCAGGGAAAGTGGAAGGCATAGGGGTATCTGCTGAGCACTACAGTCTCTGATCCTCTACTCCAAACCTCATTTTTTTTTTATTGTTGTTCAATTATGGTTGTCCTCATTTTCTCCACATTACTCTCCCCCTGCCCTACCTACCCCCACCTCCCCAATTCAAGCCTCCCACGCCTGTTGTCTTTGTCCATGTGTCCTTTATACATGTTCCTTGACTTAACCCTTTCTCTTTCTTTCCCCTGTAACGCCCCTCCCCCAACCCCTTTGGTTACCATCAGTTTGTTTGTTCTTAAAAACTGAAATCGGGGAAAAAACTTTGACTTTCCAACCATAGCTCCTTTAAGACTGAGAGCAGCAATGGTCAGTGGGTTCCTTGAGCAAAACAGAGACACAGTGGCATGAGGGTACAGTCACAGGTTCACGACCACGGTGATCTCATCTCAGGCTTTGCATTTTAGGACTTTTTCCGGTTTTGTGGAAATTGCACCAAGAAAGCAAAAGCTGGGATAGAATCAATGCTTTGGGCTACTCATCAGCTTCTCAGCTATCCTAGCACTAGGATCAGTTGCTGGGCTGCTGGTTTAATAACCTCTCACTTTTGAGGTCAGATGGGCCACTATGACTCAGCCTGGGGCTGGTGGTTAGAAATTGGTTTTGATTCACTTAATTCTGCAGGGCAAGGGTGCTTTCCTTCAGAAATGACACTGGGCAAGTTCAAATATCCAACAATGAGGTTTTTTTTCAAGCCTCTGTACTCCTCAGGAGGAAAAATAGATATTAATACGCTGCAGTGAAACGGGAATCCCAGGAGTCATCTAGAATAGCAGTGCCTCACTGTGGGCTTGCTGCAGCGTTCCCCAAGGTACAGTGACAAGTACAATGACAACACTAGACAGGGTAAGTCAGCCTACCTGCAAGCTTGCTTTGTTAAGAAATTTAAGTAATTTAACATTGAGTGATTTGACTTTCAGTTTGATTTAGATCCATTCTGTTATGTGCTCCAGCATCGGGATGGACAGCTGGCACAGGTCTGTGATAGCTCTCCAGGCGGTCATAATCATCGCAATATAACCTTTCACTCACAGCAGGTGTCTCTGAGGAGCTGCAGCCCCAGCATTCTGTTTGGCGGGTAGAAATGCAGCCTTTAATGCGCTCGGTGCCTTCAGAAACCATTGAAACATGACTGTGATGATGGGTAACCATTTCACGACATGCCTATTGTGTTATCCCTGTTGTAATAGCATGTTATTGGCTGTCACTCATCATCACACTTCTGTGGCTTGGAGTGACCTAATAAATAGCAACAGACGGAGTTTTGAGTCTCCTCGAAGAACTGACTAATCATACAACCTGTGGATCTTCTCTCTTTACATTTATGGCTTGGCCTTTTTCAGAGACAGAAAATGAATATGACAGGGAAACCGACAGAAGGAAAATTGCCTGAACTTAGAAACTGTTCTTCTGTCTGTACTGTTCCGGAGCTGAATCTTATTCAAAACCATCGTCATTTCTCTTTCCCTGGCCAAGCAAACTCACTATTTTGTTCACACTGGAAATTAGAACTCTGCACAGTGTCCAGATTAGCTCACTCAGCAAGGGAATATTTCTGGTCCCTACCACCTTTTGCATATCACTTTTTGCTTTATGACCATATCAGTGTGCTGTGGCTGCCATGACAAATACCATAGTCAGTTGGCTTAAATAATGGAACTTCATTTTCTCACAGTTCTGGAGGCTGGGGTCTCAGATCAGGGTGCCAACAACACCAGGTTTCTAGCTTACAAATGGCTGTCTTCAGGGTGTGTCAAGTGGCAGGGAGAGAGACAGAAAGAGGACACAAATGAGACCTGGTGTCTATTCTTATAAAGCTACAGTTCTTAATTCTAAATTCTTATAAGGGTCCTACACTCATGTTTTCATCTAAATCTGATGACCTCCCAAAGGCGCATCTCTGAATACCATCACACTAGTGGTTGTCAGGGCTTCAATATGTACTTATTTGGTAGGATATATCATACAGCACCAATATAATATATGAACAATGGTACTCTATTAGTTTCATGATAGATCTCCTGTTCCTCACTAGAGTCTAAAATCTATTCCCAACAGAGACATGTTTTTGAAAACTATAAATTAGACAGCATCACTCTCCTGTTCAAAATCCCCCAATAGCTTCCCATCACACTTAAAAAAAAAATTATTCCATGGACCACAAGTTTCCATATGATTCAGATTTTTCTTGTTTCTCCTAGCTCCTTTCTTTAAAGTTTAGAGATTCTTTTCTTTAAGCCTCAACCCAAATTGTTCAACCCTTATTATAGTGTAACCACCTAGTTTAAAAAACCTCAAACAAATAAGTTATCCATGTTACCTTGTCACTCCAGTTCTCACATGTTCTCTTTTTGTCTGGGCCAATATACCATATCATGCTTACATCTCTGTCTCTCTTTGCTATGGGCTACAAACTGTATTCCAGCAGAGTCTCATAACTGCTAAACATCATGGGAAAGGTAATATTCACACAAAGGAAAAACACAGGAGCTGGGATCTGTCCCCTTGACGTTTGCCTTCAAAGGTTTTTCAGATTGTCCTACTTGCACACCCAGCCACTATCATAGGGGCAGGTGCACGACATTTAGCTAAAGGGTCATTTGAAGAACAAGTGGCTGAAAGCTAGTTTGGGCTGTAAATTAATATGTCCGTGCATTAGCAAGGTCTTTCTTGCATTCATCACTTAAGGAGATTTTTTTAAAATGCAATTGCCATTCAATATTATTTTGTATTAGTTTTAGATGTATAGCACAATCATATACTTTACAAAGTACCCCCCCCCCAGTATTTTCAGTACCCACTTGGCACACCATACATAATTACTACAGTATAAATAATTGACTACATTCCTTGTGCTATACTTTACATCCCTGAAACTATTTTGGAACTGCCCATTTGCATTTCTTTATCCCTTCAGCTTTTGCACCCCCGGGTCCTTCTTCATTCACTTGGCTCCTGCTGTACCATGTCTCTGCTACTCCTCAGACACGTCATGCTTAAGTCTCTTTCAGGGATCTCGCAATTGTGATCTTGTCTGGAACACACTTTGCCAGAGCTTTGAATGACTGATTTCTTGTCTTCATTGTCACCTTGTGAATTGTCACCTTCTTTTTTTTTCTATTTTAAAACCTTTATTTTTTTCATTGTTTAAAATTTTATTTAATTATTTTTCAAGTACAGTTTTCTGTCTATTACTCCCATCCCATCCCACCCCCCGTGCTCCCCACCTCCCTCCCATTTCCACCCTTCTCATTTGTTGTCCATGTATCCTTTATATATGTTCTTCTAAATCCCTCCCCTATTTCCCCTGAAATTCCCTCCCCTCTCCCCTCTGGTCACTGTCAGCCTATTCTCTATTTCAGTGTCTTTGGTTATATTTTGCTTGCTTGTTTGTTTTGTTGTTTAGTTTTCTGTTAAAGGTGAGATCATATGGTATTTGTCCTTCAACACCTGGCTTATTTCACTCAGCGTAATGCTTTCCAGTTCCATCCATGATGTTGCAAAGGGTAGGAGCTCCTTCTTTCTTTCTGCTGCATAGAATTCCATTGTGTAAATGTACCATAGTTTTTTTATCCATTCATTTACTGACAGGCACCTAAGTTGCTTCCAACTCTTGGCTATTGTAAATTGTGCTGCTATGAACATTGGGGTGCATATGTTGTTTGGGATTGGTGTTTTAGGGTTCTTAGGATACAATTCTAGCAGTGGAATTGCTGGGTCAAGAGGCAAGTCCAATTTTAGCTTTCTGAGAAAATTCCATACTGTTTTCCACCTTCTTGAAGCACTCCCCAAATTCTGTCTAATTCTATAGCCTGGATACTGCGAGTACTTCAAAGGACTTCATATATAAATCTTCATTTCTTCCTCTTTATATTCTCAGTGTCTAGAACAGTACCTAATGTCCAGTAGGTACTAAATTAGCATTTATTACAAAAATGAGTGAAATCTATGCACATGCCAATTTACATTTCTATTGTCATCCTAGTTCCTGCTTCTGACTCCCAGGCCAGTGCACCCAGCTGCCTACTTGATGTTACCATTTGACTATTGCATAAACATCTCACATGGAAAGTTTTCAAAATTAATTAATCTACCCATGCAACTTATATCTTCTCCATGTTCCCCTTCACATACTGGTGTAAGCAAAATCTGGGAGTTACCTTTAATTCTTCCTTCCTCGTCTCCTCCCATCCAATCACCAACCATATTATTCTATCTCTAAGACACTTCGTGACTCTGTCCTCTTTACTCCGCCCCTAACTCTGTCACCTTGTCTGAAACACCGTGCCTTCTCTTGCCCGGAGCTCAGCATCTTTCAACAGGTTTTCCCACTTTCATTCTGGTCACACACCTCCCATTTATATTCTAAGCCGTAGGGAGAGTGATGCTGGGTCTTTATTGTAACAGCAACAGTGAGTGTGTATTGGGCTCTACTATGTGCTACTCTGTTGATACTTGAAGATGAACAAACCAAACACGAATTTTGATCCCCTCTAGCTGCAAATTAAAAATGCAGATTTGTTTATGTAACATCTTTAAAAATTAGTTCTCACCGCCTTTAGAATAAAAGCTGATATCCTTACCAGGCCAGAAAGCCCTGTGTGATCCGGGCCTGCTTACTTTTCTGCTCTCAGCCTGTGTACCTCTCCTCCCACATCTCTGGGTTCTGCTTGCAATGGGCCCCTCGCCCTTTGAACCTGCCAACTGCTGCCTGCTTTCCCTCTTCAGGGAAAATCCCTGACCTGAGTCACCTGTCCTTCTTTTAGGCCTCAACTAAAACCTCACTCCTCAGATGTGCCTCCTAAGAAACACCTAATCAGACATCAACATTTGGCCTTATCAAAGTTAGTAATTACAGATTTAGCTAATTACAGAGCTGCCTAGCCATTAGATGGTAAGCTCCATGAGTTTGAAAGTTGTGGTCTGTTTTTTAACTGTCATATCTTCAAAGACTGAGCCATTGAGCTACACAGTGAGCATTCAATAAACATGTATTATTATAGCTAAAATCAATGCAATACTCTCCCCCATCCCCAAAAGTACCAAATCAGCTTTCGTCTCTAGTCCCTCAGGAGACTAAATTAAAGTGCACCAGCAGGTTACTACAAAATGTACAATATGCCAAGTAACTGACAAAAGGGAGAAATGTTTTAACCATTGACATTGAAATTGTCTAGTTTTCTGTTTAAGAGTAAAATTTTTCTGTAAGTAGTATGAGAAAATTGTATCTTCTGGTGAGAAACTTACTTGCCCTTGATAATTATTTACCAACTGTTTATTTGCAAGGCATACCTTTTAAATCACTTCTGATGATAAACTGCCAGTTTATCAATGGAAGTGTTGGGATTTCATTATCAAAGTGAAATACTGTTACACAAACAAGTGTGAAAACAGTGTTCTGTTCAGCGATTTGTTTATTTTTAGCCAAAACTACTTTGACATATTTAACCCAGGACATTGACATAGATTTTAAAAGTTTTAAAATTATAGGTGATGCACAATATTATATTAGTTTCAGGTGTACAACATAGTGATTCATATGGCTTACCCAGTGATCTCCCTGGTAAATCTAGTTCCCATCTGACACCACATATAATTATTATAATATTATTGTCTATATTCTCTGTGCTGTTCTTTACATCCCTGTGACTTTTTTTCATAACTGGCAACTTGTACTTATTAACCCAGTCACTTTTTTACCCATCTGTCCCGCAGCTCTCCCGCCTGGGGACGGTCAATGTATTCTCTGTGCCACGAGTTTGCTCGTTTTATTCGTTTATTTATTTATTTATTTTGGGTTCTACATATGAGTGAAATCGTATGGTGTCTGCCTTTCTCTGTCTGACTGATTTCACTTAGCCTTGTCCCCTCTAGGTCCATCATGTTGTCCCACTGGTGTACATTTTTTAAATCCAAAATACCACTTTGTTTTAACAAAAACAATGATTATTATTACTAACAACCACAAAAAGCCTCACCTCTAAATCCAGGTGTTTTTAATCAAAATACAAAGAATGAAGTAGCCAATCATAATAGGAGAATTTTTTTTAAAATAGGAGACTATTTTGGGACCAAGGCTCAGGCAATTGGTTATAACTTATCTAATCATGTTGAAGGTCAAAACCAGAAGATATTTCAACCTCAGTCAGAAATGTACACAGTGTCTATAGCTAAGAATGATTTTATGTATTTAAATGGTTGAAAAGCAATCAATAGAAAATTCTTCATGACATGAAACATGTATTTCATACAATTTTTACACACCACAATGCCTACTAAATAAATTTATTTATTGTCTATGTCTACTTTCACACTGTAACTGCAACAGGGAATTTCAAAGTTTTTTGACTGTTATCCTCAGTACTATATTTTACATTGAGAACTGTACATCCGCACAGATATAGAGCTAAAAAGTTTCACAAAATAATATTTATTGTATTGTAATGTGCTTTACAGTGTTCTGCTCAGTTCTACTTCATTTAAACAATATTTGTAGTGTTATTTCTGATTCTGACCCATTAATGATTGCTACTTGAAGTTTGAAAAACATTTGTCTGAATTTGTTTTCTCAGTCCTGGTTGGACCAGGAAGCTTTTTAAAAAAATGCTAGGCTCCATTCTAGACCAGTCTAATCAAAATTACTGGGCACCAGAGTATTGGTCTTCAAAGTATAGCAAACAAACCAACTGCCTCTCGGGCTGCTCTGCCTGAGGAGCCCAGGTTGAGAACAAATCCCCTTGCTACTCAAAGCTGGCTCTTCAGACCAGCAGCATCTACACTTGGGAGTTTGTTAGAAATGCAGAATCTCAGTCCCCAACCCAGACCAACTTTTTAACAAGATCCCAAGGCAATTTACACACACATTAAAGTGTGAGAAGCATGCATCCAGACCAAGAAAGAGTTTGATTAACCACTGCAGAATTAGGTTATACTCTCCTCTACGTCAGGGAAAGGAAAATGAACATATTTGCCTTCAGTTCGTATTGCAAAGGCAAAATGTAAAATGCCGAAGAATAAAATGTATCTAGAGAGGAAAGCTATTTCATGTGTGGGAGTTTCTACCTGCAGGAGGTCATCCAACTCCAAAAAATGGGGAGTTGTAGCTGGATTCTAAGACCACAGCCAAATGACTTCGATGTGCCAAACCCAACCGGACATCTGGTCCAGGAGAGTTCTAGCTCTTCTCGTTCCAGCTGCTGCTGCTGCTTCTGCTGCTGCTGCTCCTGCTGCTGCTGCTGCTGCTGCTGCTGTGGGACCCGTGGTGCAGCTTTCTCTAATCTTAATCTTTGCACCTGGGCCAGAACCAGCTGATTTCTAGGAGTCAGAGGATAGGCTTTGCTATTGCCTATTTGATCAGAAACACCCAGGTTGTAGAAACCAGAGCTCTCTGGTGCATTTCACCTGAGTGAGAGCAAAGGCAGAGTTTCTGAGTTTTCTCTGGTTGCTGAATCTGAGGCTTCCCAGGGACACAGTGAGTCACAGAGGAACCGCAGAGGGGTGCGGACTGCAGCAACCTACACAAACTCCCTGGCAACTGGAACCTTGGATGGAAAGTTTTCCCTCTGTAATTTCCTCAGGCCTCTTCCACAGTTCAAACTATTTGCACTCTCACAGCATTTCCAAATGCTGGTTTTACCTTCCACTGACCTGAGAATTCTATGTGGTAACTGTTGTTAACTTTTTAAGTGCTGGTAAAGACCAGAACATTTCGATTTTTTTCTTTGTTTTGTTTTGTTCTTTTTTTGTTTGTTTGTTTTTGTTTTTTTGGTGGAGGGAAAAGTTGTGAGTAGAGGTACTAGATTTGGAAGCAGGCATTGATAGAACTGTAATCAAATAACACTTGGTCTAGACATAAACATTAGAAACCATCCCTTTTTTTCATTACAGCCCCTTTTCAAAACAAATACATGATAAGAACACAAGCAAGTAAAAACCCTATCTAACTTAAAATGACCACATTACCCTTTTGCAAGTTTTCACAGCTTCCCTTGAATATCACTGCTGTCAGTCCCATGGGGGAGAGACAGTTCAGGCTATAAGACTAGGGGAGTCCCCTTCATCTGAAAACTTGACTGAAATGTACATCCTTGGACCTCACCCCAAACCTACTGAGTCAGAAGCTCTGGGGCTGAGACCCACCCTGCTAGATGATTCTGAAGCATGCTAAAACCTGAAGATCTCTGTTGTAGGGAATAACTAATTCTCATCAGCTACCATTTAACATGTAGACATGTTGACCCATTTTTGAAAAATAGGTAGTTACTAACCCACACTATCTTCAAAAAGGAAAGTAGAGTTTAGGAAAAAGGATCCTTATTCTGAACACAGATAAAACAAAGACTGACCTTTTATGGCTGCCATGGCACTCTCCCCACAAGAGCTCAAAAACCACATGAACAACACCAGCTTCACTTGCCTCGTGGGCAGGTCAGCATTTGCTGCAGATGCTGTGCACCAATGGACATGCACCTGTCAGAAGGAGGAGAACATGTTGCTCTCATTTTGCAGTTGAACTATACCTTTAGACCATTTTTTATAACTTTCGGTCAATAAACTAGATAAATGAATGTCTGTCTGGGAAGAATTGAAATGCCTCCAAACATGGCAAATTTCACCTGTGAAGACTCAGTTAAAGAAAGAAAACTGCTGATCCCACAACCAGTGCTTTACAAGCTGGAAGAGAAGCCAACACGTGCACCAATGCAGAGACATGTGCAGGGATCCTAGAGTTCCTGGGAGTAATACCCTTACCTTAGCAACTACGTCAACTAATGCAGAAAGGGAAGCTAATACTTAGATGCTAACACAGGAGAGGGAAGTAGATAAATGAAGAACACCTCAGAACCCAGCCTGTAGGGTCCATGTGCGAGACATCCTCTCCATTTCTTGCAGGAGCTGCCATCTTTGCTCCCAGTTGACCATTGCTTAAACCTCTAAATTTCTAGCCCTAAGATTCCCAGTTTCTTCCCCCATCACAACCTTGTATGCGGTCACTTTTTTGTGCTTCAGCTAGCTCCAAATAATTTGAAAAAGCTTGAAAAAATGTGTACAGCTGGAGAAAAAATACACAACACCCTGTTATATAAAGTTTAAAATTTAAATGCAGCCAAGTGAGCCCTCTTAAAATCTGGAGTATTCAAACCAATTTCCCCCATGTGTGTATTTGAATTAGACCCAATAACATGCATCTATCTATCTATCTATCTATCTATCCATCTATTTATCTATATGTAAATTAGGCAGGCAACTGAACTCCAGGGTTGGGGGTTGAAGATTAACTTAATTTATGACATCTGATAACCAATAGTAAATGGCTGATATATTCATATACTCAAAGTTCTTCTAAAAGGTGAATCCATAGCTCTACTAAAAATTGGAGAATTTTTAGGAAAAACTGACACTTTTTATCCAAAATCAAATTTGAAGTAGTTCAAAATGAAACTAAATGTTTTTGAATAAATGTTGCAATAATGAAAAGGACTGCAGGTGTTTTTAGCCTTCGGGAGGGTTCACAGAAATTTGGGTATATCGAACACCTACATCTCAGCTTCCCTGGAGTAAAATACACAATGGGGTTCTCATCAGATTAGTTGAGATGAAGAACATAGCATTATTTTTCAAGATAAGTGGAATAAATTTACTTTGCAGGGTAAAAAAGAAAGTCAACAACGTTCTTACTACACTCTGATATAACAAAAGCATTATGAGGAACAGAGAAAAACTGTCTCAAATATTCAAGACTACAGTCCTGTAGGGTTTATATCCACTGCTGTGGTGTGATTGTTCATAATGTCCCCTTCTGCTCTTAAAAGTATTTTGGTTTACATGATAAATTTCTTGTTCACCCTATATATGTAAAATTAGATGAACAACATCTTACACATACAGGATCTGGCAGAAGTCAGGCTTGATTGAGTGTGGTTGGTAGGGTATGTGAATGTCTCACAGGAGATGGACAGCAATTTGACATTTCACCTATAATGTTCTATGGTGTGTTTGATTGTGATATTGTTATATTACGGATTACATGCTTATGAGTTTTTTAATAAAAGATTTTGTAATAAAGAGGAGTGTTATTTGTGTTGGACCTTATACATTGACTGATTAAAATGTTTATTTGCCTTACTGAAGCAGAGCAGTAGTAGAGCTCTGAAACTATCTGCTCCGGTTGGAAACCAATTTACCTTTCTAAAGAGGTGTTGCTTCTAGGCCTGGGGGCTTTCCATCTCTGTTTTGCATATAATAACAATTCTGTGTGCATTTGGAAATTCCAGTGTATGGCAGGAATTACCATTTTGTTCTTTGAACTTGATAAACCACCCCCATGAGGCCACTGGGAAGGGCTGGGGCAGCAGGTAGGAGCATGGGGCAGCCAGGAACATGAGGCCAAAACCAAGTCCCCTTGAGAAAGAGATGAGGGGGAGTGTATTAACCTCAAACAAATTCCCTTCACAAATGCTAGGGTTTGATATACTCAGAGGTCACAACCAGCTGTGAAAATTAATTACACCCTGAAGTTAATTCTCCCAATCCAATTTTCCATAAAAATAAGTCTTTCCAAGTCTTTATAATGAGCTGTCTGGAAAAGCAGTAGAGGTCTTACAGGCAGATGAGAGAGACTAATACTGAAGTCCAACACTGCTGACTCACACAGCTCAGGCTAAGCTTTGCTCTTTAGAGAGGTGTCACCAAAGATGGCTCTGGTTTGTGCCACCAGTCCTTTCTGTGTTTCCTGTAACTGCATTAGAAGACTAGGACCATGGACAAGAAAGACAGGATTTCTTTATTTTCAAGATCTCAAGCAAATTTAGGGAAACACCACCCCCACTTTTATCTCAAACTTCACATACCCTTTAATGAATAAGATAATACAAGCAATTACATGAGATGACATGTGGGAACATTCTTTACAAAGAGGTTGTACAAGTGGAAGGTATTATTAGGGTGAAAATTTCACATGTCGAAACCTTCCTGGTTCCTTGGGGTGTTCAGTCCCTGGACAGTGTTGAGAACTAAATTGGAACTAGACCAGCAAAGGCGATGTTTACCATTTTGTTCAAGTAAGTGGGTGGGAAGTGGGGCAAGTGATGCAAGGCCTGTGTGTTCACTTCTCCCTCCTTCTCAGACTTGTTTTGGCAGTCAGGTGAGCTAAGCAGTTTCTGAAAACAGTAAGGGGAGAGGGATTGGGTTACAAGGATAAACCCTTGTCCTCTTGGCCTGGCTTTTCTCCCCTCTTTGCACAACAATTTCACATTAGACCTGTCTTTGGTATGCTTCTAAGATTCTAAACATTTAGGTATGCTTCTAAGATTCTAAACTTATTGCTCCTGAGGTCCAAAGAGGGAAAGGAAAATCAAGAAAAAAGAAAAATGAAGATAGCACAGAAAAAAAGCTAGAAAAGAAGTAGGAGAATAGCGAAGAAAATGTTGAGATGGAAATTACTATAGGGTAAATATCTTAATTGTTCTGAGTTACAGTTCCCATTTCTGTAACAGAGGGATGATCAAATAGTTTCTAGGAAAGTTGGGAGGATTCTATAAGAGAAAGTATTAAAGGATATGTAGGGTTCCTGGCATAGTACTGGTAATCAAAAATTATTATTATGATGATGATGTTATTATAACAAGAGACTTAGAATGCAAGAAATACTTTTTAAAAGTCACATTTATATTACTCTTCCTTTGACCAAAGATAGATTTAAACATAAAGACCTAATCGCCATCCTTGCTGACATGTGGTAGAGGTGACCTGATTCTTGCCCCCTGGTCCCACCCTTGGACCCCTGACCCCAGCACGTAGTGAACATGCACAGGTTTGCTTCCTGTGGGCCCCAACTGTGAATCTGTGATTCCTGTGTGTGTGGCCATAGGCTTTTTATCATCGTTGATTTGCTTTTCAATAAAAGTGACATGATTCAAATACACGTAGGGCCTTTTGCAATAGAAATAGTTAGAAAGTAGCCAGGGCTGCCTCATGGGTTATGGCTGATCTCACTTAACAGCCACACCCTGAGTCCCAAGGGTTGTTTGGTGCCAAGTCTGAACAGCTGCCACCTGGGTTCTGGATTCAGCTGGTTTGATTTTGGATGGTGTAAGAGGCAACAGAAAAAAGATTATAAAAGTCCTTAAGAAACTCTTTTCAATTATAGGTGTGGTGTTTTCAAAATTACCCTGTTTTCTGAGTGAGCTCAGATCCACCCAGAGGAAAGAGAAGTCTGTAGCCAGCAGAAGAGAAATGACTTGGTAAAAGCTTTGCATATAAAATAAGGAAGAAGGAAGCTGGGGAAGGAAGCTGATGCCTCTGCCTTTACCCTTGGGTGTAGTGTTTATATGAAGCAGGCAACATCGAGTTATAAGCTCAGCCAGCAAACCCCCCAAAACATGTCTAAAGGCAAAGTGAGTCCTCCCTTATGATGAATCTCTGAAGGATCCTCTCAGGTCTCCTGAATCCCTGTTCCTACCCCAGCTGAGAGAAATTCTATGCCTCATTTAGTTATAACCTTAGTCACAATGAACAATAGAAGCTGATGCACGTGTTACCCAGGGCATTCTCTGTCAATCAGAGAGAAAAGAGTTCGCATCTGGGAATACAATGTTTCTATACCCAGATATCTATAGAGACATCATGCACCAGGAGATCAAGAAATACCTGCTATCTTTTCTGAACTGTCTCTTGGCCCTCCTTGGGCACTAGATAGACATCCATTCTCATGGAGGTCTTCCATGAGGCCACTGCTACAATGCCTGCAGACTCTTATGGGAGAGAATACATCAGAGAAAGTTGGAACTGAAGAAGACACTCAAAAGGATCTAGTTCTTGTCAATAGCTGTATATTAGAATCACCTGAGGAATCATACAAACTACGAACACGAAGCTCTGCTGTATAAGAGATTCTGATTTAGTTTTTCTGGGTTGGGGTCTGGGCTCAAATAATGGTTTTTAAAGGAAAAGATAAGTGTATGATTAATTAACAATGCAATTAATGCACTGGAAGTGATGAACATGTAAATTAAACACTTTTCTAAAAAGTTGGAGACAAAATGCAAATATTTTGAGGTATGACCTTCATTTGCTTTTTTTCTGGTGTTCTGAGCACCCAACGACAAATGTAGGGGGAGGGGGTTCCCCACACCACCACCAGCTTTCTGTGTATACCGAGTGCCCTATATTCAGCTTAATTCTGACACTTCACCCAAACACAGCATCAGATTCTGCAGGTTAAGGGTTCAGTCCCCGAAGACTGCCCTCTCTCCCCCTTTAGCTGCCAGTAGTAACTTCAGGTTGTTACCTGTGTTTCTGACCAACTACTTACAGGCTGGGGATTCCACTGCCCCCTCCTTGGGCTTCAGTTGCCAGTCGCAAGTCCAACTTGTTACCCACACTCCTGACCAACCAGCTATAAAGCAGTGGTTCCCCTGATCCCTTCCTTCCTTGGGTTCAATTAATTTGCTAGAGCAGCTCAGAGAAGTCAGAAAGACATTTTACTTACTGGGTCGCAGGTTTACTATACAAGGATGTGACTCAGGAACAGCCACATGGAAGAGACGCAAGGGCAAGGTATGGAGAAGGGGAGCAGAGTTTCCGTGCCCTCCCCAGGAAAGCCACCCTCCTAAAATCTCCCCTTGTTCACTGATTGGAAGCTCTCCGAACTCAGTCCTTTAGGGTTTTTATACAGGTGTCATCACATTGTCACGACTTATTAAATCACTGTCCACTGGAGATTAATTCAACACTAGGCCCTCTCCTTTCCCTAGAGATCAAGGGATAGGGCCGAAAGTTCCAAACATCTAATCACATGACTGGTTCGCCTGGAAACCAGCCCCCATCCTTAAATGGAATCAGACAGCCACTCATTAATATAACAAGACATGCTTTTTGCTCTCATCACTTGGGAAATTCCCAGGGTTTTAGGACCTGTGCCAGGAACAGGATGAAGACCAAATATATACTTCTTGTTATAAATCACAAAAATTACACTCCTGTTCCTTACTGGTAAGTTGTACAATGCAACCAAACAAAATTTAAGTAGTGATTCAGAGGTAAAGTCTGAAGATGCCATTAAAACATTAATGGTAGTTTTACAAATAGTCCACCAATTCTTTGATATTCTTGAGGTGGAATCTAATTTCCCCCCCTTGAGTATGGGCCGGATTTAGTGACTTCTTCTAACCAATGGAATAAAGAAGAAGTTGTGTGTAACTTTGGAGATTAAATCATAAAAAGACACTGTGGCTGTGGCTGTCTCTCTTTCTCTCATCACTTGCTCTGGGGAACACAGCTGACATCCCATCAACACACTCTGGCAGCCCTGTGAAGCCCATACTGTGAAGAACCGAGGCCTTCTGCCGACATCCACCTGAGCAAGCCATCCTGGAACTAGATGCTCTAAGTCTGGTCAGGCCATCAGATGACTTCTCATAAAGTTGCAGCCCTGACTGACAGCTTGACAGCAGCCTCATGAAAACTCTTGGGCCAGAAATCCCTAGGAAAGCCTCTCCCAGATTCCTGACTCTCAGAAATTGTATGAGATAATAACTGCACATTGTTTTAAGATGCTAACCTTTTGTGTAATTTGTTATACGGTCATGGATTACTAATGCAGTTATCCAATACATTGGCATCCACAAGTTTGCAATGCAGTTGGAGAAGTAGATCATGGCACACGTGTGCACACAATGAACCATGACAAGCTCTAGATGTTCCATCATGTGAAGAGGACTACTGTGTACTAGAACTGCAAAGGGTAATATCCACATTGTGGCCTTTGTGATTGATGTCCTGGAGCTAAGCAATTCAGCGCCTGTGTGGCAGTACAGAACAGTGGATTCGATGATAGATAGATAGATAGATGATAGCTAGATGAGCTATGTCCATGGGAATCTTCCTCATAGCTGTGAGATTTTTGAGGAAGCCAGTGATGGTACTAGAACAGTAACTTGGGCCTTTAAGTAGCTCATTGAGATTGCATGTAACATGCTACTAAAGCAGACACTTAAACTAATAATAAATTTCCAGTTAAGGTACTTGATTAATCATTATGCAAGTTTACTTCTCCATGTTTAAATGCTAACATTTTTCTTGCCATTGTATAACACATATATTGTGTTTTCCTTGAACTATACCAGCAGTGGGGTTTTAATCCCCATTTGAAATGACCCAGCCCCTGCCAAAGTTGTTTGGAACAGAGATTCAAAACCTGATTCGAATGGGAACAAGCTGAGATACATTTTTAGGAATTAAGAATGGGGTCTTGGTTGAAGTACTCTCTTAAAGAGAGTACTTTGTCAACCACATTTTCTTCTATTTCAGCCTGGGAAGCACAGAAGTCTAGTCTGGAAAGAAACAGAGAGGTAGAGGTGGAGAAGTAGAGAGACAGAGAGAGGGATGGAGAGAGAGAAATAACATGACCTGTAATTTTGTGATAGTCAGTTTCCCATTATCCCTGAAGCTGGTTACAGGTATATATTTTCACAACCAAAAAAATGCAAGTATCACACTAGTCATGACTTTACAGTTTAAATTATTAACATTAAAAATGATTTGAACTCTGTTGTATATTATCATAAGGTCCTAATAGCAAAGCATCTATTCTTTTGTACTTTAAGTGATTTTCCCCTAAATTGAATAACTTTCCAGAGAAGTGGTTCAAGTAAAAGAATTTATAAAAAACATCTGTCTAACTCATGTTAGTGGTTATTTGTGTGAGATTTTATCTTATTATTCACACAAAATTCCTTCTTTACTCTTTGGAAAAAATAATCTGTGATTTCCTGTAAGTAAAAGAGCCAGAGAAAATATTTGATTCTAGTCTAAGTTATTTCTTCACTTTAAATTAAAATGCTAACTATTACCCTATCCAGCCAAGAAAAGTCTGACCTCATGTAAAACTTCAGAATGATTTTGATTTTAAAAAGTTTCAATTGCCCTGACTGGTGTAGCTCAGTGGATTGAGCATGGGCCTGTGAAGCAAAGGGTAGCTGGTTCAATTCCCAGTCAGGGCACATGCCTGGGTTGCAGGCCAGGTCCCAAGTAGGGGACACATGAGAGGCAACCACTTGATGTTTCTCTCCCATTCTTTTTCCTTCCCATCCCCTCTCTCTAAAACTAAATAGATAAAAATATTTTTAAAAGTTTCAATAGTAGCAATAGGTCAATTTAAATCAAAAGAACTGTTATACTCTTATTAGTCACTGAAGAGATATAAACAAGTCAATAAGAAATCTAAAAAAAAGTTTGAAAAATTACAACATGGCCTATAAAGAAAATGTATCATTATAACTAAGTCAAATTAAGTGATTTTTATCTCACTGTATATGATTGATTTAGATAGAGAGAAGCATAGACTGAAAAATGTATAAATATTTCCCTCTATTTCTCTTATAGTGTTTGAATAAAGTCTAGGTTTTGTTGTTGTTTTGTTTTTACTTTGTTTCTGGTGAAGAAAAATATCTGGTGTGGTAGTGACGTCTACTACTAAAAAGAGCTCGCTTTTCAGAATATTTCAGCTCATCTTCGGGTCATTGACCTCAGGTCTGAAAACTACAAAATGTTTCCTCATGCAGCTTGTTCTTTGGATCAGCTGTGTGTCACAACTTTAGAATGTACCTCTAGGCTATCTGCTCTGGTGCCGAAAACTTGTCTTTTCATCTCAGGGAATTTTGAAGGATTGCAGAGATGTATCAGTTATCAGAAGATATTGTTAGTCTTTAATGAAAAGTTATAATTTCTTATTTCAGCTCTGTCTTCTCTAGAATTTTCTTTGTAGCCATTTTATTGTTTCTTATGCTTCATATTAAAGATTTCTTATGAGAGCTGATGATGACTCTTTTGGCTTCTTTCTCCTTTGTTTTTTATTCCTTACAAACATCAAAGGGATAAACACAATCTGAGGCAAGGTTGTTTATTAGCTTTGGAAGCATTTGATTTCTACCTGGAACTTGAGGTAGAATGGCGAGAGTTCGCAGAAAGTAATTTACTGGGAAGGTGGGAACCATAATTCTGGGTGAGCTAAAAGGATGTTGCCAGAGGGGTAATATAGAGAAGGCAACAGTGTGGCTAGAATGGTGGGAGGAGTGTGTGCATCAAAATATGCCGCAGAAAAGGGTTGGTCATCTGAGATGACACAGTCGTGGAAAGAACTGAGAGATTCTCTCTTGGTAGAAGCTGTTGGTGTTCACCTATACTGGCCCCTCCTTGAGGGGCTCCATGTAACATCAGAGCAGGGTTCTGATGAACTCTCGCCATTCTACCTCAAGTTCCAGGTAGAAATCAAATGCTTCCAAAGCTAATAATCAGAGCAGCTCCATGCAACATCAGAGCAGGGTTCATTAAACTTCACAAGTGGCATATTCCAAGAGAGACCCTGGCAGGCACCGAAAGGCCTCAATTGTGTTGAACACAATTCAACACATTTCCTAGCCCTTCTTGAATCTAGATAGGGCCATGTGGCTGAGTTCTGGCCAGTGAGCTTCTACTTCTAATCACAACATATTCCATGAAAACTTTCACTCTTTCCCTCTCCTTGTGCCAGACCACCTTGCTAAAAACAAAAGATTCTGAGAACCTAAAAGATGATGCTACCATAGGATAGAAGTAACTAAGATTCTTGAGTCATTGGTTGAAGGAAAGGTTTATTGCACTTTGCATAACAGGAAATAAACCTGAATTATATTAGACCATTGAAAATTATTGTTCATTACAGTAGCTAGTATTAATTATCCTAATATAATATCTCTTATGGGTCTGATGCTTTTTTGATATTTCACAGAAAGAGAATAAAGAAGCAGAAAAATATTATTCAGAAAATATTCTAGGAGGAGAGAGGAGCAGAAGCAAACGGATGGCACTGGGTATGGATGGTCTTTCAATACAGAGAACATTTTGTGGATATACTACTGACCTAGTTTTAGAATGGGGCAGAACACCTCTACGTGGACCCCAGTTTATGTAAAAGCAGGCTGAAATATTTTTGACAACTATAATTAAGGGAATATCTACTTTATACAAATGTGTAAAATACTCTCTGGCCTCACCCTGGCCCCAGTGTGTGGATCTTACTCCACACATTGAGGCATTGGCCGGGGAGTAGAGGTCTGGGCAGACTAAGGGTTGTAAGTAACTGAGTTGTGTGGCTTTGGGCATTCCCCTCACTTTCCCATGAACCTCAATGGCACTTTTCCCTCCCAGGAAACACGAGAAAACCACCCTTCAGGTTTCCAGCACACCTACTCTCTGGGCTCCGGCTCTCACCCACCTGACTTCTAATGGTTCTTTCAAAGGCTAAGCCTGTCAGATAGCCAGCAGGCAGAGGCAGGTAGAAGCAGATCTCAGGGTGCCTAGGGACTTTTGCTGACCTGCCACTGGGCCCAATGCTGGTAAAAGCCAGCCTCAGTGTGCAACTTGGTCCTTCTGGAGTATATCCAAGCCCAGTAGAGGCAGCCACAAACTGTGAATCACTTGTAGCTCCAAACAGGTTGCCCATGGCCAGTAACAGGCAATGTCTAAAACAGAGTCCCTCCCAAGAGGCCCAGGACCAACACACCAAGTAAGCAGCTCCATGCAACATCAGAGCAGGGTTCATTAAACTTCACAAGTGGCATATTCCAAGAGAGATCCTGGCAGACACCAAAATCTGCTGAGAAAAATTCTACATTATGTGCTCAACACCTGCAAACAGCTTGCATGCTGTGGTGGGGGGTTAAGCCTCACAGTCAGCCTAAGGGTAGATCCCAAGCACAAATGAGCCAATAGCAATCAAGACTCAATCACAACAGGATGGCCCATAAAACGCACGTAAGGGACATTCCTGGAGCACCCAGCTCATGTGATCAAGGAGACTGCGCCACAGGACCCCACAGGATGCCTACTACACAAGGCCGCCACATGAAGACTGGGAGTCACAGTAAATCTATACAATACATAGAGACAAACATAGAGAAGGAATCAAAATTGAGAGATGAAGGAACAGGCTACAAATGAAAGAACAAGAAAAGTCTCCAGAAAAAAAGCTAAATGAAATGGAGGCAAGCAATTTATCATATATAGAGCTCAAAGTAGTGGTTATAAGGATGCTCAGTAGCATGAAAAGAAAATAAAAATCATAAAAAAGAAACATTTGAAATGAAGAAGACACTAGAAGGAATAAACAATAGGTCAGATGAAGCATAGGATCAGATCAACAATTTGGAAGATAAGATAGAAAAAAACCCCAACCAGAGTAGCAAAAAGAAAATAGAATTTTAAAAACTGAAGATAGTTTTAGGGACTTTGGGACACACTAAGCATAACAACATTGCATGACAGGGGTACCAGAAGGGAAAGAGAGAAAGCAAGGGATTGAGAACCTATTTGAAGAAGTACTGGCAAAGAACTTCCCTAACCTGGTGAAGGAAAGACACACAAGTCCAGGAAGTGCACAGAGTCCCAAACTATTGGAACCCAAAGAGGCCCACACCAAAACGAATTATAATCATAATGGTAAAAGTTTTAAAAAGAGAGAGAATCTTAAAAGCTGTTTAGAAAATAAGAGTTAGTTACAAGGGTAGTTCCCATAAGGCCATCAGCTGATTTCTCACACACAACACTGTCTGCTGATTTCTCAACAAAAACATTTCAGTCCAGAAGGGGTGAGCATGAAATATTCAAAGTGATGAAGCAAGGACCTAAAACCAAGTCTACTTTACTCAGCAAGGCCATTATTTTAAATTGAAGGATAAATAAAGAGCTTTCCAGACAATAAAAAGCTAAAGTAGTTTGTTACCACCAAACCAGTATTACAAAAAATGTTAAAGGGCTTGGAAGAAGAAGAAGAAGAAGGAGAAGGAGAAGGAGAAGGAGAAGGAGAGGGAGAAGGAAGGGGAGGGGGAGGGGAAACAGGAAAAAGAAGAAGAAGGAGAAGCAGAAACAAAAACAGGAACATAGTTAAAACAATAAAATAGGAATAAATATGTACCTATCAGCAATCACTTTAAATGTAAATGATTAAATGCTCTGATCAAAAGACATAGCTGAATGAACAAGAATACAAGACCCATATATATGCTGTCTTCAAGATACCTATCACAGAACAAAATATACACACAGGCTAAAATGTGAAGAGATAAAAAAAGACATTTCATGCAAATGAAAAGGAAAACAAAGCTGGAGGCAATACTTAAACTGACAAAATAGGCTTAAAACAAAGGCTACAGTAAGAGACAAAGAAGGACACTGCATAGTGGTAAGAGGAGCAAACAAACAAGAGGATATAACTCTGGTAAACATTCATGCTCCCAACATAGGAGCACCTAAATATGTAAAGGACATCTTGATGGACATAAAGGGAGAGATCTACGCAAACACAGTCATAAGGGGATTTTAATACCCCATTGTCACAGTGGGTAGATCTTCTAGACAGAAAACCAGCAAAAAAAATGGTATCCTTAAATGACACACTAGATCAAATGGATTTAATTAATACCTTCAGATCATTTCACCCCAAAGAAGGAGAATATACATTATTTTGAAGTGCACATGGAAAATTTTCTAGGATAGACCATATGTTAGGATATAAGACAAGTCTCAGTAAATTTAAGAAGACTGAAATCATATTAAGCACTTCCTCTGGCCATAATAATATGAAACCAGAAATCAATCACAAGAAAAAACTGAAAACCACACAAAGACACAAAGGCTAAATAACATGTTACTACACAATGAATGATTTAGCAATGAGATCAAGAATGAAATCAAAAGATACCTTGAAACAAGCGAAAATGAGAACACAACAACAAAAAATCTATGGAACACAAAGAAAGCAATCCCAAGAGGCAAATTTATAGCACATAGGCCTATCTTAAAAAACAAGAAAAAGCTCAAATTAACTATCTAACTTTACACTTAAAGAAACTTGGGGGAAAAAGCAAACAAAATTCAAAGTGAATAGAAGTTAGGATGTAATAAAGATCAGAGTAGAAATATATGAAATACAGTCTAAAACAACACTGCAAAAAATCAGTGAAACCAAGAGCTGACTCTTTGAAAAGATAAACAAGATTGACAAACCTTTAACCAGAATCATCAAGAAAAAACAAAGATCAAAATAAATAAAATCAGAAATGAAAGAGGAGAAATAACAACTGACACTAAAGAAATATAGAGCATTATAAGAAAATATTATGAACAACTATATTACAACAAAGTGAGCAATCTGGAAGAAAGAATGAGTTTTTTTGAAACAAAATCCTCCAAAACTGAATCAAAAAGAAACAGAGAATTTGAATGGAGAGATTATAACTAGTGACATTGAAGCGTAATTAAAAAACTTCCCAAAACCTACTGGAGCAATGTCTCTACAGGTGAGTTTTACCAAACATTCTAAAAAGAACTAACACATACCATTATCAAACTCCTCCAAAAAATTCAAGAGGAGAAATCCTCCCAAGCTCATTTCACCAGGCCAGCATTATCCTAATTCAAAACCAGATAGAGATACTATAAAGAAAGAAAATTTAGGCCAATATCCTTGATGAACATAGATACTTAAATCTTCAACAAAATATTAGCAAATCAGATGCAGCAATACATTGAAAAGATCATACACCATGATCAAGTGGGTTTTATGTCAGGGATTAAAAATCCCTATCAAGACACCAGTGGCGTATTTCACAGAACTACAAATATTCTAAAAGTTTGTATGAAACCACAAAAGATTCCAAATAACCACAGCAATCTTGAGAATGAAGAACAAAATTGGAGGAATCATGCTACCTGATATCAAACTATACTAGAAGGCCATAGTAATCAAAACAGCCTGGTACTGGCATAAAAACAGACATAGATCAATGGAACAGTACGGAGATCATAGAAACAAACCTAGTCTATGTGATCAATTAATATTTAACGAAAAGGCAAAAACATACAATACGGTAAATAAAGATAGTCTATTCAATAAATGGTGTTATAAAAATTGGACAGATATGTGCAAAAAATGAAAATAGACCACCTTCTTACACCATACACAAAAATAAACTCAAAACAAATTAAAGGCTTAAATGTTAATCTCAAAATCATACAATTCCTAGAAGAAAACATAGTAAAATCTTGGACATATCTTTCAGTAGTGTTTTTTTCTGATATATCTTCTTGGGAAAGAGGA
Organism: Sturnira hondurensis; assembly: GCF_014824575.4. Lineage (NCBI taxonomy): Eukaryota > Metazoa > Chordata > Mammalia > Chiroptera > Phyllostomidae > Sturnira > Sturnira hondurensis. The sequence continues at coordinate 15,576,449 of NW_028093985.1, read as the reverse complement.
AAAAATAATAAAAAAATGGGACTACATCAAACTAAAAAGTTTTTACACAGCAAAGGAAAGCATCAACAAAAGGAAAAAGACCGCCCACTGAATGGAAGAACATATTTGCCAATGATACATCTGATAAGGGGTTAATATCTAAAAACTTATATATCTAAGAACTTATAAAACTCAACACCGTAAAACCAAACAATTCAATTAAAAATGAGCAAAGGACCTGAATAGATGCTTCTCCAAAGAGGACACACAGACAGCCAATAGACATATGAAAAGGTACTCAACATCACTAATTATCAAAGAGATGCAAATTAAAATCACAATGAGATATCACCTCACACCTGTCAAAATGGCTATTATTGATAAATCAGTAAGTGTTGGTGAAGATATGGAGGAAAAGAAACCCTCGTGCACTGAGGGTGGGAATTGGTGCAGCCACTGCAGAAAGTGGTATGAAATTTCCTCAAATAATAATAATGGAAATGCCTTATGACTCAGTGACCCCACTTCTGGGAATATACAAGGTCTGTCCAGAAAAAATCCAGCCATTGTTAATATAAGAAGAAAGGTTTATGTGACATCTACATAACCTAGCAGCCAAAGAGAGTGGACTGGAATGTGCATGTGTGAACAATCAGGACCTCAGGTACTAGCCAGTGGGGGCCGTAGACACCACTGAGAGACTGTGTGTGTTGTGTGGCCATGGCATTGAAAATGACTGAGCAAGTGGAGTGACGAATCCACATCAAATTTGGTGTTAAGCTTGAACTATTCCAATGATTCTGGAGGCCACAGCTACGGGCAACTGGTGATTGGCAGCTTCCTCAAGACAACACACCCATTTGTGCATCATGTCTCACGCAGAATTTTTTGGCAAAACACCAAATCACCCAGGTGACTCAGCCTCACTACAGCCCAGATTTGGCACCCTTTGACTTCTGGCTTTTCCCAAAACTAAAATCCCCTTTGAAAAGAAAGAGATTTCAGACCATTGATGAGATTTAGGAAAATACATCGGGGCAGCTGATGGCAATTGGGAGAACTGTGTGAGGTCCCAACATGCCTACTTTGAGGGGGACTAAGGTGTAGTTGTCCTGTGTACAATGTTTCTTGTATCTAGTATCTCCTTCAATCAAAGTCTTTATTTTTCATAGTACATGGCTGGCTACTTCCTGAACATATCAAGAAACCCGAAACACTAATTTGAAAAAAATATGTGCTCATTATATTCTTTGCAGCATTCTTTACAATAGTTAAGATTTGGAAGCTGCCCACTGTCCATCAGTGGATGAGTGATTAAAATAGCTGTGGTACATTTACACAATGGAATACTACATAACCATTAAAAAGAAAGACATTTTACCCTTTGTCACAGCATGGATGAACCTAGAGCGCATTTTGCTAAATGAAATAAGCTGATCATAGAACGAATACCATATAATTTCACTCATATGTGGAATCTAATAAATAAGCTGAACTAACAAGAAAAATAAAGACAGACTCATAGAGAGCAGACTGACAGCTCTTGGGGGTGGGGATTGGGGTTGGGTGGGGTAGTGATGGACTGAGTAAAAAAGAAAAAAGAAAAAAAACTCGTGGACATGGACAACAGTATGGTGATTACAAGGAGCGTTGGGAGGTGAAGGCGGGTACAGCGAGTATAAATGGTGATGGAAGGAGACTTGACTTGTGGTGGTGAACACGCAGTACAGTGTGCAGATGTGTTGTGGAATTGTGCACCTAAAACCTATATAATTTTATTAACCAGTGTCACCTCAAAATTTATTAAAAAGGGAAAAATAAAGTCTACCTATTGATAACAAATTTAAAGTTCAGGCCATTTTCTATGATTCTCTTATAGTCCTCAAAGAGTCAGTTATTGTCTAAGGGGAATCATCAGTCTCTCTGTTTTCCCTATAATGAAAATAATAAATGATATAACATGTTAATGATTCCCTTTTTCATTGGAAACTTGGCACTCTCAAAATCTATTTGTAAAGAAGGCTCTCATAAGTCACTTGTAAGCATGTGATGACATGCTGAGCTTAATTTTTACTTTTTCTCGAAGCAAGCAAAGGGTGAGCATTTCCTGTCTCTGCTTCACATTACATACTTTAGTCCTAAAACTGAAAGCAACTATTTATTCCAAAAGCCATGCAGGACCTTGGGTCATACAGATTATATCACATGACAACCAGAATCAATTTGGTGAAATGCATGAAATTTATTATATTTCCAACTGGCATTTTTCTTTTCTGAAGGTCTGTATTCATCCATGCTTAGGAGAAGGTACGGATGCAAAGAGACACATAAGTCACTGAAACTAAAGGGCTTGTCATCTTTACAGATTTTCTAATCTGTGGTCACAGTGTTATTTATTTCAATCTAGATCTTGTGAAGAATGATTGTTCTCCAAGAGAAACAAAACTGGTCAAATAGTTTAAATGGTGGAAAATAAGGGAAACATAATTCTAAATGGACAGCCTTCTATTCTAAAGATTGTATTTGAGCAAAATGCAAAATCCACTAAACTTTGCCTACTGACTTTTATGGTTGGATGAGATAGGAGTGTATAATCTCAAGTACAGTACCAAGAAACCAAGTATTATAATAGTATGTGTTTTATTCATAAAAATATAAGCTACTTTCCCTGTAGCAATGAAGCAGCATCAGAGTTTTCTTACACAAAATCATGCAATGCCAAATCTCATGGAATTTTAGAAAATGTGTGGTGTTTGCAAAAGAAAGAAAGAGAGAAGAAAGAAAGAAAGGAAGAAAGAGAAAGAAAGAGCTTTTCAGAGAAATCATGTAGTGAAAAATTCTGTTTCTTAGTAAGATCACCTTTAAGTAAAATAGTCAGATATTAATCTCAAATTGTATTATTTTCAATTTTTTAGTAAACCTTCTATTTCAAAGTTGTCAAGTATTTTAAAGTGCTTGTTTCCTTTATTCCTTGACTTAAATATTTGTACCGCAAAAAAAAAACCCATCCAATTTATTTATTGTCATTAAGGTATGTTCAATTCTCTTTCCTTCTAATAACAGAAACAGATATTTCCAGTTGCTCCCAGAACTCAATCATCTCAAGAAGAATTGCTGGCAGAAATGGTCCAGGGGCCAAAAAGGACCTCCCGAATAAGTCCCCCACTTAAAGAAGGGAAACAAAAGGAGGTTTGTAATATAAAACTAGTCTAGGAACTCCACAGAGACAACTGTGATCCTGCAGATTGATCCAGTAACGGCAGACACTGCAGACCAGTCAAGATTACAACGACACGGAATCCATGGTACATGAACACACCGATCATCTATTCTGAAGAAGACAAAGCTCTCTGAGGAAACCAGTAGTGGCTTCAAACCAAAGCTACAGTTGAAGACTGCAGCTACCCTTTGGGTACTTCCAGGGCACCTTATGCAGACGTGAGATCTTGTACAACCAGAAAAACCTGGAGATCTCAAATTTATATGATGCTGGATGGTGTTCCCAGCCCCCCAGGATACATGTCAGATCAAGAGGGGGACATGTGCTTTTAAGGAATGAAACCTGCAGACCAAACTGCAGCCTCAGACAAGAGGACTCGGAGGTCTCCTCCACCCACGGCAGCTGCAGCTGATGAGCCGTCAGCTTGATGACGCAAATGCGGCGATGAGTGAACTGAGTGTGGCACAGAAGCCAGAAAAGCTTTAGGAGTGCTGCAAGTACTGGCCTGCCTGTAAAAATGGGGATGAATGCGCCTACCGTCACCCTGCTTCACCTGGTAAAGCATTCTCCAATTGCAAATTTGCTGAAAAATGTTGTGTTTGTCCACTCAGCCTCAAACAGGTGCCAGTCCTACCTAGCAGAAGACTGTGAAGTTTGAAAGTCTCCATTTACTCATAGAAATTCTATAAAACTTGTCAAATCTTTGAAACTTGGAATATATTGCTTACATAACACACAAAAAATAATTTGCCCACATACAGAAAAAATGTTCCCCCATCTTTGCCACAAATACAAATTGCATTGAGAACATTTACAGTTGAGTATCTTTCTACCTCCTCTTTGCTGAAAATATATTTATTTTGTTAGTGAAAATTCTAGAAGGCAGAAAATATCAACTGCTCCTCACTTCTCTAAAGGAAGGAACAAAGCTGGTATGTTAAAAATGATAAAGATCTGTGTTGAATACATAAGCCACATTTCCACTTTTAGTGTGGAAGATACAGGTGGCAATTGTCTGAGGAAAAGATAATTTGGTATTTTCAGCTACAGGGTGGAAGGGATGCATCTGAAAACTACTTCTATGAGGTCAGAAGAACATGTCAATCACTTTGATTCTTTACTAAAGTTCTGACCAGCACTCAGAACTCAGAAGAATCAGCACTCAGAAATGGAACTTGCCCCATTACTGAACATCCCAAACACCTGACATACAAGTGCAGATACCCGCATGGGGGATGGAGTTGGGTAAGAGGGGAGAGATTCTCATTTCCTGCTGCCCATCTCCAAACTCAACCTGCTCTGGAGGTCAGGTTACTCTCCATGAATAATTTAGTGAGACTGAGTACTCTAATAGCACCTCTATTTCCAGGGCCATTCCAATTTCAGTGTCAAAGAAGTGTGTATTTGCCATTTCATGGTTAATTCATCATGTCTGTATTAAGTACATTTGAAATAACATCTTCACTGTAACACTCAAATGTAGATAACATATAATTTATAATCTCAGTGAGCCAAGGCAATAAGACTAATTGAAGTCTAAAGGTAAGCAATAAAGAACCAATGAATTGTTAGTGTCCAAGTTATCATCTTTAAAACTGAGCAACACCCCCATTTCACATTGTTACAAGCTAATTATATATGAATCAAGTCCTTCCCACATTGAGCTGCATTCTGATTTCTGAAGACAACCCAAAGAACTGAGTCAAAAAATCATGGCTCCTTGCCATTCTCCAAGATAAGGTCTGAATTGTGGAATGTAGACTTTCTGGTGGTGAACCATGAAAAGTAATTTGCTAACTGAGCTGCTTGGTCACTATTCTTCACTTGCAAGTGCTGGCATTGCATGGTGAAGGGAGATCAAATAATTTTAGAAACGTTTCTCAAGCTTCTCTGGCACTCCTAGTAACCTCTCCCAGAACCTCTAATGACACCTGCAGGGCCCTAGCTGAGGGACCCACAGCGGACTGTAAGCTTATGAAGAGTGTGAACTACGTCCCATTTGTTCTGGCACCCTAAGCTCCCAGCACAATGCCTGGAACAAAACTGAAGCCCAATAAATATGTGTCGAACTGAAAAAAAAAATCTTTATTTTACTAGCTGAATTAGAACATAATTTTTCTTGATCTTATATGGATTTAATTACAAACGTTTTGCCTTTAAAAATCCAAATGGATTAACAACTGTTGAAGAAATCAGAGGCCTTATCACATGTTTCCAAACAGATTTCACTTTCAAAGCTTTAATTTGTAAATTGTGCATGTAATTCAGTTTCCTAGTTATCCCAGGAGTCTTGAAAAGCCCCAGACGACCTGCAAAGAGCTTATTTCTACTTTGGCAGTAGTCTATAGAACACATTTCAAACTGATTGTCAGGCGACAGGGGAAACTGAACAGAGAGTAGGTAAATAACAAAAGGTGATATTTACTGCATGCATTTCATTATTTTTCCATGACCTGTTAATCATAAGGACTGTGGAAAATTACACATGCATGAATATTTTGTAACCAAAATGTTATAATTTGCAGTTTCTCTCATACTTACCTGGGAAATACATTTTTCACAAGCTTCAGGAGCAATAGGGTCCTTCTCCATGCAATGCCCACAATTGTAACCAAGAAGAGTGGTCAAGCAGCCCCATTAGCAAATTTTAAAAAATTATTGTGGTAAGAACACTTAATAAAATTTTCTTAAGTGTACAATAGTGTTGTTGCCTATGGGTATTATCTTATACAGCCAATCTCTAAAGTTTACTCATCTTGCTTACACTTATTGATGAGTAACTCCCCATTTTTTCCTTCCCTCGGCTCCCAGCAACCACCATTCCCTATTTGATTCTTGGAATTTGTTTCAGATATCTCACAGAACTGTGGAGTCATGTAGCATTTGTCTTTCTGTCACTGACTTGCTGTATTTGCCAATAGAGCGAAAAGGTTACCTATGGAATGGAATGAGAAAAAATATTTGCAAAGCGTGTATCTGATAAGAAGTCCATCTCCAAAATATAAGGAATTCCTACCTCTCAATAGCAAAAGCCCTAATCACCCAATTTAAAAAATGGCCTAAAGACTTGAACTGACTTTTCTCCAAAGAAGACATAGGAATAGCAACAGGTATATAAAAAATGCTCATCACCAGCAGTCATCAGGAAAATGCAACTAGAAACCAGAAGATATCACCTCACATCTGTCAGGATGGCTATTATCAAAAACCCCAAATACATCAAGTGTTGGCAAGGATATGAAGAAACTGGAACATTTGTACACTGTTGGTCCAAATGCAAAATAGTGCAGCTGCTATGGAAAACATTATGGAGGGTCCTTGAAAATATTAAAAATAGAAGTACCATATGATTAATATCACTTTTGTATTTATTCAAAAGAATCAAAACCAGGAGCTAGAATAATGTCTGCACTTCCATGTTTATCGTAGCATTATTCACAACCCAAATGTCCACCAACAGATGAGTGCCTGAAGGGAATGTGCTGTATAAATGCAATGGAACGCCAGTCAGCGCCCCCCCCGCCCAAAGAAAACTATGCAATGTCTGACCACATGGATAAAACTTGAGGACAGAGATGACTTTTAGAAAGAGGAAACCACCAACTCCTATATGTCATAATGCCCCTGGTGGTGCTTGAGCATCTTTCTAATTTGTTTTAGTGTTTCTACTTACTCTTTTATATCTTTTATTAAATGATTATATTTTCCTCCTATAATGTGGCAAAGTCTTCATATATATATTTATGCAATGGAGTAGGATGATGGTCAGTTTATACACTTCATGAATCAGCTTTTAAAGATATCTTTTAATAACATTATAAACTGTAACAGAAATTGCTATTATCATAATTTTAAAAAATTTTCTTGCTTTGAATTCCCACCAGAACTTTTTTCTTCTACATATACCCTTCCTTTGAAATAAACAAAATCACACTCCAAATCCAAAATCGGTAATGTTGAAATGATTTTCATTGTCTCTTTCCTTCATTAGTGTTATAAAACAAATGCTTATCAGTATGTTCCTGAATTAAGAAAATCAAATTTGTGATTTTTCTCAGAAACTGCAAAAGGATTATTAGAGCCAAAAAAACGTATCATTTACCTTGCTTAAATTTGAATCCTCTCATTTATTAGAAATGTGATTTCTCACATTTTTTCACACGGCTAAAATACTATTTCATGTACTGAAAGTGCTAACAATTCCCTTGAGCTGAGTCATTTTTAGGGACTTCAGCTCTAATCCCTAAGAGCTGGTGCTCAGCACAAAGCTGTCAGAACAGCCGCTGAGTCCTCAGCAGGACCCAGGCTGGGAACTGCACGGAAGCACCTGCAGTTCTAACAAAGACCATGGCACAGTATTTAATCACTGCATCCCATATCATAAGTGAAGGGAAACAGTGTTTTTTTTCCATTTGCTTCTTCTACTGAAACCATGTAATTTACTTATGTAAAAAAGTTTATTAATTATAAATTAATAATACTAAAACATTAGTGGATATCTGGTTTTTTTTGACTATATTCCTTGTTAAACTTGTACTTCACTAGTCAGTCAAAAGACGAGAGTTTTGAAGATAACGGAAGAGTTCTGAGCCTTAGTTACTTTGTCCATTCTTTAAATGCTACTTACGGGCAACGTGACCCTGCTGCTTGCATCCTGCAATGGAGAGACTGGGCTCATGCCATGAATAATGAAGAGGCTATAGGACAGATAGGGATGCCCTTGGTGCCTTCCCTATTCCTACCCAGCTCAGACTAGTCAGGTGAGATCCACTCTGGCAACTAGCTGCTTTAAAAAGGTCAGCACCATTTACTTATCTGAGATCTACCCTTAAACAGATCTACCCAGTGGATTTAAAGCTAAACTCAGGGAGGGTCTTAAGTTCTGGGGGGAAAAAAGTGAGATTGTTTGGAAGCTTTGTTCCTGAATTGCACTTTCTATTTCCAGTGATACCTCCATTATATACTTACACTTCTCTGATCATATTTGGGAGACATAAAAAATATGGATTAAACTCTAAAACAATACTTCCAGGCAAGATGGTGACATAGGTAAACACAGCTCACCTCCTTGCACAACCACATCAAAATTACAACTATACAATAATCATCATTAAGAACCATCAGAAACTGAGCTCAGTGGAAGTCCTACAATTACGGAATTAACAAACAAACTGCATACTGACTGGTAGGAGGGGAAAAGATGCAGAACAGGCTGGCCGCACCCACATGTGTGGTGGGTAAAAATAAGCAGGGATATGTCAGAAGTGAAGGGTCCCAATTCCACAACAGGCCCCCAGCTGAGGACTCCAGTGCCAGGAAAAGAAGTCTCCATAATTTCAGGATGTAAAAACCAGCAGGATTGAGGCTTTGGAAGACTGCTGGAATCCCTGGAAGTTCTTGAAGGACCAATGCGCATACTTACTTAGACTCACCAAGATTGAGCAAGGGGCAGGGGCAGCAGATTGAAAGGCAGCAGAGACAACAGGTAGCAATTGAATTGGCTGGCATCAGGGGAACAGCTGGGGGCAACTTTCTCCCAGACAGAAGTGCTGGCAGAGGGCACTCTTCCTATTCTGAGCCCTCCCTGCACAAAGCCACAGAGCTGGCAGGCAAGCTCCATATTGGAGACCCCATCAACCTGGCTGAAACTGCAGATTCTCTGAGGCCTTGCCACACACGATCCTCAGGCCCACTTAACCTGTTTCCAGTGGCTTTTCCATATGAATGTCTTGTCTTGTCCCATGCTTCAGATTTTCCTAAAACTTCTCAAACAAGCAGCATCTGGTTTCAGTAAGCGCTATACATCTCACTAAGTTGCCCCAGCGCCAGCACTAGCAACAGCTGACCTTGGTTTACAGCTTGGCCTTGCCTGGGCACCTCTAGGTCCAGCATAAGTAGCAGCCACCTGCAGATTGCTTTGTAGCTTATGCTGTGTGACACTGGACAGAACGAAGACTGTGGCTGACCTTGGATGTGCCAAGAGCAATCAAGGCTCAATTACAATAGGAGGGAGTACACAGCCCACATAGTGGGCACAACTCAAGTACTCAGCTTGGGTAATAGGGGAGGCCGGGCTACCGGGCCCTACATGACACCTACTACATTAGGCAAGTCTACCAAGCCTGGGAGACATAGCAGCTCTACCTAATTCATAGAAACAAACACAGGGTGGCCGCCAAAATAGGAGACAAAGAAACATGGTCCAAATTAAAGGACAGATCAAAACTTGAGAAAGAACTAAGCAAAATAGAGACAAGCAAGCAGAGAACTAGACACAGAGTTCAAAACACTGGTTATAAGAATGAATATTCAATAAACTTAGGGAAGAGCAGATGAACTCAGAAAGAACTTCAACATCATAAAAAAGTATACAGAACCCATAAAAAAGAAAAGAACGAGTTAGGAATGAAGGATATACTAACTGAAATGAAGAACAATTTTCAGGGATTCAACAGTACAGTGGATAAAGCTGAGAGTCAAATCAGTAACTTGGAATATAAGGAAGCAAAATACAATCAATTAGAATAGCAAGAAGAAAAAATAATCCAAAAAATGAGGACAGCGTAAGAAGCCTCTGGGACAACTTCAAACATACCAACATTCGCATCATGGGAGTGCCAGGGGAGAAGAGAAAGGGCAAGAAACTGGAAACCTAACTGAAAAAATAATGAAAGAAAACCTTACCTTGGTGAAAAAAATATACATATAAGTCCAGGAAGCATAGAAACTCACAAACAAGATGAAAGCAAACAGGCCCACCCCAAGACACATCATAATTAAAATATCAAAGGTTAAAGACAAAGAGAGAATCTTAAAAGCAGCAAGAGAAAAGGCATTAGTTACCTCCAGGGGAGACCTCATAAGTCTGTCAGCTGATTTCTCAAAAGAAACTTTGCAGGCTAGAAGGGATTGGCAAGAAATATTCAAAGTGATGAAAGGCAGGGATCTACAGCCAAGATTATTCTACCTAGCAAAGCTCTCATTTGGAATCAAAGGACAGAAAAAGAGCTTCCCAGATAAGAAAAAGACTAAAGGAGTTCATCACCACCAAACCAGCATCACATGAAATTTTAAAGGGTCTTCTTGAAGAATATAAAAATATTAACAATAAAGTGGCAACTTATACTTTTTATCAATAATTGAATCTGAAAAAAACAAGATAAATAAACAAAACAGAAATGGAGTCATAGATATGAGAACATTTTGATGGTTGCCAGAGGGGAGGGGCATGAAAGGGTTTGGTGAAAAAAATGAAGAAGTACAAATTGGTAGTTACAAGATAGTCATGGGGATGTAAAGTATAGTATAGGAAATATAGTAGCCAAAGAATATACATGCATGATCCATGGACATGGACAATGGGGTGGGGACTGCCTGAGGGAGTGGGGGGCGCTGGGTGGAGGAAGGCAAAGGGGAAGAAATCAGAACAATGGTAATAGCTTAATCAATAAAACATAATTTAGAAGAATAAACCTTAATGTGCCTCAAGAGATTGAAAACCAGGTCAAAGCTGAAGTTCCTGAGTGAAATTTGGTCTGTGTTTTGCTTAGTAAGATTTTCACTTGCCTGGTCTCCCATGTATTAATAGGATTTTCACCAGCTCTACTGCTACCCCACACTCCAATTGGATACCTGCTGCACTTGCATGCAAACTAGGAGCATTCTTATTTTTACCACTCTAAAGAGATAAAAGCTGAAAGAGATATAAAAGAAAACAAACAAAAAACAAATTAAATGAATCACAAAAATACCCAAGCAGAGACATTGCCCAAATAAATGTCAGTTGTCTATCGACAGAGTAAAGAAAACATCAGAGATGGGGAATAGAGTTTCTGTTTGGGGTGATGAAAAAGTGTTGGATATAAAAGTGATGGTTGCATATCATTGTGAAAGTAATCAATGCCACTGAATATAAAAATTATACTGAAAATGGTTAAAATGGCAAATTTTATGTAACATATTTTACCAAAATTAAAAACCTCAATAACATAATATGCCAAATATTTCTGAACAGCACACTTAAATGAGTGAGTGGGGAATATAAATTATACCTTAATAAAACTGTTTAAAAAGTGTGAAGGAGAAAAAGAGGATCAAACCTCCTGAAAGAGAAAGGCCACAGCCCAAGTGTGAGAGTCCCAGCTTTTCTGTTTTCATTTTTAAGAATTTGATTTGATGTGCTGCTTCCTTCACAGAACGGCACTTCCCTGGCCGCAGTCCCATTTTAATCTGCATCGGGAGGAAACAGGCTGGCAAAATACTGCTGCTGTTAGATATGAAGCTTATTTGTTTTAGCACCGTGGCTACGAAAAATCTTGTTTTTTCCTTCCAATATTTAAAAGAATCATGCTGAACAGTGGCAGGTGGTCCTTTTGATTCCTTATCAAGATGGCCTTTTGGACAGCAATGGAAATCCAGGAACCTGAAGTAAGAAAGGTGTCCCTGATTGGTTATGTTTTGGGCCAGATTTTCCCAAATTCTGACAACACATGGAAATGAAAATAGCTATTGACGATTGCTTTGTTAGAAAATTAGACATCTAGTTATCTGCAAAAAATGTTACAGTGTTTATGACTCATGGATTCCACATGATGAAATCTCACATTTCTGTAATCACTACCTAAGCCCCAAATTCATTAAATCCTACTAACAATTTTAAAATGCTTATCAATTCAAAATTATCATATTAAATTTTATATAATTTAACCAATTTCATCAATTGCTTCTGCCCTAGCATGGAAAAGACTTCAATGTAATGCTGTAGGCTGAAAAAGACAACTAACTTATTTGTCAGTTAAGGTAATTCAATCATCACCATTTCTACAGTACCTAAAAAGATATACAAATCTTTTTTTAAATAAAAGATTATATAAAAAAGTGATACAGCTTTTTAAAAAAGATTTTATTTATTTATTTTTAGAGAGGGAAAGGAGGAAGAAAGAGAGGGTCAGAAACATAAATCTGTGGTTGCCTCTCACATGCCTCGCACGGAGGACCTGGCCTGCTATGCAGGCATGTGCCCTGACTGGGAATCGAACCAGCAACCCTTCAGTTTGCAGGCTGGCACTCAATTCACTGAGCTGCACCAGCCTGGGCACAGCCTTTGTTTTTATGCTGTTTGATTTTGTTATACATCTTTCATTTTCTACCAACAATGACAATCCACTGATTAAAAAAACTCTGTATAAGAGCAAGGAGATGAGAGTGCAGATGGACCAACAGAAAAAAGAGATGAGTCATTTTATAATTTATAAAGATAAATATCGCCACCTCGGGTTTTAGAAAAAATAAAGCCATGCTTAACTATAATACTTAAGCACTTAATTGTTTTAATTGTGGCTCTAAAGGAAGTAATTAATACATCAAAATTTTCTCTTAGATAAGTTTTTTTTAATTTTGATTTTTTTCTTGGGATGATTCTGATTTTCTCAAAATTACTTAACAACTCCAAAATAAAAGGTCAAAAAGCCTTCCTTAGGACAAACTTGTTCTGTTCCATGATTCTTCTGGAACCATAGTCAATGAAATCATCATGAACACAGTAGTGTTTGTTCCAGGACAGACTTTCTGATTCTTTATTCCAAGACAAAGAAAGACTACAAAATCCAAACCAAAAAAAATTTCTCCCAAACAAACTGTACTGTTTAAATGATCCTCTTCATAGCTGTGCTAAAACGTTTGCTGGAGTTATTTTTAACTGGGAACAGAACATTCATTTTGGAAAATGTTCAGTTCCCTAAGTTTATAATGAGCAAAAATACATACTTTCAATGAAAGACTATGCAAACTGCAGTACCCCCCCCTGACCCCCCGTCAGCAGAAAATAAATTTTCTGGTTTTTAGGAATGGATGTCTTCTAGACACTCTGAAGCCCTGAATCTTGATCACCTGTATCGATGCTAGAAGAAACAGAGTACTTAAGATCATCTAGACACAAGGTTTGTTTCTTTGCTCAGGCACATTTCCTCATAAATAATGAGCCCAGGTGATGCCACATGGATTCGACTGTTTTTATTGATGGTTATTACTTTTATTAAACAATGTTAGCCATATAGGGTGATTAAAAAACTAATATTCTTAGAATATGTACAGTCTATCAGCTGATATAACTAGATCCAGTCTTTCATTATAGCAGTAAATTTTCAGGTTGCACAAAGATAAGCAATTTATATTCCAACACAACAATCACTTCTGGGTTAAATCCAATACAATTCACAGACTCCTATGATGTGGCTTCATGTACATAGAGAGTTTTAGCACAAAGCCAATGCAAGAAGTATGTAGGTATCCTCATTCTAATGGTTACTGAGCTGCTAGAGATGGGTGTCGGCGATGGGAATCCTTCTCAGTTCTACGATCTGGGAATCTGTCAAGGTGCCGCCTTCTTGGCTGCCTTGACCAGACTCATTATCACTGACACTGAGACCAGCACCTGCAATAGAAAAGGAATAAATACAAAAATTTCCAACTTTAGTGCAGTGAACTAAAGGTCAAGTTACATTAAGTCAACACATGTTCATTTCTATTACATAAGTAAAAAAGTGAGCTTTACATTAGAATAAATAGTACTAATACCTTACAATTATAAAATATGCTTTAAATTCCTCTTGGTAGTTTTTAGAAATAAAATTAATTTCTAAAGACACAAGTTTGGATTCTTAATGGTTGACAGATATAACTTTCTCCCAAGAACAACATTTCTAGACTCGGGGCCTATTAAAAAAAATCCAGGCAGTTTATCAGAATTTTTCAGCAGGGGGTAGGATTTGCTGCTCAAAAACATATAACCTCCAGCCCCACATGACTGAATCCACCAGGCCCCTCAGCTGAGACTCAGCCATTGTGGGCAGTGGCCCAAGGAGAAAGACATGCACTGACAGCACCTGGTGCCCTATCAGTTCCCGGATGACTCAGATCTGATCCCAAGATAAAAATAATTACGCGACACAGTGCCAAAACAGATCCACACAAGAATCCCCCGAAGCTAGCTGTTAATTAGAGGTAGCACGCAGAATTGCTTTTAAGAAAGCTCCTCTATTCACTACTTTTTTCTCAACTTGGAATAACTCAGAAAATTTTATACTGTGTTAGAGTAACACCTTATTCTTTTCTTCTCTAATTTGCAAACTCTCATGCTCTCTTTTTCATACACACACACACCCCCACACATACACACACAGAGAACGGGGATGTGGTCACAGGGCGTGCTGCTGCCATGAATTTGTTGCACATTAGATCCTAAATGAGAAAATGAAAAAGCAGTTGTGGGGAGCTGAGACCTCCCTTCCTGTCTGTGATGTAGGAAAGGCTATTCTGCAGAGTTGGTAGCTCTGTAAAGATGGTGAGTTAGCTTTGCCTTACCCTATTTGGGATAGAAGCAGGAGGGGATTAATGACTTTCTCCGAGTCAAACCCCCCCTCTTCTGGGTCTCTGCCCTTCCCATCTCTCTCTAGTCAAGGCTGCAGCTGAAACCCCATTTCTTTCTTTTGCTTCGGTAACACTGCCTTTACCCACCTCACCCTGTGATCTCCAGAGCTCTGCTTTCTCTTGCATCTCCTCTCGCTGTCCCACCACTGGAGGCCTTATCTTTAGCACTGCATCAAGGCCTCTAAAATTCACCTGACTCCTGCCTGCTTTTTAGCTTAATGTCTCACTAGAGCTGCCAGTTACACCCTTTTCACACCATGCAATACTGTTGGCACTGCCTAAAATTCTCTTCTCATTCCCCTAATCCCTTAATCTGGCTGCCTTAATCCCTTAATCTGGCTGCCTCTTCTTCCTGTATCACCTCTGTTACCCATGGAAAATGTGAGGATTCTCTTTCAAAATTTCTGACTTCCCATTGGATTATGCCCTTCATACCTTTATATTCCTAGCTTGTAGGACATTCAGCAAATGTTTGTTGTATGTATCAGTAAACCATGTTCTGCACCCCAGCTCCTGCAAATGCTTCTTCCATCTCTATTGTTCATTCTGCTCCTCTGATCTGTTCGGCATTCCATTACTCTTTCCTTCTCAAGAACAAACACTTGTCCCTATGGTCACATGCATCAAGTCTGAAACTCTCTGCATTGGCTTTAAGATACCCCCTAATCTCACTCTACTCGGCTGAACTGACATCTCAACCTTTGCCCATTGGAGAGCTTTTCTCAAAGTGATCAGGTATCTCAACAGGTCCTGGATGTGCCATGTTAAGTCTGGCCTGCATGTCTTCCTGCCCATGCATCAAGATCCATGTCCATACCCTTTCATAAATATTTCTTTCACATTTCTTCAAAACAGGGAGGCAGAGGATGCAAACATTCTAGTTTATACCCCCCCAATTATTAGTCACATCCCCTCTACTTTCTCAAATTGTTCTGGTGTGGATGGTAAATTATATGGTACCTCTACATATAATGTATATGTAAGTCACAAAGTAAATGTGTATAAATGTGTACTAAGCTCAATGAGAAGAGAGAATGAGATAAATATTTCAACTGCAAAAGAAAAGGCTGTTTGTATATTTTTAAAGATGTTTGTTTATTTATTTTTAGAGAAAGGGGAAGGAAGGGAGAAAGAGAGGGAGAGAAACATTGATGTGTGAGAGAACCACCAATTCGTTGCCTCTTAAACACCCACAACTGGGGCTTGGCCCGCAAACCCAGGCATGTGCCCTGACCAGGAATCAAACTGGAGAACTTTTGATTTGCAGGATGATACCCAACCCGCTAAGCCATACCAGTCAGGGCAAGGCTATTCACGTATTTTAAAAATGAAATGCGTAATAGTAGATATCAAATTGCTATGGAATTTAAATTACTTGAACTAGCTTAATAGAGTAATGTAAAGTTTTTATTTTAAAACACTAAAATTGACATTATTTGGAATGGTTTAAACTTATGATGGAAATCTTTAGATGTTTATTGAAATACATGCAAGGGGTTACATAACTTTAGAAAGTCATTTGGGGGTTCAAACAAAAAAGACCTAGAAGACTCACTTGTCTTGGAATGGCCCATAGTTAAGGCCCACAGTTAATGGCCCTGAGGTGGATCAAGATTTGCAAATTAAAATATCACAGTGAAGCTAGTATAAACCAGTAACATAGGTCTGGTGAGCACTGGACAAAGCAAAGAGCTGATACACTGTCTGAGGACTATTACTCAACTCCAACCACTCTGTTGCTAGATTTCTTAAAAAAGAAATTCTTGACTTTGATGAGATATCTCAAGGTTTAAATTTTTTCCTCCAAAATGCTAAAATGCTATGAGAATCAAATAAAACACCTTGGGGGGCCAAATTTGGCATGTGTCAACTGCAAATTCTGTAGATAGAATGGCATGCAGACGGTTCCTTTGATTTGACCACATTCTATGGTGGAAAGTGCATAGAGGATGGTGCTTGATTTTTTATAGAACCTTTTCCTAAAATAAAGGGAACCAATGTGGAAGACTTCTAATTTGGTTTTTTGAAGTATTTATTTCCCAGTGAGTGTAGTAAACTCTCAGGAATACTAAACTCTATCTATAGGTAAGGAAGTCATTCCATGCATTCCTGAACTGAATACATTTAATACTTGTTATATATATAGGACCCACATCTAATTGAATAATGCTACAAGAATTCATTTTATGTGTAGTGCTTGGGGCTTAACCTTCCTTGAGAGTTATTCGTAGTCTGAAAGCCCCCCCTGTAGTCCTAATGCTAATGAGCATTTTATGCATTTGTGCATACCCTTCTTCATGAAACTCTCTTCTCTCTTTAGTTCTCTTTCTCACCACACTACACAGTTCCCTCTCTGGGATCCTTTTTTTTTTTTTTTTTTTTTTAGGATTTTACTTATTTATTTTTAGAGACAGGGGAAGGGAGGAAGAAAGAGAGGGAGAGAAACATCTATTGGTTGCCTCTCATACAAACCCCAGCTGGGGACTGATCCTGCAACCCAGGTGTGTGCCCTGACCAGGAATCAAACGGTGACCTTTCACTTTGTGGGAACAATGCCCAAGTTAGCCATATTTGTCAGGACTCCTCTATTCACACTTCAAATGTAGATATTATCTAGGATGTTCTTGTTTCCCTTCCTTTTGCTTGTTTTCCCTTCCTCCCTCACCCTCCCCTTCCTCACCCTTTTTTTCTCATCTCTTTCCTTCCACTCTGCCAGACCAACCTTATTCATCCCCATTGCTTCAAATATAATCTCTGAATGGATGCATTTCAAATCAATACCTCTGACCCTGAACCTTTGCCCAAGATCCTTCAAATCTGACTACGACCCACCAGGCCTAATGATTAATAGGTACATATCTGAACTTCTCAGATTCCCCCTGCACACAAATGAACCGATGCTTCTTACACAATTG
This sequence comes from Sturnira hondurensis, assembly GCF_014824575.4. Classification (NCBI taxonomy): domain Eukaryota; kingdom Metazoa; phylum Chordata; class Mammalia; order Chiroptera; family Phyllostomidae; genus Sturnira; species Sturnira hondurensis. Next base: position 15,558,908 of record NW_028093985.1, on the reverse strand, counting down.
CTTAGTGACCAGGAGAAAAGCATGAGCCTTTGCTGAATGTCCTCCCTGTTCCCCCAGCATTCCTCCTGTGTTCACCTTTTCTTTTTTATCTCTGCTTCCCAAATCTGAGGCCCGATCCTCATTCCTTAGGACAATTGTAACAACCTCCCAGGCTTTCTGATTGTGCTTCTAAATCTATTCTCCATACTTTCATAAGAGTTATTTTGCCTCAAAAACCAATAGGAACATACCATTCCTCTCCTCATAAATCTCTGTGGCTCCCTGGGTTCTATAAAAATCCTACTCCTTAGCATGGCATCCAAACAGCACTTAAATATTATGCAAAATACCAGGAAGTGTTCTGCTCCCCTAAGTGAATCTATCATTACATGTGTTCTGGAAATACCAGGTTAAATTAAGCGAAGTAGTTGTCTTTAAGCTAGGGATTTTTAGAGCTGCTAAAATGGTAATGTGAATTATGAATCTTCAATTTCCCAAATATACTCAGACAATCCTCCCATTGAGGATGACTATGAATATCTCAAGAAGGGATTCCCTGAAACCCAGCTGGAAGAACTACAGTAATTTTTAACAATGCAGGTCAACTATCTTTCAGGACATTCTCCCACTGCCTGGTTCCCCCCCCTCCAACCCAGCCACTTTGCAATGCTCATTCCCTGCAAGTAGGGAACGATCTTACATGATCTTACTTGATCTTACATGCACATGTAAGCCCTGGACTTTAGCTAATCCTATTCACTCCACCCACCACTTTTCCTAATCAAAACCTACACATCCCTTAAGAATCAATTAAGAGGTTATTTAAAAAAATATCCTTAAAAAATATCCTTGATTTCCTCAATAATTAATAACTCCATTACTACTTATATTACTTATTCCTATGTCATGTTTGTAAAAATGTCTATTCCTCCAAGTAAACTCCAAGTTTCATATTCCTTCATTCATTCATTCTCCAACAATATCTACAAAAGATTAATCAAGTGTCAAGCACTAATTTGAATATATGGATATGTTTATGTAAGTGTAGATAGTAAAATGCACTTTTGAATTATTATTTCAATAGTTTCATCTGAGCATGGACATATCATCTTGCTTGGTTGTAGATTTAGAAATAAAATTTCACTAAAATCTTTTTACCTATTCAACATTTTTCTGAATAAACGTATGAAGGAAAAATAACTACATATTTGTTTTGAAAATAGCTTTCCACTGAGTCACAGATAGAATGGGGTCTAATTTATAGGAACAGCCAATGAAATACTGTATGTAATGGCACTTTGAAAACTGTAGAACTACATGAGAACTACATGCTGCCTTTGAAAGTTTCTCCTTTAAAGATACTCTCTAAGAAGCTTTCTTTGGAAGATCAGAGGCAAAACTCTCAGAGAAATCCCTACTAGATTGTCTTATAGCACTGAACTTGTCTCAATAGTATCTTGGTGTCTAGAACAATTCCAGGACAGAGATATTTATATTTAGCCAGAGTACGCTTTTTTCTTAAAAGCAAATTATACATTATTTTCAGGTTGTGTTACGTACGTTTAATGTTAAGAGCAAAATAACCTAGATTTAGGCTGAGATTAGGAATGGGTCATGGGAATCAGACTGTGTTAAGGGTGAGTATACTTATGCAACTTCATTTGAAAAAGATATAAATTGCAGCATAGCAAGAGTGCCTACTCCTAATGTAGTCTGTGGGTTCATACATACCAGTTTTTAATGCAAATATTAAGTCATCAAACTCCTGGGACTCCTCATCGGCTATCAGTGACCCCTGGCCATATCCTCCAGAGGCAGGGAATGTGGCGCCATTTTGTGAACTTGGTTTTAAGTCAGGACTGGCCTGACTGGCTTGTTGGAAGGATCCTCTCTCCCAGTCAGGTGGTACCTTTTTGGGTTTGGATGGAGAAAAAAGGAAACCATAACATAAATACATACACATTTATCCTGAATGCATATAAACTATATACAAACCAAGTGAAAAGGCTGTTGGACTGTTTAGAATTAAGACCTTTAATTGTAACTTTGTTTTTTAAAGACATATATTTTCCCAAGAGACAAATCTATCTTGAGATCTAAATAATTTCTCTATCAGAATTAACTGTCGATTTATATGCAGTCATGTGTGGGGAAAGGAAATTATTTTTTAATCCAATCATACCTTTCATTTTTAAAGAAATGTACTGGGTAAAGAAAACTGTTAAAAATATAAGAACTGGTAAGGGACCCTCTTAACCTTTAGTCTAAGATACAAAATACAATTTAAAATATAAGCTATCTATAAGGACATAATGAATTGAAAAAATTTTCTGATAGCATTAGAAACTCCTTTAAAAATTAAATTGTTAAAAAGATAGTTCTATCCTGAAATAATTAAACATATTCACTTCCTTCTCGGTCATTGGTAAAAACCTCTTAATCCTTCCTTTCCTAATACTTTCCCTTCTGTGCAAGACTTTCTAGAGTGTCTCTGACAGTCCCTCACTGACAGCTGAGTCAAGGTCAATTCTAAGCCTCTGAGGAATGCAGAACACACGTTAAGGTATGCTGCTGCGCAACTCCCCAAATGAACACTCAAGCAGTGGCTCAGGTCCAGGGGCTGAACTGTCACAGCAGCTGCCTCCCAGTAAAAGCTTTTCCGACTACAGGGATGCTGCAGACTGAGAAAGGTGACCCGAGGACTACAGAAATAAGTTTGAGAAAAGACAAAATCTTTAAAAATTTCACCAAGAAGTTGAAATCAGCAGTCTTCAACAGAACTTTCTGTGATGATACAAAGGCTTTATATCTGCATTCTCCTTTACGGTAGCTCCCAGAAACATGTGGCTATTGAGCACTTGAACATGGTGATTACTAAACTAATTTTTCTTAAAGAGAATCCGTTTTTTAAAGATTTTATTTATTTTTAGAGAGAGGGGAAGGGAAGGAGAAAGAGAGGGAGAGAAACACCAATGTGTGGTTGACTCTCGTGCACCCCTACTGGGGGCCTGGCCCACAACCCAGGCATGTGCCCTGACTGGGAATGAAACTGGCAACCCTTTGGTTCACAGGCTAGTGCTCAATCCACTGAGCTATACCAGTCAGGACTCAATAAACCAAATTTTAATGTTACTTAATTTTACTTAGTTTAAATTTACATAGCCACATGTGGCTAATGATTATTGTGTTGTACAGTTCAGACATAGGCAAATACTTTGGTAATCAATAAAAAGGGCAAACAATTTTTTAATAAATATTTATTCATGAATTGCTGATCCTAAACATATCTATTTCCATTGTTATCAACTTTGATGTGAAAATAATTTAGTTTTGAGAACTTTTGGGATTTAGAAACAGCCCTAATTCCTAAATATTTATGGTCCTAAAGACATAATCTAATTTTAAATATTGTACCTGATTTTTGATCATTTACCTTAAATTTAACCTGACATGGACAAAATTAGTTTCTATATTAACATGAAAGAGAAAAAATATCACCAAGTAGGTAGATTTTTTCCTTCCTTCCTTCCTCTCCCCCTCCTCCTCCTCTTCCTCTTTCTCTCTCTCTCTCTTCCTACCTACCTGTCTATAAACTTTTTCCTTTTCAGACACATACACTTTGGTTCTCTGCCATTTTCTAGGATGTAAATAAATGTAAGCACTGCTCACCGTGGCTCTTTAACACACAGAGGGCAGCAGGAGCTTGGCAAAGGAGCAGCAGACCAGCACACCCTGGGCACTGCAGAAATTTCCAGGGACCTGCCTATCACCTTGTCCTCGACAAATGTCTTCAGGTGGGATCTAAAATCTGAGCGATGGTCCCAGTGCTGTGATAACATTACTAACAGGTTCATGGCCCTGTGATTTGGATACAAGAACCCAAAATGATGTGAACTGGGTGCAGAGAGTAATGGGAGGCAGACTTTACAGAGGACATTCTGGATCGATTTTCTAAGTACTGCTGCTAAAACACTCCCAAGTATTTTCTGGTATGTAAATTAAAAAGAGTTTCAGCCTCTTTTTATGAGTGTGTGTGGGATTCAATTAGTGAATTGGGATGGGTGAAGAAAGAGAACTGCCTGAGTATTTTTAGGAAGAACAATATTTAAAAGCAATTTGCAAAAGCTGAGTTGGTCACTGCCATGTAAAATTTGGAAGATTTTCAAGAAAGAGACAACAAAGTATGCTTTGTCCGAGCTCCTTGTACAGACTGCTGGTCAGTAGAGGTCACAGGGCAGGGAAGAAAATGAATTTGATAACAGCCATGATACCATAGTCAGCATATGAAATACCATAGATCAGAAAATGCCAGTAGGAGAAGAATTCAAAAGTCACATAGTACCATTTGACTCGTACACTTTTTGAGATGTACAGACAGAAATGGACAGAGAAAGAGACAGAGGTAGAAACAGAGAGCAAGAGCAAGGGCAAGGGCAAGGGCAGGCACCTCCTCCATAGCACTGATAAGATTCTGGGTGGACTTGCTGATTTCCCCTCCAGCAGGAGGCATCCCACTCCCGGGTGTGAAGAAGGCTGTGCTGGGTCCTGGGTGCCCATTCATTTCCACTGTGTAGCTGGCCTTCATGGGGCAACAAGTCTGGTTGTGCAGAATGAAATAGACCACAAAAACGTAAAGTCCCTGCAAAAGAAAAGAAAAAAACTAGCCTGTTAAAAGAAGTCCTGCTACCATAGCTGAAAAATAAACATGTTTGCAAGCACAGTAATTTTTTAGAAATGTTTTCCAAACTCTACCCAAAGCTGGGATTACAGAACAATGATAGAAATCTAGCAAGCGGCCACTGTAAATTTCTAAATGTCATGAATACATCATTCCATGTCATTTGGAAAAACTGCTCTCTCATTAACAAGTCACATTTTTTCTAGTTAAATCATAAGTAACTATGGCCCTGGCTGAGTGGGTCAGTTGGTTGGAGCATCATCCTGTATACCAAAACATTGTGGGTTCAAACCTCGGTAGGGGTGTGTACAGGAGGCAACCAATTGATGTTTCTCTCTCTCTCTCTTTCTACCCCCTCAAATCGGCAAATAGTCCTTGGGTGAGGATTGCAAAAAACAAAACAAAGCAAAACAAAAACCCCCAAAACAAAAACACAAGCAACTCTGAAATGCACCCCTGTTAACACACAAAAACAGAACTGCAATTTTTTTTTTCGTGAAGGAAAAAAATGAGAGTAAGTGAGATATGGGGAAAGACAGCACGTATCTGGAAGGCACTGTTTTAGCAAGTAAACCTCTTGCTTTCTAGAAATGTACTGTCTTTTCCCATATCTCACTTACTCGCATTTTTTTTTCTTTAGCAAAATGGTTGATGTTAGCTCCAACCACCTCATGGGCTTCTGAAAAAAGCAGCACTAATTAGCCTTCTCATTTTGTTTATATATCTCACTTATCTCATTTGGAAATAGAATCACTGGGTAGGGACTTAGGAATTTTGTGCATGGTTTAATATTTAGCATGCCTTGCTTCTCAGTAAATGTTACATAAGAACAATAAAGCTATATTGTGCATTCTTAAAGGCCTTCTTCTGCTGGCCCTTTAAATTATTTTGCAGTCTAGTCAAATTCTTAACAATTGCTGTGCTTCCATCATAGATAGTAAATCAGATTTTGTATTTGTGTTCCTAACAGTGCCTACACTGCTTTCCTTCATGATTTCTACAAGGGATCTACTGTATACTTCTAATGGTGCTTCCATATGGCTTATTAATTTTGACCTTTACATTCAGCCGATAAAACATGTTAAATTGTGCCTCTTGTGTCTATTAATCCTGGTGTTTAAGTTTTGGAAGTGAATAAGAATTGCCCGAGTTACTAAAATTCTTAAATGAACCACAAAAATAAAAGCAAGGCATTCAACTTACTAAAGAGGAAAAAGAGTTAATGTCAATTTTTCATAAAGCACAAACAAGCACCCTCACAATGCAGAGTTGCCACCCTCCCACGGTTCCTAACATTTCTAGGAGTGTAGCACAATAAAGTAAATAACATATTTCTGAGTTTGAACCCTCTATCTGCGGGCAAAAATAGCAAAAAGACTATTTGAAAATACATACAACAAGAATTGCAGCCAACTTTTAAAATGAAATCAAATTAGAGGACAGTCTGCAAGGTAGGCTGCTAGCAGCTGATGTGTTGCCCTTTCCAGAACACTGTGAAAAATTAGGCCTTTCTCTCCTTTCTGCTGGAATGACCCCTTTTCGGGCTGGCATCTAATCTACTTCATTGACAAATACGTTTTAAAATCAACAGTTTAGCTGCTAAAATATTTTTCAATGTAATTAAACTAACAACGATATGAAGTTAGTAACAAACCTAGTTCCTTTTGAACTAGAATTTTTTTTGAAACAATGTTAACATTGTAAATTAGGGAGACGTGAATTATTTTCATGTGCAAATGACGTTGTGAACATTAGCAGAAACAAATCTTCCTGGAAACACACATACACATCCAAAATTTTTTCTTGTACAAGTAATTTTTCACATGAGTATGACCTAATTACATTGGCCACAGCAATAGACAAAACAGGAAAAACATTAAACTGTCAGCCTTGAAAATTGTGAGAATGTAACTGATTTATTTCAGAATTTCTAGTGGTATGAAATGATAGGGGAAGAGGTAGATCAGGAAACAAAAAAAAAACATGCTTTAAAACCTTTTTCTAAGGACCCATTTGTTAAAACAGCACATTCTCTCTTGTTGGCTTAAATATCTGGCCCTTTCGTGCTCAGGAAAAGGAACTGACTGCTGAAAATAACTTGCATGTGCAAACCTCAATTTTTTTTCTTAAAAACCTATTCACACATACAGCAAATACTTTGAATCTTTAAGATATGCCCCAGGAAACATAAACACTGTCCATATGGAAAGAAAACAGTGCTTAAATGCAGATCGTATGACATTTGCCTGTGCCCAACCCCAGCTGGACACATGTCGAAAAGGAACCCTGGTTATCCGAAGTGCTCAGCTGTGGAAGCTTCTGACCTCCGAATGAAAACAAGTCCCTATTCCAAACACTACATATTAAATCTCGGGTTCTCCCTCATATGCTGATCTGTAAAAAAAATGTAAGAGATGATATAGAATGTCGATTATTCACTTAAATATGCTGGCCACCCACTGTGCACACTGCAGGCACCGAGATGCAAGGGTAAATGTTTGGCTCTCCTCAAGTTGCTCACAAAGATGGCGATATCCTACAAAATAACAGGTTATCTGTGTTGGCAGTGGGCCCTACATAATCCACGCTCTTCCTATTTACCTAGTAAAGGCTTACAGAGAGGGGAATTCTTTACGTGCATTGCTGTCTTGGTTATTTAGTCGGATCTCCAATGATGAAAAATGTTTGCAAAGGTCTTTAGTTAGATGTGTCTAGATCGAGCAGTCCCACTATGCCAATTTCGTATTTCTTCGGATTCAGGAATTTAAACTTATTAACAAATATTTCATGAGGCACAAGAAGTTAATAAATGTTTTTAACATCATCAAAGAGCAAAAGTACAGGAGATTTTGGCTGATTACCTCAATAGTTTCTGTTGGTCACCCCAATAAAGTCACTAAAAATAAATAAAAATAAAAATGATAATTTCTATCAGCTCTATATGAGGTAAGAAAGAATCACCACTGCCATCTGACAAATTTGAGCAAGGAGCAGTGGCAGGTGAGGAGCAGTAAAATAGGTAGTTGATCAGGCTGCGCATCTCGGAAGGAAAAGCCTCGGGGCTTCACATCTGTCAAGTGGCAATGGTGATTTGAAGAACGTGTCTGAAACCTCAGTGTTCCCTCTGAGGACTAAGATACAGCCCTCAACTAGGAGCAGTTAAGCTTTGTAGGTCTTGTAAAAAGATCCCAGAACAGGGAAAAATCCATCTCTTCAAACTGTAACTGCACAAGCTTAGTCAGCCATCTTCCTTGTCCTTGCCTGTCCCATCCCATAATTCCTTCAGGTGGCAGAAAAGTGGTGAATGTATCAAGTGCATTAAATAAACCCATTTAACAGCTGCCTGGGCCTGTTCCTTTAATTTTGTCTCTTAATAAAGGGAAAGATTAGTTCATGATTCCCTCCCCCCCTCCCCCCAACACACACACCGTATTCTGAATGCTAGCCAGCCTGCACTCACAGTGGACTGCAGCCAGTGTGACAGATCTCCCACTATGTTCTCCAGCAATGAGCATTCACACACCCATACAGCAAGGGCTCAGCAACTCTGAGCTACGTGTGTAGAGCAACCTGACATACTGACTCCACATGGCCTCTGTCTCTAGTACATATTTTAAGATTCTGGCAAAGAGTTTTGACCAATGCTGTATGATAAAAAATATGCAGGTCATGGTGCCTATCCTGCCAATAACACACGAATAATTGTATTGGTCTAGATAATACATTTTCTAGTGGTGCCAGCACTTAAATATTTGAGGAATTAACAGCTAGAGATCTATAGACAATAGGGCTTGGTCATGCCAATGCCGTATCTCATTGTATGCCGCGACAGTTAATGAACAACCGTGCTATCAGTACCTGGAACCAACTATAGAAGAGGCATATCATGACTCAGAGAATCTGAAAATAAAGAGATTTTGCTAATATAACAATCTAGTGAGTTAAGATGAAAAAGACAGAGACATTAAGGGAATTGAAGCTAATAGTAACAAAAATACTCATGGTTAGGTAATTGCTTTCCTTGATACAGGGAATCCAATAAATGTAAATGAAGATAAAAAAAGATACAATATTAATACAAGAAAAGTTTCCTGAAAAAATACACTAAGAACTAAATCTGCAGATTGAAAGTAGAAGTATAAGACCATGGACCATGGAAATTTTGATATAGATTCGTTAATACCCCAATCTCTTAATAAGTGGTAAATTTTAAGACATATTTAGACCTCTTTACATCAGCTTTCAGTGCTTAAAGATAATAAGCAATAGCCATTAAGTTTTGAGGAAAAATGTGGTCCAAGAAAATTATACCCAGCCACTATAGCATTTACAATTAGCAAACATAAAAGAAATGCTGGGAATTCAGCTTCCATGGATCTTTTGGGGGTAACCCCTCCCCCCAATGACATGATAATAACATGTAACCAATAAAGAAATGAGTTGTCCATAGAGTGGCAAAAATAAATTGAGTAATGAAGATGGCATAAGGATCACGTAAAAGGACCATGCATTTATATACAAAACCAATACTGAAAAACATTATGGGTATTACAGTCAGGGTCCAATGTAAATGTTAAGTATATGGGCAATGTAAAAAGCATAAAAACACTCCTAAAGTTGGGAAGACTGGAGATGGGAGGAGATCTGAGAACTGATATCTAGCATCTTTTTTAGCACATAGTAAACTGTACTATAAAACTGAAAACTCTGGGTGATGAAAACCAATGATTCCAACCCTTTAATGCATTTATAACTTCCTTTCTTAATTTATGAGAGACCATTTATCTTTCCTGGTGTGGTTAGAATATTTCTGTGATAAAAAAGCATTTTTGAAATTAAACAATGACTTGTCTTCCATTTTAGTGTTTTTGTGTGTGTGACAAATTTAAGTAAAATGAAATTAAGTTTGGTATATTATAGTAACTATAATATGGTCAGATATTTAAGATTTATTTATATTTAGGCATCTAGTCATATTTAGTATGCCTAGGAAAGTATCTGGAATGATGTTTACTTAATGTTATTATTTTTACTTTAAAACAGTTAGTGACCTTTAAAGAGACTTGGTAACATAAGTTATACAAGGTAGAAATGATTTTGAAAATGATCCTTTATATTTAATGGCTTATTTTCTCTTAATGGTGTTCTTCATTTCTTTCTATAGAAATAGATTTCTCTCATATCTTTCCCTTTTCCTTCAGCCTGCAGAACTTCTTTTTATCATTTGTTGTAGTTCAGATTTGTTGGAAATAAATTCTTTCGGCTTTTGTCTGCATGGAAATGTCTTTATTACACCATCATCATTATTATTACACTGGATACAGAATTCTAGGCTAACAGGTTCTTTTTGTTTGTTTATTGGGGTCTTAAAGATGTCATTCCAGCCCTGGCCAGTGTGGCTCACTCGGTTGGGCATTTGCCTGTTTGATTCCTGATCAATCAGGGCACATACCTGGGTTGCGAGCCTGGTCCCTGGTTGGGGACCTGAGAGACAACCAATAGATGTTTCTCTCTCTCTCTTTCTCCCTACCTTCCCCTCTCTCTAAATAAATACATAAAATCTTTTTTTAAAAAGGTGACATTCCATTGTTGGGAACTGCTCTGCCTGGTTTCAGGAGTTGTAACTGCCCCCCCATGGATAAGGCTGAGTGAGCAACCTCCGAATTGTGAGCCACTAAGGAGACAAAGCTTATCTCCCTGGCAGGAGCGCTGCTTCTGCTTCATCCATCTCTGACTCCAATGCTTGGTCAGTTAGTCAGTGACAGGTAAGACCCCTCAGAGGGGGGGAAACCTAAGCCAGACATGATCACTTGGGAAGCATTCAAGGAGGGACTTGGGGGGTTGCAGCAAAGAGGGAGTGAAGGACCCTCGCCCCCCAGCTATTCTGACATAGCCTGAGTCCCCATTTCTGTCTGGGAGAAGTGTTTCCTGGCTCTAATGCACTTAAGCCTAAAAACCTATGACTGGGAAGGCAGTGCAGCCCTTTGCCAGCTAGAGCAGCATCTGGGGTGATCGGGCATAAGAGAGAATTCCTGAAGTCCTGTGAAGCCTGCTTTGCTAAGAGTGCTTTCATTCATATGATAAGGGTCCTAGCAGGAAATGAGTATGTTCCCCAAAGCTTTTGCAACCCCCTTACCTGACAGACACTGATTAAGATTAAGGCCTCAGATTTCTTCGCAATGTTATCTATTGTTTGATCCTTGCCACTTGACATTGATTGATGAACTTTACTTGTATTCCTGTGTGTTCTGAACCTAATAAAAGCCATTGAAGAAGAGGTTCTTGGTCTTTCTCCTCTGAGAGACTGACCACCTCTCCTCCCCAAGCAGATCCTGTCTTGATAGTTTCATTTTCATTCATGGAGGATGGGGGGACTTGTGGGCAAAGTTGCCCCCACATTCCATTGTCTTCTAGTTTCCAGAGTTTCTGATGAGAATAGTGTTATTTTTATCACTATTTCCTTGTATGTTCTCTTCACTTCCCCAAGCTGCCCTCATCATTTCCTGTTTGGAGTTTTCAGGAGTCTGACTATGATGAGGTGCATTTTTTTGGTTGGGGTTCTCTAAGCTTTTCAAATTAGGAAAATTCTTGGCCATCACTGTTTCCATTATGGGCACCTAATATTAATGAGGATTACGTTAGAAAAAAGTTTGAAATAGCTTTCAACATTTTTTATCTTTACAGTTTTAATCCATTTCAGTTCTTTATATTAAATATTTATCATTTTTCCTCAAATAAGTGATTTAACAAAACCAAAAATCTCCAAGCAAATTTGTCAGTATATTAGTAATGATCAATTCTATATATTGGGAATAGGGACACATGAGCCATTTATTATTGTTTTTCTTCTTTAATATATTTTTTAAACTTTGAATCATAAAGATATTAAAATAATAGAAATAATGTTTTGGGAGACTTAGGAAAAACATACAATTTCAAAATCTTCTAGTATATGTTAATTGTTATGAAAAACAGTTAAAAAATAGATAGTGGAGTTACATAAGTGGTCTAATCAAAACCACCCATCTTTAAGATAGCCATCTTTTGTCACTTAAGAAAGTGACAAAACAATGCTGCATAAGGAACTTAGAGAAATAAAATCTTCATTAGATTTTCTTCAGCTGCAAAATTATGAATTTGTGATTGCAGAGTGACTATCTTCCCCTAGTCTGTACTCTCCTAGAAAACAAGAGATTACGTCCAGTACACTGTTGCAGTTTTTAGTTTATGGCATGGTACCTGGCACACAGGAGGAGCTTTGGAAATATTTGTTAAGAGATTATAGTTTTTAAGTTTCATTAATGAGAAAGAGTAGGATGGTGTAGGGACAGCTATGGGTCTGAGACATGTGTTGGTTTTAGTCCTCTAATTCTCTCAGTATAGTTAGGTACTTCAGTAGTTGCTCAATAAAATTTCACTTTGGCTTAGTCTTTTTGTTTCACATGTTACACGTGCCAAGCCACTCTCATGAGAATGAAGCATTCACTCTTGGCTGGGTCTCTGCTCTTCTGGGTCAGTTCTTCTCTGGCCAGGGGCTTGCTTGGTGCTAAGCCCCTAGATGACTTCCAGGCCACGTCTGCTTCTCTGCTGGGGTGGGGTCTGCATCCTGCTGTTGACCCTTTCTGTGGCTGCTTCTCCTTCTAGGGTGTCACAACTTTCAGCTTTGGCTCCCCCCTTGGCAGACACCCTTGGCACAATCTCCGTCATCTCTGCTTCTGGCTTCCCACTGCTCTTGGGCTGGTGACCTACCACTACTATGCATCACTAGTGACTTAGCACCAAAGGCAATGGATTTCATGCCAATGACAGAATTGAAAAGGTAAATACAGTATTTTTTCAGGTGTGAGAAAAGTAGGAATTTTAGTTTTATTGTTTCATATTTTAACTATTCTTATTTTTCACACTTCAAGTTGCTTTCATTAAATTTTTTATTTATAATAAAAATAATAAAATGTACAGTGTGCTTTATGTATACAGAGAAAGGAAGCAAGTGAGTTCATTTTGATGGCATTGGTTAGTCCACACAACTGAAATACTTAGAAATCTGTGGGAACAATTACTCTTTGCTTTGAAAAAATACTTGGATGGGTAGAGAACTGCCTACTGTTCATTACAGATTATATACAATTCTTCTACAATTTTTTTACTAATTTAAGGCACACAATTCAGAACTAGTAGAGTCAAGAGATGCTCACTTGGCTTAGTCAGCTGGCTTCAGAAATGTCTGTGACTAAAATATCTGGGTAGCAGGTCTTCACTTTCAAGGTTTGGGATTAGATAGAATGCCTACTTTAAATTATGTAATCTCTAGAAACAACAATTCTACAGGGCTTTTACCATAAATATTCAGAGTACAAACAAGATATTTGTCCTTTTATATAATCAAGCCTTCTAGCTGCAATTTAAGAGCATATGGTGCTTACAGACAAAGAAACATTTGGTCAGTCTCGTTTGTAATAAATGCTCAGGAATAAAAAGACAATTACTAGGTTATGCCTCAACAATCTCATCTCCTGGGCACTGTTTCTTCAGCCTCTTCTTGTGCTACTCTGCTTGATCTCCCAGATTCTCAAGGCTCTTCATGCTTCTAAGTTTCAAAGCACGAAGACCTCAGCAGTCGTGAAACTACTTAAAAGGAGCAAGACTACTTACAAGGAGCAAGACTACTTACAAGGAGCAAGACTATTTCTGACAAGACAAAAGAAACTGAAAATTAAGGTGTTTTTTTTTAAATAGTTAAAAGAACACAAATTCCTGACCCAACAACCCCCTAAAGATTTCCTAGATTAGAAAAATTTCAGAAGAATAAAACAAGTTGGGTATTAGGATTGTGCGACAGAGGAGACTGAGGTGATTATAACAGAATTGAGATGAACTAAATCAAATAGAAGAGTTTGGGAATCTGAGAATAATTTTTTAAGGTTATAACAATAAGTGGAGAAGAGAATCAAGTTGGAATAAGCTTTGAATATAAAACAAATAAATTAAAATTATGTAAGTACCAAGTGTACCATGATTATGTAAGTCTTGTTATATCTATAGCATTTTGTTAAATAATCATTTGAAGTCATTTTTTATTTTTTCTAAGAAATTTCTGCAATAGACAACTAGAAATAGCCAAATTTCTAGTGGATTGAAACAATTAATAATAACAACTACAACAATAATGAGAAAATAAAGTGGCTTGTTTTCATGCCCTCTCAAACCAGTGTGTGGTTTTTCTATGCAGAAAATACTATTCAAAATTCACTTTTAGTTTTGTCTAACAGTACATTTTTTAAAAAGTTACATTTCACTGTTTATGCTACTATAGTTGTTCCAATTTTTCCCCCTTTGTCCCCCTCCACTCAATCTCCCTGACCCCCTCAGACAACCCCACACTGTTGTCCATGTCCATAGGCCTTGTACATACGTTCTTTGGCTACTCAATTCCCTACACCATATTTGACATCCCCCGTGACTATTCTGTAACTACCAATTTGTACTTCTTAACCCCTTCACTTTTTTCACCCATTCCTCCGACCCCTCCAATCTGGCAACCATCAAAATGCTCTCTGTATCTGTGACTCTGTTTCTATTCTCCTTATTTGTTTATTTTATTTTTATTTTTATTTTATTTTTTAATTTTATTTATTTATCTTTAGAGAGGAAGGGAAGGAGAAAAGGAGAGAAATATCAATGTATGGTTGCCTCTCGTGAGTCCCCTGCTGGGAACTGGCCTGCAACCCAGGCATGTGCCCTGACTAGGAATCGAACCGCGATCGTGTGGTTTGCAGGCCCACACTCAATCCACTGAGCTACACCAGCCAGGGCTGTTTATTTTATTTTTAGATTCAACTGTTGATAGATACAAGGGGGCACCTGAAAAGAGAATTTATTTATAAAAAATTGTGTATTTATTCCTTCATGTTTAAACTTCAGTCACCTTCAAAGTACTTTCCATTTTATGCAATTCAACTATTATGATGTTTTTTCCACTGCTCAAACCAGTTTTTGAACTTGTTGATTTTGATACCATTTAGTACTTCTGCCATTTTTTGTTTCACCTCTTCCACATGAACAAAACATTTCTGCCTGAGCACTTTTTTTTATCCAGGGAAACAAAAAAAAAGTTGCTGGGGTAAGATCAGGTGAATAGGGAGGTTGGGGTATGGGGGTCATCCTGCTTTTGGTCAAAAACTGCTGAACACTCTGTGCATTGTGAGCAGGTGCACTTGTAATCACCCATCATGAAATGGGCAACTGAGTTGAAAGAGTCTTCAAAAAAATTCACTGAACCAAACACAGCCCCTAATAGCAACACCAGCTGCTACAATTAATACAATTAATACAGATGGGATACAGATGGGTTCCTGGAATACTCCTCTAGTGGGAGAAACCTGTACCACAATAGGCCCACCCTCCAAAAGATAAATCTGTTTTTTTATTGGATCCCAACTTGTAGGTATTTATTTGCATTTTATTGTTCATATTTTTGATCTTCTTCTTCCTAAAGAAGACTCTTTATTCCTTTAACATTTCATACCATTTCATACAATACTGATTTGGTGATGATAAACTCCTTTAGCTTTACCTGGTCTGGGAAGCTGTTTATCTGTCCTTCAATTGTAAGTGATAGCTTTGCTGGGTAGAGTAATCTTGGATGTAGGTCCCTGTTTTGTTTTATTTTTTGTCACTTTAAATATTTCTAGCCTGCAAAGTTTCTTTTGAGAAATTGGCTGATAGGCTTATAGGATCTCCCTTGTAGGTAGTTAACTTCTTTTCTCTTGCTGCTTTTAAGATTCTCCCTTTGTCTTTAACTTTGGAATTTTAATTATATGTGTCTTGGAGTGGGCCTCCTTGAGTCCATCTCATTAGGGCTTCCTCTTTGCCTTTATGAACTTTCGTGTCTATATTCTTCACCAAGTTAAGGAAGTTTTCTTTCATTATTTTTTCAAATAGGGTTTCCAACTTCTCACTGTCTCTCTTCTCCTTCCAGCATTTCCACAATGCTAATGCTGGTGTGCTTGAAGTTGTTCCAGAGGCTCCTTACAGTATCCCCATTTAAAACAACTTTTTCCTTCTTGTTCTGATTGTTTTTTGCTTCCTTATGTTCCAAATCATTGATGTGATTCTTGGCTTTATCCACTCTCATGTTGTTTCCCTGTAAATTGTTCTTTATTTTAATTAGTGTATCCTTTATTTCTGACTATGTCTTTTTTATGCTGCTGAGGTCCTCACTTCCTTGAGCACCTTATAATCAGTGTTTTGAACTCTGTAACTGATAGATTGCTTTTCTCCATTTTGTTTATTTCTTTTTCTGGAGTTTTGTTGTGTTCATTCATTTGGGCCATATTTCTTTGTCTCCTCATTTTGGCAGCCTCCCTGTGTTTGTTTTTATGTGTTAGGTAGAGCTACCACATATGTTACAGAACCCCACCTATACTGTTCTGGAAAAGCTGTGGGGTTCGATCTCCCGCCACCAAGAAGCATGACTCCCAATGCAAGAGTTTGGTGAAAAAGAAAAGGGGTTGTTTATTTAAATGTTATACAGATTTAGAATAATGGTGGATTTTTGCCATTAAGCCCCACTCTTTTTAAAACACCCCCAAACACATAATTCTGCCTTTCTTTACTAAACTCAGCTGGTTTTAGAATATGCCAGTCAGATGTACCATCTTTCAGAAAAGTAGAAGTCTGCAGCCCAGCATTCCTGGTCACAGTTCAGCTCCAAGTATCTCCCATAAATCCACGTTTGCTTAGGCAGGTCCCCACACAGCTCCATGAGCTCTGCCACTGTCTTCTGTCTCTTACTCCAGACCTCATGGCATCTTCCTTACATAACAGACCTCATAGCTGACTCTCATCTATACCCTTTCAGACCATGTGGCTTCTCCCTCTTTCAGCCGACCCCCTTTTAAAATACTCAACCCAGAACTTCCTATGTGATCTCATATTTGGCTCCCACTATGATGTGCCATTTTTGCCAGTTCCCTATATCTTTCACTTTCTTTTAGCTGCCATCTTTTGTCCGGGCAAGTGTTTCCAGTGACTTCTAGGGTGGGCATCTGCCCCCTGTGTCTCACAAAGGCACTGTGTAAAGCTACCCCAGCTATGTCAAGAGTCCCTGAATGCTCTCAGGGTCACATACAGCTTTCACCCCAGAGCAGCAGACCTCTCTCTTTAAGACTAGCAGGGCTATTAACTTACTATTGTTATGCAAAGCATCTTGAACTCCATTACACCCACTTCCCTCTTCCCCCAATCAAGGTTTGTGGGGAATGTCCTTTGCTATTTTCAGTGGATCCCTGTTCTGCACCCCATTACACATCTCCCAGGCTTCATAGAGTGGCCTAGTGTAGCAACTGTCCTATAAGATCCAGTAGCACAGGCTACCCTATTATTCAAGCTGGGTACTCAGGGTGCACACACGGGGTAGCCTGTGCACATCCTCCTGTTGTAGTGGAGACTTGATTGCTCTCAGCATATCCAAGGTCAGCTACTGCCTTTTGTCTGTCTGGAGCCACACAGCATAAGCTACAAAGCAACCTGCAGATGGCTGCCACTTGTGCTGGGCTTGGAGGGGACCAGGCAAGGCCAAACCATGAACCAAGTCTGGCTGCTGCTAGTGCCAGGCCTGGGGTAATATAGTGAGAATGAGAGGTACAGAGCTCACCCAATGCTGCTTGTTTGAGAAAATTTAGGAAAATCTGAAGCATGGGCCTAGACAAGCCATTCATATGATAAAGCCACTGGAAACTGGTTGGGTGGGACTGAAGGCTGTGTGTGGCAGGGCCTCAAAGAATCACCAGGGTGGGACAAAAAGTATGGGCCAGGCTGATGGAGTCTCTAACATGGAATCTGCCTGCTGGCACTGTGGTTTTATTGGGGGAGGGTTCAGAAAAAGAACAGTGCCCTCTGCCAGCACTTATGCCTGAAAGAAAGCTGTCCCCTCAGTTCTTGCCCTGATGCCTGACAATTCAATTCTTTCCTATTGTCTCTGATGCCTTTCATCTGCTCCCCCAGCACTGGAGCTCAGAGGGAGTGAGTCTGAGTAAAATTGTGTGTGGGCCCTTTAAAAGGAACTCTCTGAAACTCCAGCAGTTTCTGTCTTCTACATCTTCAATCCCCACTGGTTTTTACAGCCAGAAGTTATGGAGACTTATCTCCCTGGCACTGAAAACCTGGGCTGGGGGGCCTGATGTGGGGCTGGAACCCTTCATTCCTGAGAATCCTTCCTATTTTTGTCCACCATAGGTGGGTGTGGGACCAGCCAGTTTCACATCTCCATTCCTCCTACCAGTATCGATGTGGTTTCCTCTTTAATTCTGTAGTTGTAGGACTTCCATTCAGCTCAATTTCTGATGGTTCTGAATGATGGCTCTTCTATAGTTTAGTTGTAAATTTTGATGTGCTTGTGTGAGGAGGCAAGCTGTGTTTACATATGCCGCCATCTTGACTATCAGTCAAATAAAACGTTTTCAAGGTGTCCAGTCATGTGGTCATGGGTCATTTAGCCCACTGCCAATCTGTACACATATATCAAGTCACCACCATATGCACTCTAAATATTTTATAGTTTTACACAACAGACCTGAAAAAAAACCCACATAACAATAAAAAGGAGAAAATACGACAAACAGAACAGCATGAATTAATAAAAAATAAATCTGTATTCTGGGTTTAAAAAAGCCAGACAGGAAAGAGTATTTACTATATGATTCTCCTGATACAAAACTCTAGAAAATATAAATTAATATGTAGTGGCAGATACAAATGAGTGGTTTCATGGCTCTGGGGGCAGAGGGAGATGTTCTTTTGGGGGTGATGAAAATGTTCTGTGTTTTGTTTGCAGTGGTGGTGGTTTCACACCAGTGAAAGCTAAAGAACAAGCTATGGTTTGAATTTATTGTTTTAATTTATTGAACACTAACCTTTTAAGCCAAGGGTCAGTAAAGTTTTTCTGAAAAAAGCCACATAGTAAATATTTTAGATTTAGCAGGACATATGGTCTCCCTTGAAAGTAGGCTGGAATCTGAATTTCTTACCATTTTCACTTGTCACTAAATACTATTTTCTTATTTCCCTAACATTTACAAATGTAAAAACCATTCTTAACTCTATAAGTACTTTTAAATACAGTTTTGACAGCATCCTTTCTATTGCCTTTTTGAAAACAAGGCTTTAAAAATTTAGAGTTTGGGTATCTGTTAACTATTTTATGGTTTAAGCTTAATCGTTTGAATAGTGATAGGTGACAAAAAAACAGCACTGATGATGGTGACAAGAAATGAGTGGATGACCCCGTGCCAATAAAAACAAGGAAAAGAAATCACTTTGCTGTGGAAATTATATGAAATTTCATACACATTGAAGTGAAAACATATACGATTATTTTAAGTACAAGACTGAGATCAGGAAAAAAGGCAAGCAAGGTTGGATACTTACGTGTGGAAATAGCTGTGCATGGGTAAAAGCTAAAGCCATAAGGTGGTGTGGGTTTTTTAAAGTTACACTGTGTAGAGAAAAATGCCAAGTGCTCAGGATTAAACACTCAGGATTAAACACAGCTGGAGAATACGAACAGGAAGAGGAACGAGTGCAGCAAATAAGGAACAACTGTCTGGTTGTCAGGTCAGACAAGAGGACAGCCACAGCTAAACGTATCAGAGAAATCAAGAAAAAATTCTGTTCCAGAAGAAGGGGGGGGGGGTGTACAACACCAAAAACAGATATCAAGAAGGAAAGAGGCATTTGTTTATTTCTGATATAACTGATGTCTTTGGAAAAAACACAATCACATTAGAAAGAATAGTGAGAATAGATAGAAATAGGCAATCTATAGAGCTATCAAGAACAATCTGACTCATGACAGGAGACTGGCCCATTTGAAAATGTATGTCAACACTTGATGGGAATGTTTGCATCCTTCTACCCCACCCTCTTCATTCATTATTATACTTTTTTTGTAATTAAGTGTATTGAGATGACACTGGTTAATAACATAAGTTTTAAGTGCACAATTTTTAAAACCTACTCATCCAAGAATATGTTTATTGATTTTGAGACAGAGAGAGAGAGGGATGGATGAATAGATAGATAGATAGATAGATAGACAGATAGATAGATAGATACTGGCTGCCTCCTATATGTTCCATGACTGGGGATTGAACACCTGCACCCCCCCACCCACCTCCCATATCTAGGCACATGCCCTGACGAGGGACTGAACTCGTAACTTTCTGGTGTAAAGGATAACATTCCAACCAACTGAGCCACCAGGCCCGGAGTCAAGTGTACAATTTCATACTACATTATCTGTATATTGCACTGTGAGTTCATCACACAGTGTTGATTTTCACTCTGATCAAAAGACTATATAACACAGAGTTTAATTCCTTTGAACTACACATAGAATCAGGCATCAGTGTGAAGTTACTGAATGAGCACTGCTCATTTCATGTTTTCTCAATGCTGGATTAATGTAGGTGTTTCTTCCTGTCAACTTCATGTCCTCTCTGACACCAAGATCCCTCTTAGACATGCCAACTTCTTGTATTTCTGACATATTTCTGTCCAAAAATTGCTGAAGGCAGACAGCCAGACAGCCAGACAGCCAGACACGTAACTATTTGGCTCCTGCATCTTGTATAGTGCTTTTAAAGAAAAAGAAATCTAGTAAACTTTTAAGAAATGGTTCATTTCATCATAACATAGTTAATCAAATACAAAAGATGATGTAATGGCCTTGTTTTAGAAACATTCTCGGACGAGTCAATTCTAAAATAATGATATAGTCCCTGTAGCATTGATAGAAATGCGGAACTCTACATCCCATGCTCTGCTGTTCTGAAACACAGAGGTACATATCATGCACTGAGAATACAGCAAGGGGTTTCTCATTATGACTGGAAAAACTGGCAAATGTTGGAACATTTACACCAGCAGATTGAGGTGTCACATTTCTGAGAGTTTTTACATTTATAGACTTGAGATAATACAGCATCTAAATAGAAATTAATAATAATTCCAGATATTAGTAAGAGAATATATAGTCAAAAGATTATTATTTTTTCAAGTACTTCTTCCTGATGATGAACAAGCTATTTCGGAGGGGCAAACCATTAATTACCATTCTGTTGCGATTCCCTAATTAGTGAAACAAGGGCACTAGGATTTTTCCAGGGACGTCAATGGGACACCTGATTAACAAAACTTAAAAAAAATCTACAAATAATTTAATCTTAAAAGGCAAAATTTTTTAAAAGCCTAAGTCCATTAGTCTTTATTACAGAAGAGGAAAAAAAATACAGAGAAGCTAGAAAAAGAACCCCAAAATTTATAATGAATCATAACACTCAGAAATAACTACTCTATCTTGGATATGAATTTTCTTAAAATTACAATTTCTAGAGAGGGTTTATTTTCCCCAACCCATTAATTATGTAAAGACACATTTTCATATGTAAGCATTTTTTTGGAAAAAGAGCTGAAGGTTGGATTTATAGTTGGGCAATAGCTGGGTAACCTCAGGCCTTGGTTTGCCTGGGATAGTCCTGGTGTGCTTGGAATTTTGGGGGTAGCCTGTTGTCTCAGCCTGTTGTCTCAGCATTTTTATTCACACCACCCCATTCCCTCAAGTATCAATGACAGTGAACTACATTGCCATTTATTTAGCAGGATAAGGCACCACAAGGGCCCAGTCTACTGGAAGCTATTCTATTGGATACAGGAGAAGTATCAAGTGTATCCTAATAAAGACCCAAGTCCTAACCAGACCTCTTCACATAAGGAGGGTTGAAAATTTAAATTCTCTCCAAACTATTTTGATTCATTGCTTGAGTTAATACATAAGAGCTGAGTATCCACCAAGTGGTGCAGAGTAGGTTCCACGCAGGCAATGCAACAGACAGGCCCAGTCTACTTCCCCAGAGTATTTCATGCCAACTCATGTGGTTAACGCTTTGAGCTCCACCAAGTTCCTCTGCTTCCCAAACCCAAGATCACCCCCTGAAGGGAAAAATCAGTAAACTGGAAGGGGCCCAGTGATGGGCCTTACTGTGGGGGCAACTTTGCCAGCAAGTCCCCCCATCCACCATGGATGAAAATAATACTGCCAAGACATGATTTGCTTGGGGAGGAAAGGTGGTCAATCTCTCAGAGGAGAAAGACCAAGAGTCTTTTCCTCAATGGGCTTTTATTGGGTTTGTTTTGCACAAGAATACCGGTAAGGATCAAGCAATAGATAGCATTCAAAGAACTACGAGGGCTTATTCTCTGTCAGGGTCAGATAGCTTTGAGGAGCCATAAAACTTTGAGGAACAAACTTCTTGCTTGGACCCTTATCCTATAAATGAGAGCATTCTAAACAAAGCAGGCTTTACAGGACTTCAGGAATTCTTTCTTATGCTGGATAACCCCGAATGCTGCTGTAGCCGGCAAAAGGCTGCACTGCCTTCCCAGTCATAGGTTTTTAGGCTTAAGTGGATTACAGCCAGGAAGCACCTCTCCCAGATGGAAATGGAGACTCAGGCTATGTCAGAATAGCTGGAGGAGTGGGTGAGGGTCCATCACTCCCTCTTTGCTGCAGCCCCCCAAGTCCTTCCTTGAGGGCCTCCCAAGTGATCATGTCTGGCTTAGGTTGCCCCTCCTCTGAGGGGTCTTACCCATCACTGACTAACTGACCAAGCATTGGAGTCAGAGATGGATGAAGCAGAAGCAGCGCTGCTGCCAGGGAGATAAGCTTTGTCTCCTCAGTGGCTCACAGACCAGAGGTCGCTCACTCAGCCTTATCCTTGGGGGGCAGTTACAACTCCTGAAACCAGGCAGAGCAGTTCCCAACAACTTACCTATATTCGGTGATGTGCTTTCAAGTATTTTCTCTCTCCTTAGCAAAATAATGTTGTGTAACATTCTTTTAAAAGTTTTTGAGTGTCTACTATATGGGAAATTCTGTGATTCATAGAATAGTATAAGAAATGTGGTATCTGCTTCAAAGAGCTTACCCTAGAGTTGAAATATAAGGCTTATAAATAAAATTAAGTCCTGAGGTCTAGAATCTATGCTACGATGTATGTCCACACTCTCAAACTTCTTTTGCAACAGAAACTGTCACTTTGCAGGAGCACATAAGTTTCATATGTGAATATGTACTCCCTCACATGATGAGAGTTAAAAGAAAAATAAGATTTAATTTTATGTATTTATTCTGCAGCCAATTTTTCAAAAAATACTTTTTAAAATCCTCACCCAAAGATATGCCTTTATTGATTTTAGAGAAGGGTGGTGGGTGGGGGAAGAGAGAGAGAGAAAGAAATATCAGCATGAGGAACATAAAGTGGTTGCCTCCCATATGCTCCCCAACCAGGAATGAAACCTGCAACCTAGGTACATGACCTGACTGGGAATTGAACCCGCAACATTTTGATGTATGGAACAACACTCCAACCAACTCAGCCACCTGGTCAGGACAAGAACACAATGTTTATGTATGTTACACTGGTAGTAAAAGATAAATCTTTAAGTAGTGTCTCTTTCAATTACCACAACCTCAAGTCAATCAGTTGCCTATATATTTTTATTTTTATTTTTTCAATTTTCAAAATATATTTCGATTATGCTATTACAGTTGTCCCATTTCCCCCCTTCACTCCCCTCCACCCTGCATGCCCCCTCCCACCCTTTAGTTCATGTACATGTGTCATAGTAATAAGTTCTTTAGCTTCTACATTTCCCATACTATTCTTACCCTCCCCCATCTATTTTCTACCTACAATCTATGCTACTTATTCTCTGTACCTTTCCCCCTTTTCTTCTCCTCCCACTCCCCTGTTGATAACCCTCCATGTGATCTCCATTTCTGTGGTTCTGTTCCTGTTCTAGTTTGCTAGGTTTGCTTTTGTTTTTGTTTTAGGTGTGGTTGTTAATGATCGTGAGTTTGCTGTCTTTTTACTGTCCAAATTTCTTATCTTTTGTTTCTTGGATAAATCCCTTTAACATTTCATATGATAAGGGCTTGGTGATGAGGAATTCCTTTAACTTGACCTTATCTGAGAAGCACTTTATTTATCTGCCCTTCCACTCTAAATGAAAGCTTTGCTAGATAGAGCAATCTTGGATGTAGGTCCTTGCCTGTCATGACTTGGAATACTTCTTTCCAGCCCCTGCTTGCCTATAAGGTCTCTTTTGAGAAATCAGCTGACAGTCAGATGGGAACTCCTTTGTAGGTAACTGCTCCTTATTTCTTGCTACTCCTAGGATTCTCTCCTTCATTTTAATCTTGGCTAATGTAATTATGATGTGCCTTGGTGTGTTTCTACTCGGGTCCACCTTCTTTGGGACTCTCTGAACTTCCTAGAAGTCTGTTTCCTTTGCCAGATTGGGGAAGTTCTCCTTTATTGTTTGTTCAAATAATGTTTCCACTTGTTCTTCCTCTTCTCCTCTGGTACCCCTATAATTTGGATGTTGGAACGTTTAAAGATGTCCTGGAGGTTCCTAAGCCACTCTTCACTTTTTTTGAAGAAACAAGAATTCTTGTTTCTTCATTCTTTTCTGGTTGGATGTTTCTTTCTTCCTTCTGGTCCACTCTATTGATTTGAGTCTCAGTTTCTTTCTCATCACTATTGGTTCCCTGTACATTTTTCTTTATTTCACTTAGTGTAGCCTTCATTTTTTCATCTAATTTGCAACCAATTCAACCAATTCTGTAAGCATCCTGATAACCAGTATTTTGAATTGTGCATCTGATAGGTTGGCTCTCTCTTCATCGCTTAGTTGTATTTTTTCTGGAGCTTTGATCTGTTCTTTCATTTGGGCCATGTTTTCTGTCTTGACAAACTTATTTTGTAGTGAGAGACAGAGTCTTAGGTGTTCACTAGGGCGGGGCAATCCATGTTGCTGGGTTTTGACACTGTATGTGGAGGAGGGGTCTGAGAGGGAATAATGGTGCTTGCTCTGCTCTCTGCTAGATTTTTGTCACTTCCCCCAAGCAAATTGGGCCCTTCTGGTGCTGATTCCTGCGTGGGGGGGTTTGTGTATGTCCTGGGACCCTGTGGGTCTCTACAGCGAACTCTCTTGTGAGCCTGGGAGTTTCTCCCGCTGCCTCAACCACCACAGGTGTTTTCAGTCGGTGTTTTGAGACTTTATTTTCTCATACTGGGGCCCTGGGTTGCGCGTTCTGTCTCACTCCCCAGTTTCACCTGGTTTATCTGCATGCGTGTGTGGGACCACCCAGTCCACCGGTCACCTTGTGCACATTACCCCTCCACAATCCTACATCTCACTGGGTCCGCCAGCCGCTGCCTTGCCATGAGTCCTCGGTGTCCGGTCGCCTGACTGTGCCCCTTTTACCTGTCTGGATGAATATATCTACTTTAACTCATTGGTTGTCAGACCTTCATACAGTTCAATTTTCTGTCAAGTTGTTATTGTCCTCTTGGTTGTGCGAGGAGGCACAGTGCGTCTACCTATATCTCCATCTTGGCCAGAAGTCCTGAAAGTCCACCTATTTTTTTTAAGACAATATTTTTCCTTAGGTCAAAAAATATAAAAATCAGCAAATGGGCATTTTATTGTTTTATATTTGGAGTGCAAGGACATTTTCAATGTCATCTACTCTTTATGGTACTGGATTGCTCAATTCTTGTCATTCATTGGTAATATAACAAAAATCTATATATTTTAGTCTAGTCTTAAACTTAGTTTTCTTCAGTTCTTACAACCATACTCTTGTAAAAAAATGTAATTTACAGTCAGATATCTTGGGGTTGAACCTATAATAAGTAGTATTAGTAGAATAAGTACACTATATACTAGTTAGTATATTAAGTAGCTCTGCTGTTATATGGAGCTATACGTCATATGAACCTCAGCTTTTTAATCTGTGCAATGGGAATATTAATATCAGGTTTCAATGGATTACTATGAGGTGTAAAGAAAATCTCTGTAAGACATATATTTGTAAGCTGTGAATCTGTTGTATAAATACAAGGTGATACTATTTGTACTGCTAAAAGGATTTGTGCGAAGTTAGTCTTATCCTTATCCTGGTTGATTTCTTTCTGTGTATACAGCACATTCCTTTTAGCTGAGGTGGCCTGCCACAAGGTTGTGTTTTGAGAAAGATGACATCATGTCAAAAATGGCGGAGGGAGGGGGAACAAGTTAATGCTTCAGTGATTTCCAATACCTTCTGAGTAGAGAACACAAATTTGTAATTTAACTAATAAAGACTCTGCGGTTTGGTTCTCTTATGTTCCCTCTCTTGCCTCAGAGTTCACGCTCCAGGCATATTGACCACCAGGCACTTTCAGTTCCTCAGTCCGCAGGGCGTTCTCTCAGTTTTGCCCTGAGGACTTGCTATTCCTGCTCCTGCCCAACCTCCCCTAACCTGGCTGGCCCTACTAACTAAGAACTGGCCTCCTCCAGGACATTTAGATGCTTCTTTGGTTATCTCACTGCCCCATACTAAGCTATTTACCCCAACACTGTCCCCTACACCCTGTGTACCCCCTTTTACAATAATCACTGTGCTCTATTCTAACTGCTAGTTTTCCAGTTGGTCTCCTGCATCAAACCACAGAGCCTGTGAACTTCTTAAAGCAAGACAACTGGGTTTCTTCCCTGCCATTTTCCAGCACAGTACTATGCACATGGCTAGTCCTTCACAAATATTTGTTGAGTGGATGAGTGATAGAAAGTCCAAAACTAACAAACAAATAAGCAAACAAAACAAAACAAAACAAAAAAACCCCAAACCCAACAAACCTGTATTATCTGAGGCCTAGAAGAATAAGGGCCAGAAAAACCTTAAGGGTTCATTCTAAAGAAATGGCTTTAGCTCTTCTTGCTATGCCATTTCCTTACTACATCCTCACAGAATTCTGGAAGACTTAAATTGGGGTGATCTCTTTGGCACCTGCTCCCATGACTCACTAAGAGTATGAGGGTATGTAATCACAACTTTTTATAGGCTAATTTGGAACAAAAACCTCGTATAGTGGGAGGGGATGAAAGGCATGTTACGGGAAAGGCAATAAAAGCTTAACTGTGAGTGAGTGTGTGTGTGTTTATACACTTAGAAGTGTACGTAAAAGCATGACAAATATTATTATTTTATTGGTTTTTAAAAAATTTTAAGTACATGAGGCAACAGCTATGTCTGAAAAGAATGGTTGCTAAAATTAAGAAACCAAACCCCAAGTGCCAAATTTTGGTTTCCTTTATTTCCTTTTAGAAATTTTCATGTAGTGTTTTGTACCTCGACTTTAAATTTTATCATCTTCAGAAGAAAATGGATGTTTTACAAAATCATTCCAGCCTATATTTTAATTTTTAGAGCAAATAAAAATACAGGATTCTTAAGAAAAAGAATCCCATATTCTCTGAAAAAAAACTGTTTTTAATGTACGAAAACATAGAAGCTACTTAGTAGTACTTATTTACATGGTACTGGTGAACAACCGTGGATCTGTGTGTTCTACCACATGAGGAAAGGATGACTGTTGTCCTTTATACGATTTGTCAGTAACAATAAAGCTGGGACACACAGAAAGAGCCAGCCATTCTTTTCAGAAATGTTACACAGAGTAAAAGATTTATCTGTGCTTGCCTATGTTTTCCCCAAGGCCCCATGGACACTTATGTCTGTTCCTTTTTCTGTGCATATTTTATGCATATGTGTGGAATTAATAGGCTTGATATATTAGTAATTAATTCTTTTTCCTTCTACTTAATCTTTAATATATGAAAGCTGAAGTCAGTAGTATATTGAGCACTTTTCTAAATGTCACTACACTTTAGGAAAGAGGCACCCTCTGTTTTTACAAGTGGAGTTACTGCTTAATTGACAATTGGTACATATCTTTAGTAAGTTGTGTGATTGTGTCAACCTCTACAAAAACTTGATAGAGTGCAGTTAAAACATATTTATTGTAGATTCAAATCAGACAAAGTCAGTGAGATTTCCAGAAGGATGAG
Organism: Sturnira hondurensis; assembly: GCF_014824575.4. Classification (NCBI taxonomy): domain Eukaryota; kingdom Metazoa; phylum Chordata; class Mammalia; order Chiroptera; family Phyllostomidae; genus Sturnira; species Sturnira hondurensis. The sequence continues at coordinate 15,531,295 of NW_028093985.1, read as the reverse complement.
ATGCAAGAACTAGCACACAAAAGAAGAAAGACAATTTCTATCTTGTTGCACTTTTCTATGCACCATACACTGTGTTAAGGGCTTTGCAGACATTGTCATTCAAACTCCCTAACAATCGTATGAAGTACGTATTACCATCCTGCCTCCTGGGAGCCTTCTTTCAAAGAGGCACACTAATTTCCTTGAGTATACAGTTCTCCCTATCAGGCTGGGAAATACGGGTGTGAAGTGGCGGGAAGCACAGGGGTCTGGGCTTCTCTCCTATTGGAGAAGTGAAATAGTTCAGGGTAGTGGCAAAGCCCGGATGGGACCAGAAGGCACTAGTGGAGACAGAGAGCACCCAAAGTTATGAGCAGTGGATCATCTATACACACCGAATTCAGGAGAATGGCACACCCAAGATAACCCCTTCCCTCTCCTCCTTGCCACCCCAAGTCCAAACAAAAGTTATCTCAAAAATATCTCTTGAACTCTTGGTTCAACTCCACTGCTAATATGATAGTCACAGTACCAGGACCTCACACCTTCGTCAAGACAAGAATCTCTGTACCAATTTACCCCTATTCTCTTCCCCTTCTCTCCTCCAATAATTCTCCATAATAGAAGATGTCGCCCTGGCTGGTGTAGCTCAGTGGATTGAGCGCGGGCCTGCGAACCAGAGGATCGTGGTTCGATTCCCAGTCAGGGCACATGCCTGGGTTGCAGGCCGGTTCCCTGCAGGCCAACTCCCAGCAGGGGACGCACAAAAGGCAACCATACATTGATGTTTCTCTCCCTCTCTCCTTCCCCTCTAAAGATAAATAAATAAATAAAATATTTTATAAAAAAAAAAGAAGAAGATGTCATTTCACTGCTCATAACACTTTAACGCTTACCACTACATTTAAGATAAAGGCGCCAATTCTAGATAAAGCCTCTGCAGCACTGTATTCTATGCACTTTTTCAAGTTCAGTGCCACCAACCTGCCCATACTTTCCATATCCAGTTACACTATTATGTTTTCAAGCCCCTCACCTCAAGGCCTTTGCATAGCCACTTAAATCATTCCACAAATGTGTATTACACAGGTACGATGGCCAGATAGTGTTCCAAGTGCCACTCCCTCACACCCTGCTCCCTCTGGCTGGAAAACACGTGTAGGTCCCTCTTGGGCCTGGTGTCACTGACTCAGCCTTCTGATCTCACTTCCTCAGGAATCCCACAAATTAGATGATTTTCTTCTGTTTATACTTTTCATAGCACGCTATACTGATGTCTTATGTAACAACACAATTTTTAACAATGTTTTATTAAAAACTGCCTCTGAGGGTAGAAGCAGGCTCTGTGATTTTCTGTGTTCTGTTTGGTTTTCCATTGTACCTTCAGAACCTGATGTGGCAACCCACTTAGTAAATACCTTAAAAAAGGTTAAACCTATTAATTTACTTTCTATAGATGACTGGCCCAAATCCCCAAACACACACAAGTATCATCGTAAATTAATCCGTTGTGAATACTTTAGTAGTAAATCAGCTTTCTGGAGCCTTGTCAAATTTGAGATTTTGAGCCTGTGAAGTTATTAAAGATCAGACTTTGATCTATGGTATCCTCAAAGATACGGGCAGTCTCTAAAACATACTGCATTTTGCTGTGTATAATGTGCAAATTTTTGAGGGAAAATAAGTTTGTGCATTATACCTGGGTATAATGATCATATACCATGGATATAAAAAAGGGCACAATCCCATTTTAATGCATACAAAAACGTGGGTGCACATTATACACAGCAAAACACGGTACTTAAGAGAAAACAAGAAAACAATACCACCTTCTATACATCATTAAAATAATGGTGAACCCAATTATGGCAAATGATAGGAAGGGAAGAATTCTACCTCCTTTCCTAAGTTCTCTCTGATCTAGTCTGGCTCATGGTAGTGGGAGGAAATTAAGAGATAGATCTTTAATAGTGAATTTTAAACTTCTTGCTATATACATCACAGATGTATATGTTCGAGAAGAAAGAGCATCTCTAGTAAACTCCAACCATATTTGTTTATGAAGGACATCAATTTCAGAGCTAGTTCTGACCCATAAATGTAATACCTAAACATTCTACATCTATCTGCATAAATAATTTTGACCTTAAAGTGCAACAGTCTGCATCAATTTCTTAGTTCAGAGACAATTAAACACTTTAAACCCAGGCTTTTCCTATTTTGGGTTGATTATCATTTTTCCTCATCTATAATATAGCTTTTGGTTTTAACTACAGAAGTCTTGTTTTATTTTTTTTTTCAACATTTTTTCGCCTCACCTCACTCACAGCTTTTATAACGATAATCTAGGAATTTAAAGAGAAAATTTATTCCCAGTGAATCGTGTCCTTTTAGATTTACCTAAGATAAATGGTGATAATGTAAGTGCTAAGTGCTGAGAACAGAGGATAATAAACCATCCTGGAAATGGTGTGGTTATTATCATTTTACTGCAAGAATGGCAAAATGGGGCTTCATGTCTTCAGTGATTTTTCCCCAGAGCACGTGTGTATGTGGTTGTGGTGATGGGGGCAGGGCATAGTGGTAGAGAGTCATTTAAATTTAGGATACACCAATATAAGTAAACATGTTGGTAAGGTATAATTACCCTTTCATTGTTCTTAGCATTCCTTTAAGTATTTATTCATTCACTCAACATTTACTGAGTACAAGCACTGGTAGGTTTGGGAACAAAGATAAAACACGTAACAATGACAGAAAAACAAAAATAATGCCATTATAGCACACACATGTCACCATAAGAGAAAAAATCACATTGCAGGACTTCAGAGGAAATACATAGTTTCTATGTATTTCTAGGCGGTTGGGACTACACAGAGAAAACCCCTTATAAGACTTGACCTCTATGTGAGTTTTAAAAAGACAAATAGGAAGCCAGGCAGTAGGCAGGAGAGAGGAGGAGAGGGCAGTAGGAGATCCTCAAGAAGACCAGAAAACAGTAAGATCGGGTAAGGTCATTGAGGCACTGCCTGCACCCTCCTGGTTGCTTAAAGTAACCAGGGCAGAAGAGCAGTAAAGTGTTTGCTATCGGAACAAATAAAATCTTCATGTACTGCTTTATTTCAGTGTACAACTTAAGGGAATCACAGATGTTTACTTAAACAGTCCATATGGTTCCCAATGAATACATTACAAATGCCAAATGAATCCTGTTGACTACTTAAAATTATAATACTATGAAGTGTGATCAGATTTTAAACTACATTGTGGAGTGTTCTTTGAGGGGACATGAATATCTCTAAAGACCCATAAAGCTAGTATACTTCTAGTGAGCGCAAGGATCAGAGCAATTTTTTAAAAAAGTACAGGGCTAATAAAGTTGGTTAAGTGGCAAATCAATGGCGTGACAATCTGTCGGTTTTGAAAGCAACCCAAATTTGTATTATGAAAACAAAAGATTTAAAATGGTTCAGGTCAAGTAATGGTGTCACCTATGAAGTTAGCTTCCTGATTCCTTATCCAGGATTTAAGCTGATCTTGCTTTTGCTTTGTCTACTGTGTAACCACATGGACTATTTGTCCAGCTGAAGAGAGATTTTTCTAAGACATAAACTCTTTAATGGCCCCTTTTGGAATAACTCAAGTCTCTAATAAGATCATTATTATGACTTAACAAACACAAAGTCCCAAATGCATTTAGTCTGCCTGCAGACTAAATTCACCAGATAATAACACATAGTCCTACTGCTAATGACAAGCTCATCTTTGACCTGAGGGAGTTTATAAGGAGTTAAACCAGAGTACCTATATGAGGACACAAAGGTGTTCTTTGTCAAGTTATCAGGAAGTCCATGAGGTGACCTCATGTATTATCTGCTTACCGTAATTCTGGAAACAAGTGCTACAGTCTACAAGATAGACACTTGGTCGTTTTGTGAGGTTGGATGCCTGCCTACAGATGTTAAGAAATGAAAAACTTTGTAATATGGACATGTTGCTTGTTGGCTCTGTGAGAGGCAGAACCCTTCAAACACCAGGCATTTCTCCTGTTGCTTCCATACACTGTCCCAACAGCGTTGCCCATAAGTGACAGAGCCAAGTCACAGAACAAATCTTGTTTCCAGTTCAATGCTGCAAACATAGATTAAGTCATACCTTGGAATTCTTCCACTGAGAAAACTTACAAGAAGCAAAGCAACTTTTCAAAGCGTAGCAAAATAAACATTTGCTCCATGACTTACTGAATTTGGCACTGAATGGAAAATGTGCACTTCCAGTAAACCAAGTAAGTTCACTGAGGCACCGACTTCACCTTCCTGGTTGCTTAAGGCCACCAGACGAACATGGGAGGCTACCCTCTCTTCTATTCCTAACTCCACCACTAAGTTTATTATTTGAGGCAAAGCATGAGACCTTTAGTTGCTTCAGCTCTTCAGTGGGACAATGCTGCTGGCTATCACCAGCATTCTCGGAGCAGATGTTTGATAATTAAATGAATTCTTTTAATATAAACACTATTTTGGTACTACATGCTGGAAAACTATGAAGCATGTAAATCATTTGCAAATGTCAGTTTAGGATGAGGTGCTAAAGCTTGTGAATCATTTCAAGAGACATCCCTAAATTGAGATTTGTAGGAGGGGAGTGGAGGCATTGGAAATTTCAAATAAGAGATTTAATTCAAAAAGAATTTACTGAGGACCTTATGCCAGCCCTGTAATTAAGCTTTCCGGGCAGCACAAAAGGAGTGGGAGAGCAGGTCTGCAGGGAACTGGTTGAGGAACAGCCTCAGGGACGGATAGATGTGCCAAATTAGTGCAAATGCAGAATGTAATGTAGAGGCTGGCATCAGAAGATGTTACGGTAAACTAGTGAGGCACAGGTTTCAAGGATGTGGTAGCCTTAAAGTTGGATCCTTAAGAAAAGTAAGATTTGGAAAAAGGTTTTAAAGGGGAAACAGAATTGCACATGAATGTACAACATGGTTGAAGGCATGGAGATGGGAATGAAATAAGATCCCTCTGTGTCGTGTGTGACCATAATCACTACATTTGTTCATTCTAGCCAATATGCCCAAGTGATGGGCTTCGATGCTTTGCTGATCCTTCTACCACAAAAAGCTCCAGCACCAAATGCACTTTCTTAAAATAAGTTTGAAGAGTTATGTAAGATTGTGCAAATCTTCTCTTAATAAAACTACCCTTTATTGAGAATTATGTACCAAGCACTGGGCTTAGCCCTCTATGTGTGTTATTTCATTTACTGGGACTTAGGGATGGCACCATACCTGAATTCAAGCTTAGGCCTATCTGATACCGAGTTTTTCACTCCACATGTAATTTACCAAGACTCGTGTGGCCTGAGCGGTCTGGATTTTCAATGCTTTCTCATGGGTGTCGTTATTCCCCTAATAACTCTGCTATGGAATCACAACTTTCACTGTGTTCTAACCTCACTCCTGATCCTTTTGGAGAAGTACAGTTAGTCCCCAATGTCATCAATAGGTTCTGAGATTTTAAGAGAAATAATATAGAACAAAACCAATTTTATCATATGCTAACAGACAAGAATTAAGTTGCTAGGCATCTCAGCAATGTTGTAACGAAACAACATTAAATAAAATGAAGTTATTTGAGGGTCTGCTATATATTAATGCCTACTTTTTTGGGAAGTGGTATTATATTACATGACCCAGTCAAAGGGGATGATATGCACTTTTAAAAACCAATGTTTAATATCATGTCAGCAGCCCACAGTTTAAAAGTTGGTCTGGAACAGGTCTATGGAGCATCAATGGTGGTCCTTCTTTACTCCCACAGGTTCAATGGAGGCAAGTGTGAGCACTGAGAATAACTGCAGTAGGAAGCAGAGAGGATAGTGGTGTGTGCCTTCTCCTCTGTCACGCTGTTGGTTATATACTAGGAAGTCTTGGTGATCTTGGATTGAGCCTGGCCACTGAGGTCTGTCCTGCCCACTGACAAGGCTGCTGAGGCTCTAGGCTCAGAGGGACCTTTCCCCAGCTCTCTCTCTTATCCCTTCTCCACTGTTTGACTGTACAGCTCTAGAGACTTTTAAACCTTATGTCTGAAGTGGTAGTTAATTTTAATATTAAATAATTGAAATACAGCTTTAGAAATTAATTATACAAACTGATATAAACTCCCAATATAAGAGATCATTATGGAAAATTTTAAAGTGACATATTTTTATGGAATTTCTATGAACTAAACCTGTCAATCTAAAATTTTTCTTTTGACTCTGTAAAAAAATGCTAAAGATTTTTATAAACAGATTTTTTTTTTGAGGAAAACTACACTTTACCATGAATTTTGTTTCTGTCCCATCTGTCAACTTTTCTATCCTTCATTATGTTAACTTCAGGTGTCTGTACTAGAGGCTAAAGCTTTTTCCGCAGCCATGTTTAAAGTCACACTGGGATCGTTCAATATTACATTACAATTGTAATGTGCTCACATTACAATTACTTTGGTAAGTAATGTTAAGCAAAAAGTGTTTTAACTTTCTTTTGGTGCAACAATGCTAGGTTGACCTAAAGTGAAAATGAAACCTTACATAATAAAACCTGACATTAACCCCACTTAATTGTATGAGAAAAACAAAACGCTCTTTTGTAAAAATTAATTTTATGGTGTTTGATAGATGAACTCACAATATGCCAGAAAATAAATACAACAGGAGATTTCAGAATAAAGGCCAACAATAGACCAAAAAATTGGTCTAAGAGAGATCCATTTTTCAATACTAATAATATAATGGAAATCACTGATGACTACTCAAATAATAGAAACAAAAAATTCTATTCAGGAAAAAAATTTAAAAAATAAATATGTGAATCAGACAAGGAAGTAAAAGCAAGTGAAGATGGCCTCTGAGCTCTTCCTTGCTTCCCTGCAGATGCGGTCATCACTAGCACTCCCAACAGGCTTCCTGACTACCTTTCTGAAACCGCAACTCAGCGGCCGGCTCCGCACTCTTCTACACTTGGCACTCTCACCTTCTCTCCGACGGCATGAGTTCCTTAGTCTGTTTATCTGTATTATTTATCCATGCTCCACACCCCCAACTAGAACGCAAGTTGCTCCAGTGCCTGTATTTTTTTCTGTTTTGTTACTGATTTAACCAAAGCATATAAAACAGTTCCTGGAATGAGTAAACAAACAAACTAATTAATTAAAGTTAAGCATTTTCTAGTATTAGCTACAGTGAATTCACAGCTGAGGGGTGAAAAAGTAATTATAAGTCAATTCAGCAGAGAGATTTGTAAAACAGGAGTGGTGACATTAGAAATCATAGAAATAACATAAGTATTATTAAAATTTATTGAGTGCTGTGTATTGCCACTCAAATGCTGTACATATACTGTCTCATACAATCCTCTTAACTACACTGAGATACACATCATAATCATCCTCACCTTTCAATGAGGAAACTGAGGCACAAGGATGTTCAGTACTCATCTAAGATCACAAAAGTGGCAAGTGACAGGCAGGATCTGAATGCAGGAAGTGTGGTGGAGAGTCTGTTCTTGCTATTGGAGAAGTACAATTGGCACGCCCTGAACGATAGATGACTGAGGTATATGGGCTTTACCACGTCCATTTTCTGTCTAGGAGTAGGAGACACAGAAAAAGGTCTGGAAGTCTCTCTTCAACACTCCAGTATTCTCGCAAGAGGCACATCTGAAATTGGCACTGTTAGGTCATCCTCGGGGAGTAACTGATAGTGAGCCCCGCTCAGCGAAGAGCAGAAATTAGGGGAAACCAGGCAGGGGGCAAGAGCAGGAAAAAGACAGAGGAAGCTGAATGAGGAGTTATTAAAGAGAAACTTTTGCATATTCTATTTTGAAAGTGTCCCTAGTATGTGCTCTGTCAGTGACAGAAATAGTCATTTCCTCGCCTGCATTTTGCCAGACTACTCCCAACCTCTGCAGTAAGATTAGAAGATTCAATTCAATAGAAATGTATGATTTCGTGTTGTTAAATAAAGCTACTTTGCTATTTTCACTTTTTTCCCCCAAAAGAGGTATGAGGTAGTAGTACATCATGACCAGATCAAACAGTGCTAATGAAAACAATAGTTATTTATAAATAACTTAGAACAAACAGTACTTTCTCTTTTTCTAGCTGTGTGTGTGTGTGTGTGTGTGTGTGCATGTGTGCGTGTGCTTGGTCATTCATCACAGGTTCTGAAAAGGAGATGACTTCTCTGCTTGAGGAGCAAGTCCCTGGTTACTGTTTGGTAAATCCCCAATGAAATGTATTCATTAAAGTGATTTTATTTCCACAACTATATTCTGTTCAAAAACATCAAAGCCCAGAAAGCATAAGGGAAAAATTATAACATACTATTCATGAAGCATTGTAATATACATTCCACATATATGTATAAACAGACTAGTCTTATAAATAACCGTTGCTGTCAAGCTAGTTTTCTCCTTGTTTTTTACTGAAAGGTCTGGAAAAAGGGAAAAAGTAACACAAAGTCATTAGCTTTATTACAATCTTGTCTCTTTTTTTCAGACCCACCAAAACATTTTGAGATTTAATTTCCCCGGTAAATAAGGCACTTTTAAAGTTCAATAACAAGTGAATGGTCCAAGTTTGAATTTTTTTCCTCTGTAAGCCATACTGACCTTTATAGAAGCAAAAGAATGACATTTGACATTTCACGGAAAATAAAGAAACATAATTTAGCAATTTTTAACCAATCGCCACACGCTACAGTTTCAGAGTTGCTCAACTCTTTCCAGACACAGATGCCTCACAAGCATGCTTCATATTCTTTTTAAAATCACAAGTAAATAAACAAAATTTAATTAGATGAGCCTGCATCGCATATTTGGCTGATGTCATTTCTCCTCACTGGGAAAAAAAAATCCATTAAAGAAAATAAAGAAAGAAGGAAATACAAGATACAGCTGACACTGGGCACGAAGGACTTGTTTTTCTCTCAAATGCTGCACCACACTTCTGAACTGCAGCTCAAGAAAAGCAAAACTGCAGGCCCTGAGTGGGGTATTCAGACTGCTGGTGCAACTCTCACACCGGGAAGGAGAACACGTGCATGAGGACAGGGGCTGATTTCGTTTGACTCATTCCATGTTTTTACCTGAGCATACGGCCTATTACTAGACTTGGAACAAAACTGGTCTGTCGTCCTCATCCCAGACACTGGGTCACGGGCACTGTTTCTATTTTTGGTGAAGATTTCCAACAGCCGGTGGATGAATGAGCACATTCAAATGAAGAAGTTAGGAGAGAGCACTAAGCATTTCCCATGGTGTGGTTACTCAGCTCCTCTGCTTTGATTTCAGTGACTTGTTCTTATTATAGTTGAGGAATAGGTTCTGTTCCCTTATAGCACCTGTTCTACGCCTCCTTAATCTCTTCTGTCTCTTGAAGCATCTCATTCCCTCCTGCACAGACACACTGCAGCTTGCCAGGCTGAGGAGGTTCTGGACCAACTTATGCCCGGCACACACCTTTCCCCAAGCTGTCAAGGAAAACTGGATTTGTGCCTACTCTGGGGCTGTAGATCTGAGCAAAATTGCACCCAGGGTTTTACAGTTACCAAACACAGGCCCAGAAGGGCCAGCTTCACCCTCCTCCCCTTTTGGATCAGTCATAGACTAGAGGTCACTTGAGGGGACAGTCATTGTGAGGCCACCCTGGGAGCTGGGGTTGGTTCCAGGCTATGTTCAGAAAAGAGGTCCAAGAATTCTTAGAACAATTCTGATTTTTTAAAAAAATGATCAGTATAAGAAATTTGTAAAAGACAGACAAAGCCAGCACAATTTCTTTTCCCTGATCCACATGGACTATGTATGAGGTAGTTCATTACGAAACCCTCAGCGAGTGCCTACGAGGTAAGCCAGAGGTCCGAAACTGGCAACTCGAACACTGCCTGCCAACAGGCTTTGATTGACCTGCACAGTATTTAAAGGTTGTCTTTAAATAGTTGCCAACATTAACAAATTAGGAGCTTTCGCACAAAAATCTGGTTTCTGGCTTCTCTAGAAAAATCAGATCTGGCTGACATTGGATCTGCATCCTGTCTAGCAAATACTTAACTGGAGCCAAGTAGCTGCTGCCCCTTTAGACAAGGCTGGCAGGCTCATGACCACAGGCTTCAGCCAGGTCAGCTTGCAGTCCCTGTAGACGTGAGAATGTGCAACTTCGGCTGGAAGCATCGTAAGTTAAGTACCTAAGTGAGAACCAGGTGTTAAGTACTAGGTTCTTGTCAGCAGACATTTGGCAAAGTTTGGCTCACGCTATTCTCTCACTTTTTCCATCCCCTCTCTACTTGCCTCTGAGCTGCCCTGATGCTGCATAAGCACTTACTATTCAGAACATTTTCCTTTTCCAAGGGTCAGAAGGCCAAGAATGCCAAAATGACACCCTGTTGGATGCCCTTGTTTCTATGAATCCAATTGCTGCTACGGCTGGAAAAGACTTAGTGAGGTAGATATACAACTCATCACTGAGCCAACTGTTTGCCAGTAAACAGACATAGAGTCTGGCCCAGGAAGACGGTTCTATGAGCCAAAGAAGTGGGTACACGTGGTTTTATTTTATTTCTTAATGTGGGTCCACCATTGAGCTGCAAAGTTGATAAATGTAACAGGTAATGTCCAAAGTCAAGATAAAAAAAAAAGAGCTCTAAAACATTTTCTTTGTTCCTCAACCTGGAACTATGGAGATTTCATTCAGCTCTGCGTTCAGGACAGTTGCCAGCTCTCTTTTTATAAAATAGCAGAGGTTGGCTTTTGGTGACTCCCAGCTTGAAAACCACTGTGGGACTAGGTGATAAGTTGGTAACGCAGAAGCAAAAGACAATCAGAGGCGATTTTCAAAGCCCTCCAGGGCCCGCAGCTGTAAGATGCCTGTGGACTGCACAGCAGTGGTGTAGCTACATTTCTCTCTCACGCAGCTCTAAAAACATAAGCAATCAACTCTTGGCTGACTCCAGGAATCCAGCTGCCTATCCTATTCCTCACAGCACCTGCCATTATTAACTGCTAGTAGGAATGTGCACTGGCTTTCTGAAATGGCACAAATATGGATGTCCTTTTATTTTTTTTCACCCATTCGGAACTGACAATTTACCAAATCTGTTAAAACAAAACAAAACAAAATGCCGCACCGGACACTGTTAGGTGGATTTTTGGTTTTGTTTGGTTTTTTTTTTTTCAATGCAAAGATGGGTCCTTGTGTGTGGAAGGCTCACTCTCCCGGAGGGTAAGTGATCTTCAGGATTATTGACCTTGAGAATGTGGGAGTGATCAAGATTCATTAAAAATGACGTGAACAACAGGATGCAATAGAAAACAGATGTTGAAAGGAAAGAGAAATGATAAGAAATTCCAGCTGATGAAATAGAGATGGAGATAGGAAGAGAATAAAAACAAACATCCCAGGGATTTTAGATGAACACGAACAGTGCACGGGTCCGAGGGCCCCTCAGTGTCCTTTTCCCTTAAGGATGAGCTAGGCTCTTTCACTGCAGCGTCCTAAACAGCAAGTGCTCCTCGGATTTCACCTCTGGAATTTCTCAGCATGGCAGGACAGGCTATGATTGTGAGACACATAGGTTAATAAATCATGGCCCTGATCTCAAGAAAACTATATTCCGTATTATAATTTTCTCTTATGCATTTATGTATCATTTCTTTATGGTAAATTCCTTTTATGCTTCTCCGTGCTCACTCTTTCAGTCAGTGGCAGTGGAAGGAGCAAGAGCACCCACGATTATGGTTCTATATCCCAGCAATGTAAATTCCCTGGTGGCTGTCTGAATTTGTCTTTACAGATGGAATGTAAGAGGCCAGGATTAAATATTTGCAATGATTAAGGTATTTATAAAAATAATATATAAAAATTAAATAAAAAGAACATATGCTCCCCTATGTTCATAGCAGCACTACTTACAAGAGCTAAGATCTGGAAACACCCAAAGTGGCCATCAGTAGATGAGTGGATAAAAAAACTGTGGTACAATGGGATACCATGCAGCAGTAAAAAAAAAAAACTGCAACAGCATGGAAGGACCTGGCTTATTTCTCACTTATTTCATTAAATGAAATAAACCAATCAGTGAAAGACAAACACAAGATCTCACTTATATGTGGGATCCAATGAACAAAATAAACTAAGGAGCAAAACAGAATCAGAGGGGTGGAGGAGGTGGGGACTGATTGAAAGAAGGTAAGGGACTAGTTAAAGAACATATACGCATGTCACACAGACATGGACAATGGTGTGGGGACTGCCAGAGGGAGTTGAGGGTGCTGAGTAGAGGGCGGACAAAGGGGGGGAAATTGGGAAACTGTAATAGCATAAACAATAAAATATAATTTTAAAAAGTTCTTAAAACTGTTTTAATCAATCCCATAATAATGTAGCACAAAGACTTTGCTCACATTATGGCCCCCTACCCCTACCCTCAGGGCCCTTTCAATGCTATTTCCTTTTATTCTCCTACATAGACTTCATTCCAGGTAGACAGAAGGGGTGGGTGAAGGCATAGGATGGAAGACAGCATGGTTATCTGAGGAGCCTGAAGAGACTTATCTCTCCTCCAAACTCATCCAAATTTGGCATCGCTCGCAGGCCAGCTGAAGGACCACACCTTACATGAAGCCATCTTTGGCTTTTCTAGACCTTTTTGTGAACTTATCTAATAATTTTTATTATGATTGATTCTAAATAACTTTAGATAACAGGCACTACCATCACAGTAAAACTAATATTTTATGAGCATTCTTTCAACTGCACACACCTGACCGTGCTTCACATGTATTTTTATTCATATTACTCAATCCTCTCAATATTTCTCAATATTGAGAAATACACAAGTCTCAGTAAGGGAGGTGCTATTATCATCCCCAATGTTCAGAAAGAAAGAAACTGAGACTTAGAGAAACTAAGTAAATTTCTTAATGATACCTACCAAGTGATAGAGAATTCTTGTCATTATCATCAATTTATTAATTAATTATGAAGTAGTCATTTTTGTCTTTGGGGTTGTTATTTATTATACAGTTATTTAACTATTTTAAATGTACTGTTTGGGCAAGGGTTTTTGTTAAAGGCAAAATTGAGATTTCAAACACAAAATGTACTCTTCTGCTAATCCTGTGATTGGTATTTAGGATTCTGGGAGACTTATGAGATATCTGAGGTTGAGGAAAGAGAAACTTAGAGAGCACCTCTGGATGGAGAAAGAGCAATGCCCCACAAAACCACGGGGACACCATCTGGGACCACTGGTTGTCTGCTGGAAATCCAGGCTTAGTTCCCAGACCAAGCTCATCTCACTCACTCAGGTCTCAGTTTTCTAATTAGAAAAAGAAAAAGGAAAAAAGAAAAAAAAAAAAACAGCAGAGAACACGTGTATCTGACAAAGTTATAAAAAGAATGAATGTTGAAAGGATGTCTCCAAACCTTTTTTTATTCTTCACTTGGAGCATTATTCATTTTTATAAAGTTTTGAAATGGTACCATAAAGTTCCAGAGTTAGGCAAGATATTTTCTGAATCCATTCATTTTATAGATGAAGAAATTCCAGCCTCATGCCTTGGTCAAACTCACATAATTAGCTACTGATACATCTGTGTTTCTTAATTCTTAGTTCAAAGCTTTGATTGTGAGACATCATGACCTGTAAGTACAACTCACTTCACAGGCGAATCCATACATGCCTACTTATATTTGGGCTATATAGTAATAAACTTACAATGGATTTCTTTTTAGAATGGTGTTCTTCAAAGACTATTTTAGCCCCAAATGAGAAGACATAGGAAAAGTAAATTTTTAACAATGAAAAGTTAGTGACATAGAAAGTTAACCTCTCTATCTTCGGTTCCTTCATCCGTAAGATGAAGTAGTTGATTCAAACTCACTAAGTCGGTGAGCATCTGCTAAAATGATAAAAATAGGTGGCCAGGAATTAACCAAGTTGTTTAGGGAAAGGAGAAAAAAAAGGCAAAATATATCATGGGATATAATAATCCAGAGAAGAAGAAGACAAACGAATTGAGGCAGGGGCTGGTGATTGCTGTAAACAGAAGAGAATGACAAGAAGTGAGGATAGCAATGGAGAGAAGCACATGCTCTCTCAGAATTCTGGATGTGGAGAATGAGATCTGCAGAACAAGAATGTGTGAAAGAAAGAATGGAGCTGGAATGAGGCCTACAGATGTGAGGGGTACTGGTGGCAGTCAGGGAGGATTCTGAGAAAATTCACAGTGCCAGGCACAGGGAGCACAGCCTTGAGTACAGCGTGACAGAGCTAGCTTCTTTCCCTCAGGATGTAAGGGATGCAGGAGACAGGAACAGTGTTAGTGAGCATCAAGATCAGGATGTATATGACTTGCTAATTCATACTAATTGATGAACCCATGAGGTGATTCAAACAGAGTCAGATTTCAACCAGTATTGGTTTCTGTTCACTTTTGCATTAAAAATGTGCATTCCATATCTCAAAGAGAAGAGCACATGATGAAATTAAGTATCAATGACTAGTGAAATGTGGTTTTGTTTTGGTAGAGATGACTTCTCTGACTCTACTTTCCCTAATAAAATGTTTGATTTATATGGTTTAGAGGCAAAAAACAAACACTAGGAACTCTGTCCAAAGACTAAAGTACTAAATTATAGTGCACTCAGAAACCTACCAGTTGCAAAACACTGTGGCTTTCATCATTTATACGTAAATAACAACATTCTGAAGCACGGAAAAAGAGGACAAATTGAGGATTTTATAAGCACGTCTTACTGAAACCTACAAAAATTTTGGTGATAAATACAGCAAAACTACAACATTTGCAGCAATAATTCAGAAGCACCCATTCTTTGAGATGCCCCTTGCATTTGCAGATCACATCTGTATCACATTATTCTAACATTTTTCTGATAATCTAATTTTGGAGTGGAGATCATGAGTAAAGACCAGAATTGAGACAGGGTTCGGCATGGAACCTATAGTCAACAGGAAATTGTCAATCTTTATTTACTTGTAGTATATTATTTTATTTTGGTGAAGACTGTACATACAGAAAGCCATACTGGCAGTGATGAGAGTTATCCAAACACTTCATCTTAGGCCAGTATGTTTTTGGAAATAGATGGCGTTTTCTTGGATGATTCCTCAAAATTCTGAGACTGGTTTAAAAGTAATTCCAATTTGCAAATGGAAATAATTCAGGTAGATATAAAACTCTTTTGCAATTTTTTTTTCTATAATGCAACTTAAGTGGCTTTTTAGGAAGAAAAAAGAAAATATTTAAGATACGATGAATGAGATTATCTTAATTAAAAAAAGCAAAGGCTATGACAGAAAAGGTATCTTATAGGAACATAAATGATATTGAAAACCTCTACAGAAATGACTACTCTTAAATTTCTCAACCATTAGTTTTGTTAAAAACCCTGAAAAATGTAAATTATTATTCATAATATGAAAATTATTATGAATAATCTTATCACTATACTGTATTGTTAAAACAAAATAACAAATGAGCTGAGTCCTCACTAATTCAAATACTTTCTAAATTTTCACACTTCAAATAAGCAGTGAAAAGGGAGGCACACCTACCTATACAACTTTCCTTTTATTTTTATAGTGAATCTTTACGAAAAGTGGGTAACTTAGAAGCATAACATCTGTCATTCAATACTATTTACAAGTGTTATAAAATTCATTTGTTAAGAGTATACCCCCTCCAACTCATTATAATAGCTGTGGTTACCCCATGAACTACTATTTGGCCAAATTTTTAAGGTAAAAAGTATTTTAGGGCTTTTTGATGTAAAACCATGGGTGCATTTTTTTCAATTTTAATTTGCTTATCAATCTTCATTGAAAAAAAAAAGAAATGCCTTTGAAAACGTCCTTTTAGCAGATCATCAGGTCACTACTACAGTTCTAGCAATCAGGTTGTACAGTTCTAGTAAGGTTTTTTTTTTTTTGCACTATTCTACTCAAGACTCTCCAACTCTTGCTGGTGCTGGAGGTGGAGGTGGACATTCAGCGATAAAATGACAGCCCTTCAGTACCAAATGCTGCAACCTCATCAACCAACAAGAGGCCACATATACACTCCCAAAAGGAGAGACGGCAGAGAAGTGAAAGGGACACAATTATTTCTCAAGTACCAATTTCATCAGTTCATTCTAGGAGACTCAGGTACGTTTGGGACAATTGCTTAGTGGATTGAACACAGCCAGTGACTCCAAAATTTCCATTCTCTTTTTTCGCGATTTCACCTGGCCTCTCTCGCTCCAATTAGTGCTAAGTTTACTATGTCCTCACCTTCACACAGCAATGGTCAACTAAGTGGAGAAAAATAAAGCTAGAAACTTCTAGTGTTCTCTTAGAAAAATGTTAACTGTACTGTGCATTTCTTGCCATGTTTAAACTCAGTTGATATTAATTAAAAAGTAACATGTTAAGGATTTCAGAAAACAGTGGAGTTCAAGGGGAAGAGTGTCACCAGATGTTTGGGAAACCCACTCCATCTATCCTGTTTAGCTCAATGCACTTGGCTTTTGAGTCTCCTGTGACAGGCACCCACCTCCAGCCCCACAGATGCTTACAGCCTGGGCCACACAATCCAATGCTTGGTTTCCTCTAACCCCACCTTGTCCATAATGGTATCTCACAGGTAAGTTTTTTTCCTACACAATAAGATCTAAATGGTATTTAAAAAGATAGATTAGCAATTCATGTAGGTGGAAGGCAGTCCAGTTGCAGAAGAGGTTAAGAGCACTGGACAGTGAAGGGGACAGTGTGAGGTGGGAAAAGAAAAGCAAGGGGCTTGTAAAGGAGCCAGAGACACACCACCAGCTTGACACACTTTAAAAATAGCTCCTCCTGCCTATGGGGACAGAAGTCACTTTTTTGTTTTTTAGATTTCTATTTCAGCTTTTTGAGTGCTTACAAATGCCCTAAGCAAGCAATAGAAACCTGACTTCTAACTTGACTAGATGCTCAAAGGTACTTCTGTGAAGACTCTTGCTGTCTAATCTGGCACTTGCTGTATGATACTGTTACCCACCAGCTCCCTCAACAAAGACCTTCAGCTAAGCCAAAAAGAGGCTGCTCTTTGGGGGAATGTGATTTTACAATGGACATCAATGTTAAAACAGATGAACGTTTGTTGTAATGCATTCATTTTTTATAGGTGAAAGATAACTAAACAATAATTCCTATGCAAATTATACTTATTTATTGTTCATTTTGTTTTATGCATTTTAATTCAGCTAATTTTTTAATTTGACAGAGTGTTTGTTGAACAGCTACTATAAGCACAGCCTTCTGCTAAGGCACTGTGGAATAAGTAAATAATAAGAGGTTCTACTGTCCTCTAGCATTCATTGCACAGCCTAGTAGGGGAATTGATCTTAGTTTATTGAATCTCAGTTCATGAGATATTGAGTGTGTGACCTTGCCTAAGTTATTTAACTTCTCTAAGCCTTTGTTTTTCCACATACAAAATGCCAAGAATAATAGTTCCTACCTTGCAGGATTGTTGTAAGATTTCAATGAAATAAGTACAATCCCACATAATAAGCACTTAATAAATATTAGTTGTTATTGTAATTTTTAGTATAACATATACTGAGCAGAGAGTCATGGGGCTATGTGGTCTAATATATATGTACATGGATACATTTTAGAGAGATTTCTGGTTTTGGAATGAATGAATGACTAGAAGATTTCCAGTGCTATGACACTGGTGCAAACAATAAGGTAAAATGCATATAATCTACAATATCACCACTTTCTAATGAGAGTTGCCAAGACTGAGAGAATCTGAAATGTTGCCCTAAAATGTTCCAAAGCACTCGCTAAGGACCAAAGGATAAAATAGAACTAACAGGTAATGTCTACATATCTATTATATAGTGTGTATTTATACAGTGGGGCCTTGTAGCCAAATGAGATCATTGAGATGGTAGCTCAGTGAGGGAGGCCTGTGGCATCATTAGGGTTCTGAACAGACCAAACAATCAGCAATTAGAGACTCACTGCTAATGGAAATCAGTGCTGTGCTTGGAAGATCTGAAGCTCAGAGTTTTGTTTGTGTGACAATAATCTTACACTGAATGTATGTGCAATTATGTTGTCACATTAGGGACAGGAGGCAGTTAATGTTACTATGTACCTATTATGGGCTAGAAAATGTTAAATATTTTTGGTTGATTTCCATAGATGCTTATAAAGTAAAGAGTAGTATCTTCATTTCAGAGAAATTAAATAATTTGTTTAAGATCACACAGCAAAAACTTAGTAAGACAGTATTTGTATTCCAAAGTACTTACTATTTCATCTTATTTCTCAAGCTAAAGGGGAATATTATCTTACATATTTGCCAAGGAAAACAGGGACGTGGAATTGATTTATTCTGAAGGATGAGGACAGAATTTCCTGGATTCATCTATATAAAAAGATATTTGTTTAAAGTTCAGCTTATATTTGATTTTATGCCATTAAATTTTTTCAGTAAGATTTTAGTTGGCCTTTGTAAAATCCACATTCTGAGCAGGCAGACCTGTTTCCTAGAGCAGTAAGCTTTTGGGACATGCATCTTTAGATGTTCTTCTGTGTTGGTTGTCTCTTTTTCCTATTGGTTTATCTCAGTTTCGTGGAATAGGTATGAGGTTACTCTACAGCCACAGTATCATTTCTGAATCTCAATCTTCAATAGATGGATGTAAATTGTAAGATTTTACTGAGTGTGTGCAAGATTTATATATGTATATATATATGCACATTGTCAGCTGACCTTAAGAAGTTGCACGCACAGGCTTTGCCATGTGTCCCCAGGGGCACCAGCACAGTGCATATGTCTCTGAAGATACCCACTTAGATAGTTAATGAATTGCAGTGGCTCTAAATGTCTCTACATATTATCATGCATTCAGCTTATGTTAAAAATCTATCAGATATTTGTTGAAATAAATCTACTGAGACCTTTGCTGGAGTTTATGTCAGATTACCAGGAACCCTCCCTTATACAATTCTACGAGCTGGAGAAAATACTTTCGGACACACATACACGGGAAGTCTATCTCAGCAGATACATTCTTTCTTCAGGTTCACATCAAGGGAATCTTTCTTCTGGGGTCCACAGGTTCAAACACACTAAGGTGACCAGGACTTGAGGGACCAAGATTCCAAAGAAAAAGGGAACTGTAACAACATTTGCCACTTTTGAAGCTGCCTGTCCACGGGAAGAAAGGCTAATAAACTAAGCAGAAAGCAGCTGCAGAGGCCAAACGGCTAAGCAGGGGATTCAGCAGTCTCCCAGTGCTGGGGACTGAGGAAATGGAGCCCAGAGGCCACCAAGGAAGAGGAGTTCCAGATAACAAAATAGGCTTTCATTGGACCCCTCTGGACAATCTTTTAGTTTATCCTAAAAGGGAGGGAGGAAACCACAAATAGATTAACCATCACAAAACCCCAAACCTACTTTCTACTGGACCAAGGTGATGAGCCCATATTACATTTAATTTTCAAAAAGAAAATGAAATCTTTCCTACAGAAAGGTTGAACATATTTTTTTCTAGGAGTTGAACCCTGACCATCAGCTATGGGAGCTTACCCTGCCAAAGGTTCTGCTGAGCCCACGCCATGTTTGCTTCCTTGTCTGCACGCTTTTGGGAGGAGTCTACTCTCCAGATCTTCACCAGTCCCCACCTAGCCCTGCAGTCTCACAATCAGCTTATTTCACCCACATAAGTTACTTGCTTGAACCTGAAGACATCTGCTAGACATTTAAAAGCAGATGTGTGACCACAATGGATCTATGTGGAAAACTAAGCACTGTGATGATGGACACAGGGGGGTAACAGCATCGGCAATGAAGGAAATAACCTGTGAGTGGATGAGATCATTCCAGGAGGGCCAGTGGCTCAGGAGGATTTAAAGACAAAAGCTTACAAATCTCTTCTCTTTAGCCTCTCATTTGTCTTTCTTATTCTGTCCATTTAATCATTTTTAGTAACTCGTATTTGTAAAACATTATTTAGTTTACAAATTATATTTTACACAATATAATTATAAATTATATAATATAAAATATATAATTATATAATAGAAAATACATATATTTTATATTTTTACAAGACCCTTTGGGCAAAACTTAGGGCAATAATCAGCATCTCTGGAAAGAAGGTAACTGAAGCTCGGAGGTGTCACTTGGTAGAAAAGAGACTGCATGACACTCAGCTGCACACTCCTTCTACTGCCCCTGACAGCTAGCTCCACACTAAAGAGTCTTACCACAGAATACGCACATAAAAGTATTTACAAGAAAACATCCTCCCCACCACTATGTTTGAGCAATACAAGAGATAAGAATAAAATCTGAGACCATGGAAAAAACTATAAATTAACACTATGGCAAAGAATCTGAGTGCACTGGTAAAAGCTGGCCCTCGATATTTTTTCCTTTGTTCTCCCAAAACTGTTTTTACAAGAGGAGGCATGTGTCTTACTTATTCTAATTTTTGTAGGCTTACTATTTCAAAAATCAGAGTGTGCTAGATCTTTTCACACGTAAAGGCCCACAGAGCCTAAGAAGATATACTGCATGGTTTTAAAATGCAAATATCAATATGTCACAGAGGGCACAGAAAAAAACCAAACCTATGAAGTGGAAAAACCAGTGGGTAAAAACTATGAAGGGTAAAACATAAAACAGGATTAGCGCCGGAGAAATGTAGGCACCTGTTTTGCAAGGATGAAGCCGGGTGTCAAAAGGGTGTCTATACAATTCTTTCATTACTAGAAGCACATGTGTGGAAAACACTCGCTGGCAGATCAGAGAACCCAGTACAAACAAAAGTAAAAATCCAGCAGTCTGTCTGAAGTGCCTTGCCTGGCTGACCGACAGGCTAATGGCGAGTCCACGTCAGACACTGCCATTCATTGTCAAATGGAGAAAGGAGTTTATTGCACAAACACATAAATATATTTCACCAGTCCAGATGCTACCTGACACTGGACAGAGTGGCAAGAGTGGCATGACCTCATCGAGGTAATTTAAACACACCTCCTTGACTCAGCTTCTCTATATTAATTGTAAAGTTATAGAAATAATCTGGGGTGTTTTGAAGAGCAGACAAGACATTCATTAGCCTCTGAATCTCACTCTACAAAACAAGTGTAGTGGTTTTTTCTTTCACTGAAGTTGACATGGCTCTCGGACAAATCAACGACAGAGTCCCGACTTCCCCTGGCTCCTACAAGTTTGTTCCAGCGTGCTCTGGAAGATTGCTTTTCCATTCCTCGTGAATAGTTCATGTGCTAGTCTCCAATGGAAACAAAGTGACACTTCTTATTACTGTTGGCTGTTGAAAAGCAATCGCAGAGGGAGTGCCTTGAAACAATTAGTCCTCTAAAACTGGTTATTTAACAATATGTATTTCCCAAGAGCTGCTCATCCTCAAAAGGAAGGCACCAAGACTGAACATGCACTGTATCTAAGCAGACACCTGCATTGAACCCCTCTGGGTGCTAACTGGAAATTCTCACAGACAAAAACTAAAGGAAAATTGTTAATTTCCTTTTCCAGCCCATTTGCAATGAACTCCATATGGTCTCATGAGCAAAGGAACAAGGTCCATTTCTTATGCTACCTCAAGGACTACTTCCATTTGGGACAATCTCTTCATAAAAGATGTCTTTAGTTTTAAACCTGAAATTCAACATAGAAGAGCAAGAGATACATGGAAAACAAGGAAGAAAGAAAAAAAGAAAGAGAGCGCGGGAATAAAGGAAAGACAGTGGAAAAGAAAAAAGAAGGGGGAAAACAAGAACAAAACACTGTTTTCTAAAAAATATATTTTATTGATTATGCTATTACAGTTGTCCTATTTTCCCCTCTTCACTCCCCTCCACCCTGCATGCCCCCTCCCTCCCATTAGTTCATGCACATGGGTCGTACATATAAGTTCTTTGGCTTCTACATTTCCTATACTATTCTTACCCTTCCCTGTCTATTTTCTATCTACCATCTATACTACTTATTCTCTGTACCTTCTCTCCCTCTCCCACTCCCCTGTTGATAACCCTCCATGTGATCTCCATTTCTGTGGCTCTGTTGCTGTTGTAGTTTGCTTTTGTTTTTATTTTAGGTGTGGTTGTTAATGATTGTGAGTTTGCTGTCATTTTACTATTCATATTTCTTATCTTCTTTTTCTTGGATAAGTTCCTTTGACATTTCATATGATAAGGGCTTGGTGATGATGAAGTCCTTTAACTTGACCTTATCTGAGAAGCACTTTATCTGTCCTTCCATTCTAAATGAAAGCTTTGCTAGATAGAGCAATCTTGGATGTAAGTCCTTGTATTTCATGACTTGGAATACTTCTTTTCAGCCCCTTCCTGCCTGTAAGGTCTCTTTTGAGAAATCAGTTGACAGTCTGATGGGAACTCCTTTGTAGGTGACTGTTCCCTTGTCTCTTACTGCTTCTAGGATTCTCTCCTTCATTTTAATCTTGGCTAATGTAATTATGATGTGCCTTGGTGTGTTCCTCCTTGGGTCCGAGTTCTTTGGAACTCTCTGAGCTTCTTGGACTTCCTGGAAGTCTGTTTCCTTTGCCAGACTGGGGAAGTTCTCCTTTATTATTTGTTCAAATAAGTTTTCCACTTGTTGCTCTTCCTCTTCTCCTTCTGGTACCCCTATAATTTGGATGTTGGAACATTTAAAGATGTCCTGAAGGTTTCTAAGCCTCTCCTCATTTTTTTGAATTCTTGTTTCTTCATTCTTTTCTGGTTAGATGTTTTTTCCTTCCTTCCAGTCTACACCATTGATTTGAGTCTCAGTTTCCTTTCCATCACTATTGGTTCCCTGTACATTTTCATTTATTTCACTTAGTGTAGCCTTCGTTTGTTCATCTAATATGTGATCAAAGTCAACCAATTCTGTGAGCATCCTGATAACCAGTGCTTTGAACTGTGCATCTGATAGATTGGCTATCTCTTCATCACTTAGTTTATTTTTTTTCTGGAGCATTGATCTCCTCTTTCATTTGGGCCATTTTTTTTTTCTTTGGTCTGGTCCTGCCTGTTACATAGTGAGGGGCAGAGCCTTAGGTGTTCACCAGGGTGGGGGAACTCCCGTTGCTGGATTGTGATGCTTTATGTGGGTGTGGGGTCCAAGAAGGAAAAATGGCACTTTTCAGTCACTTCCCCCACTTCCCACCAGTAAATTGAGCCCTTCTGGTGCTGATTCCCAGGTGGGTGGGTTTGTACACATTCTAGGACCCTGTGGGTCTCTCCAACAAACTCTCCTGTGAGGCTGGGAGTTTCTCCCACTGCCTCAACACCCCGAGGTGTTTTCATTCAGTGGTTTGAGGCTTTATTTTCCCCATGCTGAGGCCCTGGGTTGTGCGGTCAGTCCCACTCTGCAATTGTTTCTCCCAGTTTATCTGCCTGCGAATGTGAGACCACCCAGTCCACAACTGTCCACCTTGCCAGGTTCAACCACTGCTGCCTTGCTGGCCAGCTGCAGCCTTGCACGCCCCTCCACAATCCGCCACCTCCCTAGGTCTGCTAGCCACCGACTCGCCTTGAGTCCTCTCTGCCTCATCTCTGCCCCTTCTTCCAGTCTGGATGGATGTCTCCTCTTTAACTCCTTGGTTGTTGGACTTCCATACAGTTCAATTTTTCTGTTGGTTCTGGTTGTTTCTTGTTTTTGAATTGTTGTTGTTCTTTTGGTTGTATGAGGAGGCACAGTTTCTCTACCTATGCCTCTGTCTTGGCTGGAAGTCTCTAAAACACTGTTTTTCTGTTTAAGAAAAATGCTTTCTATGTTCAAGGCACTCTAGTGGCCACCAAAGAACAACTGAAAAGCAGAAAAAGCTGTTCCCACCTTTGCGTCACTTATTTCCCAGCCATTTAATACATACAGTTAGGAATAAAAATTATTCTAGCCAATCAGACTTAAACTTGAAATACAGGGTATACATTTTTAGCTACAGATTCCATGTTGTAACTCCCTTCTCCAGATTAGTGAATGATTAAAAAACTGCCAGGAGACCTCTCAAGACTAGATGCTTGTGAAAAGGGACATATATATGTCATTTACAGAGAGACAGTCAAACAGGCCTCTGCAGAATGGGAACTCCCAACGCACCTATTGAGAAGTGCCGTATCCCAATGCTATGTTAAGTTTGGGCCTCTTGCCAGCTTTTCCAAGAAGAATGCATTTCAGCTTTTGGAAAGGTTCTTCTGTGTGTATGAAGCTGTCTCCAAAAAACTTATTTTCCATCATTTCTAAGAAGCTCATGCCTGAAACTGTCGGCTACACTGGTTATCTTATGTGGGATTCCCTACATGTAAGTCACCATTGTCAGTAAAATTTTGACAGAGTAAATGGGAGAGAGCGCTAGAAGAAAACCTGAAATAAACATTGTATATGTCTGAATCTTACTGGTTTGGGTTTAAAGTGCAAAGCTACTTTATAACATAATCAAGCTAGAAGTGCTATGCAAAATGTGTAGTGAGTGTGGCATAGGCACTGACCAACCAGAATGCCTGCGGATGGGTTCTGAAGCTTCCCTGACTGGCCCAGCATTAGCCTTTTAGCTGCTGGACATCTGGAGATGCCTCTAGCTTAACTGGCTAGAAGGCTGGGACACATACAAGGTTTAAACAATAGCTACTTCAATATTATAATAACTGATAGTGTCTAGCAGTGCCTACCACCTGGGTGTCACGCAATTGCTCCCATTAACTGTTCCACAACTTTGAACATACCTTAGACTAGGCAGGTTTTAAAGAGTTTTGATTTATAAGTATTAGCATAAATCTACATAGAAATGAAAAACAATGCTTTTTTAAAAAAAAAAAAACAAAGGTTACTGGATTAATGGTTTAGGAAATTAAGAAAAATATAACAGTGGAGTGCCTTATGAATTTTTTGTGCGCCATATGGAGACATCTGGTTAAACAATGGATCCCAAGGGTATTCACAACAAACTGATATCATACTGATGACATTTCCTAGTGGTTCAGGAATAGCTGTCCTTGTCCAAACCTACACCAATGAACGAGAAAATGGAGACAATTTGTGCAGGGGACATCTGTGACTTTGGCCTGGCCGGCACCACTGCCATTCCCCCCACCCCCAGCTGCCGTACTGGTAGAAGAATCCTTTCCTCTGGTGGAAATTTTGTTCCACGTGGGTTTTGTGAGAGAAACTCAACTCCTTCTACCACTGGATTCTGTTCACCATTGAGGCTTGGCTAGAGGACCTGTCACCATGTGATTGGTTTCTGGATCATCTGTGATTCAGGGGAAGGTAATTTAGGTGCTTCATAGAATTTTCTACTGGGGAATAAGTTCTTTTCCTCCTGGGGCAGGTAAGCTAGTAGGAGGTAAGTCTTACACTGTTGGTGGCCATTATGCTCAAGAAGATTATTAAGTGATAAAAATAGCAGTAGACATATTTAGAATGATTTTTCAATCTTGCTTTTGCACTTGTATCCATCATGCTTTAAAAAGTACATCACACAATTTCTTAAATGCCCAGATGTGTTAGAAGTTTGATGGCTCAACTTTGAATTTTCAGAAAGTGATCATGAAATTCCTGAAAATATTTTAAGTAACCAAGATGCCCTTTTCAAAAGTGTATCAAATAATAACTATTAAAAATCAGAATGTTATAGAAATATACCTGTCATTCATCAGTCTCAGAGCACCTATGGCACAATGATGATCTAGATTA
Organism: Sturnira hondurensis; assembly: GCF_014824575.4. NCBI lineage: Eukaryota > Metazoa > Chordata > Mammalia > Chiroptera > Phyllostomidae > Sturnira > Sturnira hondurensis. Next base: position 15,505,557 of record NW_028093985.1, on the reverse strand, counting down.
AAAAGTGAGGCAGTAATCTCCTCTGAGCAAACTAGGGTAGCCGGGCATGTACATAACACACTTCTATGGTCCCAGGTGTTGATAAAGGCAGTAAAAGAAATACAAAGGCCAGTAAAACACACACAGGCATTAAGTCTTCAGGGGGCCTACTCTGAAGATCTTACTACTATACAGCCATATTCCGTAGAAATGTGCGAGCTGAAGACAGAGGCAGTTTCTACATTAAATGAACCCCACACAACCCTGGAGAAATCGTATGTCTAGGTGTTCAGGACTGATCGGGCGCTGGTACCAGGAATGAACCAGTGTGGCAGAACTCGGGCAAGAGCAAGACAAACTGTCATCACTTCAGTAGAGCCACACAGATGCAATCAAGCTCACTAAACATGAGTTTGAAATGAAATAGCTCTAGTCTTTAGTTCTACGTAGCTAGTATTAAGTTCCTAAAAGAGAAACTGTAATGACTTCTTTTGTATCTCCCTACAATACATAGTTTAATGCTCAGGAGTCCTCCTTTATTACTGAACCTCCACAAGAGGTTGACTTTTTCCTATGTATATGGTTTGATAGGTTATACTGGCTACTGTTTTAATCTTCAGGTTTAAATTTACTTAATTCCTGTTGACAGGCTCAACGACAAACCTCCGGCTTCCACCCCCAGCAAACCCCACCGCTGACTCTGGGCAGTCCATTCCTGACCATCTTCCAACCCACCATCACTTCTATTTACCTTCTGCTTAGATTATCCTAAAAAGTAGGTATGAGCATAGCATTCTCATTCAACATTTTAACAATTTAAAAACGAACTAACAAAATTTAAAAAACAAATCAGAGCAAAACGAACAGAACCCCCAACTTTGATGGCTTTTCAAAGCTGAAGTTTAACGTCCCGTCCTGATCTATTAGTAATGGAGCAGTGAAGCCCATCCGTTTCCTCTCCCACCACTGCTTTCTAACTGCAACCTTTCTTGCTCCCCACACCCCTTTGCTTAATCTAGGCAAAATGTACCACTTTCTCTTTTTGTAGCCTAGGTGAACATTGTTTTCTCTGCCTGAAGTACCCATCTCTAACCATATATTCATCACTTATTTAATAAACATTAAAAGTGTCACAAACTCATGGGCAGGCAAAATGAAGGAATTGAGTCCATCAGGTGTAATAAGGTTGCATGTCCCATCTAAAAGGGGTAGCATCGCTCTGGCTGGTGTGGCTCAGTAGACTGAGTGCTGGCTGGCGAACCAAAGGGTCACTGGTTCAATTCCCAGGCAGGGCACACTCCTGGGTTGTGGGCCAGGTCCCTACTAGTGGGTGCATAAGAGGCAACTACACAGTGATGTTTCTCTTCCTTTCTCCCTCCCTTCCCCTCTCTCTAAAAATAAATAAATAACATGTTTAAAAAATAAATAAAAAATAGAAGGGGCATTATCTACTCAGGACTTGAAAATTGCTGCCAAGCAAGTATTGGAGCAGGAATTCAGCCTTTCTCAATATTCAAAGTCTGCAGCAAATATTTTAAAAACCTAAAACCCACTCTGTGTACTACTGTGTGTCTAACAAATAAAATACAACTTCAGGTTGCTCATGCGGACCTTGATGTTAGCTGCACTAGGCTTTAGGGCTTCCTGGGGACTAGTCGGGGCCACCGACTCGAGCGGCTCACTTCTGGGTATCAGCACGAATGCTAGTACAGGCAGGAGTAAACCCGCCCTTCACTCAGCTCTCATAACGCTCTGTTTACATGGCACCTGCCATAGTTTATGCTCGTCGCTAAGTGTTTACGCCTTTGAACCACCAGATCCTAGAGGAGCAGGGCTGTCGCCCTCATCCTGCCTTGGCACCACTAGCTCACTGTGCGAACAGCGGAGGCATAATTATAGCTGTGTCTGCAGAGAGGTATCTATCTGCATGCCAACTTGATTCCAAACTTTAAAGTCACTTTGTATTTTATCCTTTCCTAAATCAATATTATGTTTTGATTAGGCACCTTGCTTTAAAATAGGCCATCACTAAACAATTTGTCTCTTTCACAAACCTAAATATGCTTTGAGTCATATTTTAGGTGTACAACATAATCCTAATGTTGTTTGACATGAGTACCTTGTAAGATGGTGGTCAAAATAACGACAGTTTAGAGAGATCTCTAAATTCAAGAAATCATTTTGGTCTACAACAGAAGTTTTCACTGGGGAAAGTGTGTTCATTTGTTAATTTCAGGCTGTAACTTTTCCCCATTTAACAAAAGCACTAAAAAGGTCAGCTTTAATTTTTGCTACGGTTCTTTCATTTCTAGTTGTGCTATCTAAGCATGCTCACAAAACTAATTTAAGCTGGGCATTTCCAGACTTAGAGGATGTCAATTATTTTCAGCGAACCAAGGCACTCTCATCTCACTAAGCATTGCCTGAATATTGCTACCTATTTCATCCCTCATCTGATCCACTTTCTAGACACAACCATTGTCCCATTATTATAAGGTCCTCCATGGCTTCCACTGCAAAGTGCATAAACACCAATTCTGCTGAACAAAAACACGTTTTGGCAGTTAGCTAGGTGTTCTCAAAATAAAGGATGGTAAATATGTCCTCCTTATCTGTAGAACCAGCAAGTTAGAAGCCCAGCCCTGTTTCAGATGTTCAAGATTTAACCCTCATCATTTATTTACAATTCTCCATGAGGGGGTTATGTGCACAAATTCACCTCTGTGTGGACACTTGATCCCTTTACACTGGAACTCCATGCCATGTGTCCACCAGCAGAGGTGTGTGCCATGAGTACTCAACTGGAAAGCTTACCTGCAAACTGTTGAAAATGACAAAGAGGACTGACATCCAGAAGTGTCTGTAAGCCATGTGCAGGCCTCCCCAAAGCCATGTCACAGAAATCAGGGCAAAGAGATACAAAACCAGGGGAATTTCTAGAAATCATAAAAAAAGAAAGAAATGTTCAGTTTGACAATACAGCATCGTCACACGTATATGCAAAATTATTTTTGACTCCTTTCTTGTGATACTTTCTATGCCTAAGCACCAATTTTGAAAGAACAACCTTGGAAACCTCATTCTAATGCCAGAGAAGGGAAGGCCCATTGCTGATTCTATACTCTTCCTGCTTTGCTGGGAGGCCCCGGGACAGGGAAGAGGGAGAGCTGTTCCTCTCCAAGACTACCACCTGCTGGACGGTTATGGAAGTTACACGTACAACTGTGGGAATAAAACCAGTTTTAAATCCCAGGTAAATTTTAAAAGATAGCGTCACTAGAAAATGGCAGGCAGGTATCAATGTACTCTTGAAATTAGTCTAGTCCAACTCTACATTTTGAAACAGAAACAACACAAAAACTTGTGTTTGATGGAAAAATATATACTCAGCTCTTTTATTCTAAGAAGATACCAAACCTTATAGCTACTGTCAAGAGCAAAGACAGTCACAGGATTTACACTGTCAACACTGAGCTTATTCTATCCAACATTTTCCTGGGCAATTTGTTTCAATACTTTTCAGAACAGGTTTCTTCAAGGCCAAAGGATTTCATCACCCACCCCCCCCCCACCTGTTTTTGATATTTGGGTTTTAGAACAACAACCTTAAAGAAGGGATTTCAATATTTAAATGACAAGCTACATAAAGAGTTGAAAGTGAATCAGATCTTAGCAGCTGCAAATAAATACATTTTCAAGTTGTTAAGAAACATGGGTCTGGAGCACACCACTGACAACTCTCAGGACAGACCCAGAAGTCCATATACATAACTACCCACCATCACCAATTAACACCTAAAGTCCACATGTGCTGGAGAAGTTAGAACAACTAAACACAACTGTCATGTTGAAAATTGCCAACCTAGCCCCCCATCATCACCCTCTGCATACTTAAATGTGCATTTTCTACAAAGACATTCTCCTACTCAAACACAATACAGCCATCAAATCAGGAAATTAACACCGATGTGTTACTACCACCCTCAGGTCCCATTCAGCGTCTGCCAGTTATTCCAGCAGTTTCCTTTGCCACAGAAGGACCCAGCTGTCATGTTTCTGCAGCCTCCTTTAATCCCAGTAAGTTCCCAGGAGTGTCCTTGGCTTTTGTGACTCTTGACACTTTTGAAGATGACCAGCCAATGGCACGAAAGGACATATATTGTATGATTCCACTTACATGAGGTGCCTAGAGTAGGCAAATTCACAGCAACGCCAAGTACAACAGAGGTCAGCGGGGGCTGTGCTGGGGTGAGGGAGTTACTGTTTAACAGGTAGAGAGTTTATGCTTGGGAGGACGAAAAAGTTCTGAAAATGCATAGAAGTGCTGGTTGCACAACACTGTGAATGTACACAATGCCACTGGATCGTGCATTTAAAATGGTTAAAATGGTAAATGTTATGTTATGTGTATTTTACCACAATTAAGAAACAGAAGACTATGCCAAAGAAGGCAGACTTGTGTCAACAGTAGGTGCTCTGACCGGGGAAAAGAAATCACGTCCTCAAAGTACTTCCTTTAGCAAGAAGTCAGTGGTGTGAAAAACAAAGTAGTCTGAAAAGGTTTCAGTGAAAGAAATCACTTGTGAAAACAAAAGAAAGCAGCAAGTGGGTGGGTCATTTAGTACGACTATCACTGACAGTCTGCTCAGGGGAGTTCGGAAACACCACTGAGAAGACATAAAATCTCATTTTTTAGTAGAAAATACAATTTCAATGAATTTAATTGCCAGTGTTAAAGAAAGTATGGTGCTGTATTATCTCTTTTCTTTGTAATTGCAGCCTTAGCAGTTACTGCTCTGCAACAGTAACAACAATAAAGGCTTTATTATGGAAATCACACCTCATTTACATGAGGCTGACATTTATTCTGTGTTTACAGTCTTCTAAACTACTTGTTTTCATTTTACCTCACTGACCTTCTGATTCGGACAATTTGGATGTGCTACTAAAACAAACTCATCAATAGAAAAGGAACACATCTGTGAAATAGTGTGGGTTTAAGATATTTACGGGTCTATTTACAACAACAGGCATGCATTGTTTTAAATTAGAAGAAAAAGAAATTTAAAAAGGTATCAAAAGGTGTTATTTTAAAAATATGGCTCTAAATTAAGATACTTAATTGATCTGATCCATTTCTTTGAGAGAAAATATTGTGCTCTCGGCTTTCCTAACACTAATTCTATAATGTGTAGTTCTACCCACCAGTGTTCACAGAAAATAAACCTAAATTAACAGAAAAGACAACAGGACACTGCCCTGGTAGGTGTGGCTCAGTGGATTGAGTGCCAGCCAGAGAACTGAAAGGTTGATGGTTGGATTCCCAGGCAGGGCACATGCCTGGGTTGTGGGCCAGTTCCCAGGTAGGGGCATGTGAGAGACAACTGATAGATGTATCTCTTGCATATCGATGTTTCTCTCGCTCTCTTTTTGCCTCTCTTCTCCCCCCCCCGCCCCGAAGTAAATAAATAAAATCTTTTAAAAAAGAAAAGAAAAGACAACAGGGCACATATTTTACGAAACTGCCAAATCAGCATAGCATGCCTTGTGTGAAACAAATAACACACTTAAGGATTAGAGCTGCAAATTGTTCAAAGAAACACTCCATACATAACTCATGTACCCACTTACCTCATTCCTAAATTTGGATTGCTAGTCTTATAGTTGGTTCCAATTTTGGAATTTTCTTTATGCTTCATTACTTCAAACACATTCCAAGAGGGCCCACTTGGGCCCTGGCTGGTGTGGCTCAGTTGGTTGGAGCACCTTCTCATAAACTGAAGAGTCACTGGTTCGATTCCTGGTCGGGGCACATGCCTAGGATGTGGGTTTGGCCCCCAGTTGGCAAGTGCAAGAAGCAACTGATGGATGTTTCTCTCTCATATTAATGTTTCTCCCCCCTCCCTTCCCCCTCTCTCTGATATCGATAAGCATGTTCTCAGGTGAGGATAAAAAACTTAAGAAGAAAAAAACATTTGGGTAACAGAACCCACTCTAAGTGCGGGGGGCTCCTGTCTGGAGATACAGTTGCCAATGTTTGTTGCAGCAGGCCAGACTTTGTACCCCTCAACTCTCCATTATGTGCCAGGTTCTTCATTTAATTTAGCCATCTTTACTAGATTCATAATCTCTAGAGATTATCTTCCTTCAAAAAACTTAAACATTTTATTTTTTAATTTTTCAATTATAGTTGACATTCAATATTATATTGGTTTCAGGTGTAGGCATAAAGAGTCACCTTCTTTCAATGAACACTTTAGAGCTGATGATTTCCAAGTGTTCATCTCCATCTTTCCTGAGGCCCCGAGCTCTAGGCCTGATGCTCTCCAAAGCATCTCAAACTAAGTTACTCCAAAGCTCAACTGAGCATCTTCTTTCCTCTCAAGCTTTCTCTTCCTTCCAAGTCCTGGTGCCACCATCCACACAGACTTACCCCACGGCTGATTACCCACCATATGCCGCACCAAATGGGGTGGGAGTGGGGGAGGACCACACGCATAAAGCAGTCAACACAGAGCCTAGAATAAAGTACACGCTTACCACTCCTTAACTTGCTCTGTCCTCATCCTTATCACCCTCATGATTTTGGTCAAGTTAAGAAAACAGTGCCTGCTACAGAGAGCCCCCTCCTGCATACCTGAAGTGCCAAAATACCATGTAATAAAGAAACATGTTTAACTTTCCTTTCTACCTGAGTTTCCCAAACTCATTTGGTTATATACCTCTTTTGTTTATCTGATGTGATCTGAATATCGAACTTGAAGGAGGGTTGCTTTCCGTGTACAGACTCTAAACTCTTTCACATCCCTATTGTCACTGAAAACTGCCTCACAAACCTATTTTAAGTGGATCTCTCAGTGTCTTCTATTCCCCTCCCTCTCCCTTTGCTATTTTTTCTTTTCTATCCTACCCTATCCCATCTTATCCCATCCCATCCCATCCCATTCCACTTTAAAAAGCTGGCAAGGAGACTCACCATTATGTTGTGATTTGCAATTTGTAAATCTCTGCTGTAGAAGGGAATTTAAGTAGGATATGGTAGGCTACCTTAGACATAAGGTAGATACAGTAAACATAGCTATAATGGGGGCCTACACCTGCCATCTTCCTACATGGATCCACCCTGACCCTCACCGATATATGGAGGAGATAAGCCTCATTCTGATGCACTTATAGAGGTGAGATACTGGATCCAGAGGCACAGAGGACAACCTAGAGTATATTTTCCAGGGGAAAAAAAGAAGAATATGAGCACATTCTCAAAGGAGTCTCAAAGTCTGCCGAGAACCTAAATAGCAGTACTTTGTCAACACCTGACTGAGGGCTACCCTGAATGCTAAAGGACAGTCCAGTGTCAGGCCTGCTGTGAGTGTGATTTATTGGGATTGAAAAAAAATGGCACAAACCTAAAATTATGGTCTTGCCTTGCGAGAGCTATATATAATTTTCAATTTGTAGGCTATAATTTTGATTCTAAGGAGAATAATCAAGTTAGATGAGACATACCCACATGGACCTTGCACGACCTGTTATTAGAATAATTTCATTTGAACCATGTACTTCGAAGTTGCCAGATACTATCTTGCTGGGGATGAGTGTTGGCCGGGGTCAGAGGGGGTGGTGGTCAAATAGGTCTGTGATTTTTAAGTAAAAGATTAAATGGTCTTTTTATGTGTGTGAAGAAAAAAGTCTTGGAACTATGAGAAAGAAAATTATCAATTGGTTTACAACCAACATAGTGATTTTCTACACATTTCATAAATGTTTCATAAAATGACATTATAACAAAAGTTTTTAGAACAGAGTTCTAAAACAAACAGGGGGTCAGCCAACTAATGATGGGAGACTGGTTTAACCTAGTTTTCTAATTACATTACCAGTTAGTTCTCAGCCATAAAAGAGTTCAAAACACTCATCCCCAGGGATGCACCTAACAGCAGCTTCCAATACACTTAGCTGTTTTATCATACAATGAAAACATACAATGTATCTTTCAATCTGCCTACATCTATATTTTGCATCTTCCTAGATGGCCCCATAATTCTTTGAAATTAGGTTACTATGTATTTGGCCTTGAATAGCCAGTTATAATTTTATGGATAGTTTGATAGGATATTACACTGCAGTCATTAAGATTTATTAGTCTTAAATTCAACAATGAAGTCTTGAGTTAATTCTGACTCAATGACTCAGACTAATTAACTCTACAGATAACTCTATGTGTGCAAGAAAATATTTACAATGTGTTAAGTATGTCAGTTCCTAGAACTGTTTTCTGGAAGGCCCTCATCCTCAGTCTGATTGAATGCCAGCTGACCTAGTGCTTACTTTGTTTCTTTAATTTGGTTTTTTGGCCATTATATTACAAAACTGTACAACCAAGTACAGATTTTATTATTTTTTATTTCTTTTGTCAGGTTACTATCTCAAACATTTACTTGATTTAAAACTTTTGGTTCTACTCTCTCCATGGGATTACTTGCATTTCTTCTCCCATTGTTACTATTGGTATTTAGCTAATTAATAAACTGGGGAGCATGCACCTGTTTGCTTCACCAGGATGCTACAGCCTCACACCCCAGAGGATCACAGCCCTGCTCTGCCAGTACTGGATTGCTGGGGGGGGCGCAAGAGAGGAAGGAGCTGGACCAAAGAGGCCTGTAAGTCTAACTGTGGTGTGGACATATCAAATGCATGTGGAAGCCTGGGAAGTTGCTGGTTCTTTTGAAAAATCACCTGGCCCATCCCAAACCCTAGCTAACATAATCCTGGAGGAACAAAGCAGCTCCCTCTCTCTCTCAAACCCACACTCGTCCCATATACTCACACATTCTCTCTACAGCCATGTGGCCTTAGCAGCCACGTGATGGGCAGCCAGGTGGACTCTGCTACTGGGAACAAGCTAAGCTACCTGGACAGAGACTGAGACTCCTTAGCAGCTGCCTGTGGGCTCCAAAAGGACTAAGCTTTAACATGAAGCAGAAACTCTAGACTTTGGCTTTTGCTGTGGCCTTGCTGAGGACAGGGCTGAACTTTTCCCATGGCTGAAAAGAGAGATGGGATATTGGAAACCCTTGACCAGCTCCCATTGAATATTTCCACTAGAATAAAGTTTGTCACACCACCGTCTCCTGTGCGTGGGCCCTTGGAATGCCTTCCTTGCGATCTCAAGAAGAGCCTCATTTTCACCAGCCACACCATCAGCTATCAGATTGCTTGATCATAAAAACTGTTGTATGTATAATTTCCCAAAGCTCTGAAGATACACTTGGTCTCTGTTGTTAAATAGCTAGTTTTTAAATAGAGAAAGTTAATACCAAACTGACCTACAGAGCTGCTTTTAGGCATACACAAAAATAATAGACCATAAAGTGGTCTGATATCGTTGCTATTTAAAGGCTTATCATTATCCATTTAAACAATGGGACAGTACCCACAGGTACTGTCAGGGTGTGGCAGGGTTTTTTATGCATATGGAAGTAAATATTTTATTGCTCATTCTTACTAACAACCTCGGACCAAGTCCTTACATAGAAAAGAAAAGGAAACCACTGTGTTAAGAAAGAAAGGCAATCCCCAGACTGATTGCCTTGTGGATGAGCTAGGGAGAAGGCGGCTGTCCAAAGAAACAGTAACACCTACATTGATACTATTTGTATATAAGTGATCAAAGTAATTTGATCAAAGTAATTTGTACTCAGTGATACACCTTTGCAAATTTTCTTTCTGTATCCGTCAATGTCATATGTAAACTTTAAAATTTATGAGATTTTTAACTCCAACTCTTTTTCTTGTTTCATGTGGAGTTAAAACTGTTAATGGTTAGACTGTTTCACCAGTGTCAGTAAATGTAAGGTAGATACTGTAGTTTATTTTTGTCCTAGGCTCAAAACCTCCTTCCTTCCTTCCTTCCTTCCTTCCTTCCTTCCTTCCTTCCTTCCTTCCTTCTTCCCTCCCTCCCTCCCTCCCTCCCTCCCTCCCTCCCTCCCTCCCTCCTTCCCTTCCTCTCTCTTCCTCTCACTCTCTGAGTGAGATCACTGGAATTTTATTTAACTCTAGGTATCCCAGGTTTGACAGTAGGTAAGACTAATGAATGAGCAGCCATACAGTGTTTTGGTCACTCTGCTTCCCAATCCCTACATGTGGAGCTATTTCGACCATTCAATTTCATCTTTAATAGGTTAGACAGGTTTTAGTAGGGTCTGTTTGGTTTTTTCTTTTTTAACCAGATGAAGCTGATTTTGTTACAAAGTTTGTGAAAGACATTTGTAATAAAAGTTTTCCTTTATGCTGTCAAAGCACCTTTACTGTAAATATAAATTAAGTATTTATTTGTAAAAACTCTGGCATTGGGGGAGTGATGATGGAGAGAAGGAAAGCACCAGACTTCTTGGAAATTGTATAAGTAAATAAATGTAAGGATCAAATATTGTTCATTCCAATAACTTGTTTATTTACAAGAACACTGATTTTCACTCTTTATAATACTATAGAAGAATCTTTAAATTTCTCTCCAATACTTTTAGTCTTTCCCTATAACCCAATTTCTACTTCTTTCTTGAAGGTGATGCACACTAATTATAAATCATATCATTTGCTTTCCTGAAGGTTATTTATATTAAAATTTACAATTTGTTTCTGTCAAATTCAGTTAAAAGGAATATGTCTATTTTAAATATGGTCCTTCAACCAATTACAATTTTTTAAAAGCAGGCATCGAGGTTGACTGAGTAGGATTTATTCATTAACAAAAGCAGAAGAGCAGAGTGGTTATGGACATGGACTTGAGGGATTATTTGAAGGCCATTCACCAGCTGTGTGAACTTGGCAAAATACTCCACTGTTTGAAGACACAATGTACTCTTCTGTGTCATGAGAATAACAGTAGCAACTCCCAATAAGGTTTTGTAGATTCAATGAGGATCTAATGCTTGAAACACAGAACATTTAGAACAGTTTCATATAAACTTTGGCTACTGCTTGCTATGTAAGAAATATATTTCATTAGCAAGCATAAAAATATATTAGCTAAAATGTAAAAGGTAAAAGGATAAATTACATATGGATTTCCCTTCAAATATATATGTAAGTGTATATACTATCATATATGTACATATACACAGACATGCACTATAATAAAAGGTAGAAGGTAAATAGTAGGAGAAATCAAGTTACATAAAAATGAGGGAAAACAGCAGTTACTTCCAGTTGATGGCAGCAGGGGGACTTTCGTGAGAAGAAGAAATTTCAGCTGAGCCTTGACAGTGAGCTATGATTGAACATGGTAGAGCTGTGGGGTAGAGCTGTGGTAGTAGGAATACCATACATAGAGACAAAAAGGCAAATGCATAAATTAGTATAAATTATTCCTTTTGATTGAAGTTAAAGGTCCATGAAGACAAACAGTGAGAAGAATTTGTAACACTAGGTCATGAAGGGACCCCAAGGGTCAGGGTAAGCGATACATAATTTTTTACAGAAAATGGAAAGCCATTTAAAGTGTCTGACCAGAGGAGTGGCCTAATCGAAACAGAGCTTAATCTGAGGCCAGTAAAGAGGGGAGAGAATGCTGGAGGCAGGAACGCCAGTTAGGTAACTACTGCAGCCGTCAAAGTGAGCGATGATAAAGGTTTGAGGCAAGGGAATGTCAGAGAAGTGGACCCCACGATGGAAAGAAGGGGAGGGACACAGAATATTACCAGAATAGAATCTACCACAGTACCCCCAAATCAAAAAACAATAAGAAACCTTGCAGATATTGGGACTTCAACACTGGAGATTCTAAATCAGTAAGTCTGTAGAGCGACTCATCAAACTGTAATTTCTGAAAGTGCGATCTCAATGATCATTTCTGAAAACTACTGACCTGAAAGTCTACAACTGTGGAGTAAAAGAAATTACACTGGCATCAAGGTTAGGAAAACAGGAAAAGGATTAAGAGGAAGAAGAGAAGAGTGATCAGAGCAGCTGGGACAGGCACAGGAGCAAAGTGGATGACAAACTTTGTATTTCCTGAGGACAAGATCTCCTTCTGTGGAGGAGGACAGAAAAGAAGCTGGGGAGAGAAGCTGGACTCAAATTCATAGATTTGAAAATTACCACTGTGATTTTAAAGAAGCAAAAGTAATCACTGAAAAGCAGATATACTCCAGAGTCGAGTCATAAGAAGACCGTTTCATGGCCTTGGACTTAGCAGGAAAATAAAGAGTATCATGAAATCCTAGGGGAACAGACTCTTTGAGGAGGGATATTGATTTATGCAGAAGAGTTTAAGAATAAGGACATAAGTTAAGACAATGGTAGATTTGGATTCCAAAGTCATAGGTGACAGATGAAAGAACATAAGCACAGCACTGTCAAGATTTAGCAGGGAACAGAAGGTGATGACTTCAGCTAGCTTATATGGACTAGTCGTCAAGAAGTTTGTTGGTGAAGGAGAGTGGCAGGGAAGTAGCTTGATGAGTAAGCTCTCTGAGGCAGTGAAAAGTGACACGTGTTTTTAGATGAAGGGGAAAGACACAGAGGAGAGAGAGAGATTTAAGACATAAGACAATTGTGTAGAACTGAATGAAGCACGTTCCAAGAGAAAGAAAAATAGATAAAAGGCACAACTGAGAGAGCTGGCTTTGGTGAGAACAAATTATTTACCTCCTTATCTGAAACAGAAAGAAAAGTGGGAAAGAAAGGAAATAAAGAAATGAGTATATAAAAATATGGAAAGTTGAACAAAGTAACATTACGTTGTTTCACAATTGTATACAATGTGCAAGTAAACAGTATAATGTATAAGACTTCAGGGCAGTGAATCTGTTTCGAAGATTAATTAAGAATCAATTACAGGTAATCCAAAGGGTTTCTGAGAAGCAGAGATGGCCCAGTTTAAGAATACTTAGAATAAATTTGTATCTGTTACAGAGAAGTACTAACTGGCTGGTAAACAGAAGAGAAGTGTAGGCATTGACAGGACTGATGATTGGCAAATGCTTAGGGAGGGAGCCAAGCTGGCAAGGAAACCCCGGGAACTAGTGAAAATATCCCTGGAATGTCCAATCACAGGGTGCCTTCACCCTGTGAAGGAAAGGTATCATCACAATGATGACACACAGCAAGTAGGAGTGAGGAGCAGGGAGAGGAGGACAGAAAGAGGTTGTGCTCAGAGAGGGACGTGGGGACGGAAGTGGTGACCCAGGAAGGGAGCACGTCATGGGAAATGGAAACCACACTCACATGAAGAGGAAAAGGGTAGTATAAGCCAAAAAACAAAGATTTACGGAGAGGAAACATATTTTTGACATCCTATTAGCTGGAAGGAGTAGCCTCTTCCAACCAGTTGTAAGGAAGCTGAGCTTTTATGAGGCAGACCATTTTGGTTATGAAAAGGCAAGTGAAAGAGCAGTCTTGTAAAAAGATTTTCACCTTTGATATGGGCGTACTTTTCTTCTAAAAGGAAACACCTTACAGAAATGGCATTTGCTTATTATATTCAGCTTTCTGAGTTTTACATGTAAAATATCAAGTGTGGCGCTCTGATCGCAGGCCTCGTGCCAAGTGTACATTTGTAATGAAATTCATGACACGACTGCTAATTTCCCAGATTACCTGTCCCCACTTGCTCCTTTCCTAGTACTAGCAAGCCAAACAGACTTTATTTCTGAATCTTCTCTTTAATATGGTGCCAGTTGATTAATTAAAGTGTGATCAACCATTATTCTATGACTGTATTTAAAAAAGTAGCTGTGTAGGCATTAAATCATAAATTGGAAGTATGTGTAGATAATAAAAGTGGCAATAAATAAGACATGGAAAATGTTGCAGATCAGGAATGTCACTGACACCTAAGCGCCTGGGATGGGGCTGATTAGAGGCAGCGTGGTGTATTACAGGCTGAGCACCGACAACAACGGAGGCGGCTCACAGACTAGGTCAGAAGGGGAACGTGGTGTTTTCAGTGTCAGGTATTCCAAGACAAAACAGCCTTAAAAGACTGAGTTTCCTACTTGCTAGGTGGATTTTATACATGTTCTTTAGAAATTGTCTGACTACGCGTTCCAGAGCGATACATTAAAAAAACCCAGATATTGTACTTTCATCAGCCAAAAGTTCAATGGAAGATTTCAGTCATCCACTAAAAACAAATGTGCTCTTAGTGCAAAGAAATAAACATGAATAATCATTTTGTGTGGCTTTCAAAGGAAAATAAAAAGTACTGGCTCATCAGTAATTTTTCCAGGACAAATAAAGAAGAATTTAAGCAGGAGAAAGTTTTTTGAAAAGTTAAGTATGGCACCTAGCTGGCATAGCTCAGTGGATTGAGTGCAGGCCTACGAACCAAAGGAGTGCAGTTCAATTCCCAGTCAGGGCACATGCCTGGGTTGCAGGCCAGTTCCCAGCAGGGGATGCACGAGAGGCAACCACACATTGCTATTTCTCTCCCTCTCCTTCCCTTCCCCTCTAAATATAAATAAATAAAATCTTAAAATAAATAAATAAATAAATAAATAAATAAATAAATAAAGTGAGGTATGCCAGGAAAATTACAATGCAAACTTTAAAAAAAATGGAGAAAAAACTGCCAAGGAAATATATGAGAAACTCACTTGATGTCTGTACAAAAATTATAAGCAATGGGAAAAATTTCATTGATTCTGTGGTTCACACTAAGGCAGGGCAATGTTATGCATGCAGCATGCCAGATGTGACCTGCACTGAAGGTCAGAAAGTGTGCAGCGCACCTGAGCAGCAACGCTGCTGTGACGTTCTCCAACAGTGGCTTTAAATGTATACCATACTGACCATGTCTCTGCTAACACCCCACTGAAGCATCTCCACAATGGTAATCAAGAGCGAAATGAGCTTCACTTCCATTCTTTCTCCTCCCTGACCATAAATTTGTTGATAAACCAAGTAAATCAGAGTGGATTCAGTTATGTTATTTAAGTTCAGGCTTACCAGAAATCATGTGATTTTTTTTAGGCAACAGCACTACTTCAGTATAGCTGAAGAAGGAAGATACTTGGAGACAGGGACTTTGAAAGATAATTAAGCCATGAGGGTAGAGTCCTCATTACCCTTAAAAGAGGAGACAGGTGAGAACTACCCTACCCCACACCACCTGCACTCTCTCTTTACCACCTGAAGACACAGCAAGAGGATGACCATCTGCAAGCCAGGCAGAGGGAGCTCATCAGGAACTAAACTGGCTGGGAACAAGACTGTGGGACTTCCCAGCCTCCAGGACTGGGAGGAATAAACTTCGCTGGTTTAACTCGCCCAATCTATGGCACTTTGTGATGGCAGCCTGAACTGATTAATATACCAGTCGTAGTCAGGAAGAAAGAAAGAGGGAGGCATATTTGAGAGCTATTTAGGATGCATAGAGGACAAAGGAGTCACACATCTCCTACTGCATTCTGCACATGTTAAAAGTTATGCTATGTCTGTTACACGATTTCTTCAATGTTTCCTTTCATCCTTTAAAGCTCAACTAAAATAAAAGTATATTAAACTGTCATTGAAGGAGTAAAACAAAATTGTGCTACTAGAAATACCAATACATACTGAGGG
Source organism: Sturnira hondurensis (assembly GCF_014824575.4). Lineage (NCBI taxonomy): Eukaryota > Metazoa > Chordata > Mammalia > Chiroptera > Phyllostomidae > Sturnira > Sturnira hondurensis. Next base: position 15,490,014 of record NW_028093985.1, on the reverse strand, counting down.
CTGAGTATAATATGGAGGGTGTACACTAAAGCCCTGATATAAATTAACATTTAATCCTCCAAACAGCTCTATGAAGTAAAGTGTTACCATTATACCTGGAAAACCAGTATACCATTATACTACATATGGAAAACCAAGGGTGTTTTAGTACCTTAAAGGAGGCTGCCTTTCTTGGAAGTCAGAATACGAAGAATTAATTTGCCAGCCCAGATCACTTCAAATTCTTTCTGGGGAAAGGAGTCTACTACTTTTATGACATGAGATTTTGTAGGTCTCATTCAATGTTTTCATGTCATTTTTCTTGATGAAAGTTTTGAAAACAAATGGTATTGGTGCAGTGGCGGTGGCTCTGGAGAGCTAAGGGTCACCTTGGGCTCTCATGCGAACTGCAAGCTTGGACACTTTTCTGTGCCTCTCATATCCTGACTTCCTTACCTGGCTGTGTAAATAATAACACCTGCTTCACAAGATTCTTGGAAAAACAGAGAGAGTATAAACAAACTGCTTCACACAGGGCCTGACATTTGGTGAGTCTTAATGGGCAGTGGTGATAATAATATATTTATGACCACAAGGGCCCAGGCAAATCACACCTGCCACTTACACTCGAAGTCCAGCCCTTTATTCTTTTTTCTGGCTCTACCGCATCTGTGCCCTGTGCCCCCTGCCCACCTGGAAAACAAATGTGAATTGGACCTAACAGCTCAGTACCAAAATAGACTAAATAGAGAGCTACCCTTGTCCTTATCAATATTTAACTGACTCGGTGAAAGGCAGTTTTCTGAGGAAAGATATTCAGAAAATTTTAGTTCTAGAAAGACCCAGCTCTGCCACACATTATCAGTCCCTTTTCTTCTTTGGTTACATGTATAAACCAGGAGATTAAACAAAAATGTAAGCTTTCTCTCAACTCTATGATTTTATTTTTATAGTACTTTTCATCTGGATGTTTTAAATCTCAGGAAACTCACTCCTAATGTTACTGTCTAATAAGCATTATCAAATCCCAAATGCTTTCAAGCACAGCAATGAAGAAAACAAACACGAAAGAGTGACTGCACATCGCCTCTCGGGCTCAAAGAGTTCTGATCTGAATCTTTGGAGATCGAGGTCATAGATATGAATCTAAGCAGAGGACAAGAATCCACAATGCTTCTCTAAAAATTCTGGATTTTCCCCACCACTGTGGGCAAAATGTGGGAACATTGAACTGTGTTCACAAAGATTTTTCAGCTCAAGTGGAAGAGATTGTTCACAGTCTGGGGAAGCTCTGGGGTTTTCCTAAGGTCCCTAGGCATTGTTTTATTGTCTTTTGAGAAGTGGACCTGAGAGTAGACTGTGAACAAGCAGCTTACTGCCAAGGACACATGAAACCTGTTATATCGGTCATTCTGGATCCGATTCAAGCACACACTGTTACTAGGTAAGATTACTTCCAATGCATTTTAGTGGAAACCTCAATTTGGCTTTGGGGAAAAAATCATGTTCTTTTTTTTCTGTTATTATTTATAAACCATGTATGTTCCTGCAAGCGGTGAAATCTAAAATGACATACTGTAATCCGATGTGAGAGTAAGGATACTCGAAGCAGAGCGTTTCAGCTATTTATAACTGCGCAATAAAACCACCACAGAACTTAGTGGCTTAAAATAATTTATTATTTCTCACAGTCCTACATACAGTCTGAGCTGGGCAGCTTTTCTGCTCTGTGCGGTATCTACTTGTGCTGGAACCTACCAGAATTCTTTACTCTCGTGTCTGGAATCAGAGCTGAGGTGTCTGAAAACAGTGATGGCTGGCTCAGCATGTCTCCCGTGTGGCCACTCGAGTCAATGGGCCTGGCATTTCAAACCTCATGGTGGTCTCAGGGAAACTGGCCTTCTTACATGGCAGCTAACTTCCAAGGGAAAAGAAACTGAAACTACCAGCTCTCTTAAAGGCCAGAACCATTATGATGTAGAATCCCTTCCATCATATTATATTGGTCTAAGCAAGTCCAAAGCCAGGCCAGAGTTTTAAGATCATTTAAAAAATTCATTTTACTCTTTCTTCTTGTATTGATTCTAGAAAGAGGGGAAGGGAGGGAGAAAGAGAGAGAGAGAAATCTCGCTTGGCTGCCTATCCCACATTCCCTTGGGACCAAACCTGTAGCCCAGGCACATGTCCTGACTGAGAATTGAACCTGTGATCTTTGGGTTTGCAGGACAACATCCTTCCAACTAAGCCACACTGGCCAGGGCCAAAGCTAGCCCAGATTTATAGACAGGCAAAACAGATTGCATTGCTCTGTGTGAGAGGTAGCACACATACCACAGGAGGGAAGTGGTGGACGGTGGCCATCTCCGGAGAGGAAAGCACAGAGTCTATCGAACGTACCAGGAGCTCTTTCCTTTTCCTCTTTTTCCTTTGGATTTCACTGAGTTTTTCTGAACTCTATTTGAAATTTTTTTTTAATGTCAGGGGAAACAAAGTCACTCAACATTAGGACATAAGGGATGATCTTTTTGTGCGTAAACATATGTGTGGGCTTTTTTAAAAAAATAAGAAAGGGACTTATAATTACCTAATTCCTCTTTTTATTCAAATTATTTTCCTCCCCTGGTCTTATGTGAATCATTCCTCACGTAAGAACTGGCTGCTAAATCAGAACGGAGCCAGTAAATTCTAATGAGCCTCAAAGGAGAGACAAGCTTATCATTGCCAGAGATCAAAACCAAACCCGAAAATTACAGGCTTTGTTTAAAGTGCTGCTTGAGACACTGAAATGTAGTTCAGGGAACATACCTTTATCCTGACTCACTCTCACTGCACATTCAGCCCAGTGAAGAGAGGAGCAGGCCAGTGAGTGTCGTGAGGAACCACTGACATTTGAAAATGTGCCTGACAGCGGTCAGGCAGCAGAAGAGGCACAGGGGCTGAGCTGTCACGGCGCCGTCCTGGGCCCAGCTCAGAAGAAGAAGGGACTGACAGTGGCCATCTTCAGGAGACTTCAGCACAGAGAGAACGCGTTTTATTTGCTAGCAGCTCTATCTCTGTGCTTTCCTGTCCTTTGGATTTTGTTGAGTTTGTTTGAACTCTGAAATTAAGGATACCAGGAACAAAAAAGTAACTGAAAATACAGAGCTGTAAAGGGACTGGTCCTTAGCAGTCATGACAAACACACAAGTGTTGATTCTTATTGCCCCTCTGGTCAGGCACATCTAACCTGCACAACAGTGATTTGTTTGGAGAACGGTTCTCTAGATACACGAAAGATTCCATGCCTCACAAAATGATCTATGTGAGCTCTTCAGTTATTCAGATAGGCAACACTGGTGTTAACTAATTGCATCTGTTTACCAAACCTAAAATTCTAAGGTAAATAAATAATCATAATCATTATGGTTACCAAAAAACAACAAACAAAAAAACAGCTTGGCTATAAGTAAACCACAAATTGAACTTTTCCTTCTTGTAATGTATCATACTCATTGATAAAACTGATTTATAAACAAACAAGCCCTCAACAATGCTTGACCAATGATACTCAAAAGTTAGCGTCTTTTGTAAAACTAGGAAACTAAGTTTCTGTAAGAAAAAGAGATTTATTGTCTCCTCTCCGTTCATTACTTGAGAATCTATTTTCCATAATACTATCTAATACATCTAAAAATGGTCATCCCGTTAAAAAATGTGGGGCAAATATAACTATACTAGAAACCATCCCGGCTGCCTCGGGGAAAAGGGGTTGCTTTGGCATGCTTGGAATTGCAGAGGACTAAGCTGGTTCAGTTGGAGACTTATTAGAACCTCCCTCCTCAGGTATAACGTGTGCATAGGGGTAAAAAGGGCAGGCTTCTCAGGAGAAAGGGAAGAGGCTGCATTCGCAGAGAACCTCTCGGCATCTGCTTGTACCATGGAATCTGAGCCCCTGAGTGGGGTCCGTGCACCTCTCATACAATGCAGACTGTTGGAGGCAAGAAAAGCGGCTCACTGCCCAGTTTTTCAAAAATATAGACATGGAGCTTTATAATTTGCTAATATGTTAGAATTTTCAGCTTTCTCTCCCAGCTTTCTTTTTCCATGTAGATATCTACTTTAAGTATAGTTAGGTTACTCTTTTTTTAAATTCTGGAAAACTCACAATCATTACTTCTTCAAATCTTCCTTCTCTCCATCTCCTGCATCGTTTCCTTTGGCAATCTATTCTCATATCTCTTAGCTTTGCTTTGGTATTTTCTCTTTTTTCTATGTTTCATTGGTGAATTTCTCAATCCTAGCTTCAAATTCGATTTTATTAGTTCTCTCTTCTCTGTGTCTCATTTAGAGCTTATCTTGAATATTAATATTTAAAAATTTCAACCAGTATATTTTTCATTGCTACAATTTCATTTCCAATTTGTTTTTTTTTCTTTTTAGAGATTTTACTTATTTCTTTTTAGAGAGTGGGGGAAGAGGGGGAGAGAAACATCAATGTGTGGTTGCCTCTTATGTGCCCCCTACTGGGGACCTAGCCCACAACCCAGGCATGTGCTCTGACTGGGAATCAAATTGGTGACTTTGGTTCACAGGCTGGCAATCAATCCACTGAGCCATACCAAGCAGGGCCTCAGTTGGTCTGTTTTAATTTTATTTGTTTATATTTATTTCTGTTTTTTATATTTATGTGATTTTCAGTGGATATGTCTTCCTTTATACTATGGGTCAGTCACACAATTTTTCCGTAAAGGGCCAGGCATTAACTATGTTAGGTTTTGTAGAGCACATGGTCCCTGTTGTACTACATGTCCTCAACTACAGATTGCGAAAGCTGGCATAGAACATGTATAAAAAAGTGGGCGTGGCTGTGTACTCAGAAACACTTCATTTACAAAAACAGGTCACTGCAGTCACTTTGGAAAACAGTTTGGCAGAACCTTTCAGTGTTAAACATAGAACTACCATATGACCCAGCAATTCCACCTCAGGTATATATCCAAGATAAATGAGAACATATGCTAATACAAAATTAGTATTAATTAAACACTGACACTCATTTGTATATGAGTGTCAATGGCAGCATTCTTCATAATAGCCAAAAGGTAACAACAACTCAAATATGAACTGATGAATGATAAGCAAAATGTAGTGTATCCACACAGTGGAATATTACTTGGAAATAGAAAAAAAACTCTCTATGTCCTGATACATGCTATAATATGGACAAACATTGAAAACATGCTAAGTGAAAGCAGTCAGACACAAATAACCTCATATTCTATGATCCCACTACATGAAAGGTCCGAAATAGATAAATCTAGAGACAAGAAGTTGATTAATGGTTACCTAGCATCAGGAAAGTGAATAATGGGAGTCACTGCTAACAGGATTTCTTTGGGGGACATTGAAAACATTAAAAAATTATATTATGGGGGGAGGGAAGAAAAAAAATTATATTATGGTGATAGTTACACAACTATACAAATATAGCAAAGACCAATGACCTGTGCAATGGAAGTATTATGACATGTAAATTACATCTCAATGAAGCTATAAAAAATAAATAGATGAAGTGGAAAAACAGATGAGTGGCTGGTAGTCTAATAATTCCTGCTTTATATTATTGAAGATCCTAACATACTTATCTATAGTTTATTTTATTTTTAAATATTTTTCTAGATGAAAGCTATTCTTCTGGTTACTGATTCCAGGGCTGTTTTTGTCAGTTTTCCTCCAATGTTTGGAATTCTTATATTGCAGCTAAATGTGAATAGAAAGCATTTGCTACTTTGCTTGTGTTCTCCACATGTCTCTCTCTCTCTGGCTACCTTTTTCTATTGTTTTGAAGTTCCCTTCACTCACCCCTGCTGTCCAACAAGGACTAGTTTGATGTCTTGGGGTTCCTGACCCCATGGGGACACATGGATATGACAGATACAGTCTGTGAACTCAAGAGAGCCTGGCCCAGGTATTTAATAAGATGCTTTGTCTGCTTTCTACTTGGGCTCCAAGATTTCTCTAATCTAAAGCCCAAGGCACTGTACAGTCCTTTTTCAGGTTCCTTTCAGGTGCTGTTACCCAGTTCTACCTGCTTTGGGTAGGAGCTTTTGTTTCCAGTTCAGCACCAGAGCAGTCGAGATACTCCCTCATCCATCTGCTTGTGGACCCAGAAAATGGATCCATGGCTTCAGATCAGCTTATCACTTTGTCTTCCTGTGCTATTTCTGATCCACGGAGATGTTAATCTCCTTTTAAATTTTCTATTGTTACGGATTATCTTTAACTGCTAAATATATGGAGCAGGGTAGTGGGCAAAACATGCATTTATAGTGCCTTCTTGAGCAGAAATTTTTCAGGTCAATTTTAGAAGAAAGATTTAAAGAGAACATCAAGTTCTCCTTGGTAGTCTAGATAATTTTTTTTCTATAAATTTTGAATTCAAGGTAAGTGGAGCACACACAAGTCGAGGTGAGTTATAATATGTTGCTAATAAAATATAAAGATCAGTCAGACATCAAAGCTGAACATGTAGTTTTGGAAATCACAGAAGTCAAGGCAAAAATAGTCTTAATAATAACCTTTAAAGGGTGATACCTACAAACAGATCAATGAGATAAATCTTTGAATTTCTACTTATGATGATATAATAGATTTCTCTTCTTATGCCATATTTAGCTTAATTATAAGATTTTATGATGCATTCATAATCTTTAATTAATTTATTTAATGAATATTAATTATGCTGCTATCCTCTGAGCACTCTGCAAGACACTGGTAATACAGAAATGAATAATAATTGTCCTTGCCCTAAAAGGATTCATTGTTTATGAAGGAAATCAGCCACACACTGCTAAACAAGTCACCACTCCAAGGTAACTGCTATACTGGCCACAGGGACACAGTGCTTTCTTTAAGGGCACAGATGAGGGAACAAGTAATTCTTTTTTTTTAAAGATTTTATTTACTTATTTTTAGAGGGGAAGGGAAAGAGAGAGGGAGAGAGAAATGTCAATGTATGGTTGCTTCTTGTGGGTCCCCTGATGGGAACTGGCCTGCAACCCAGGCATGTGCCCTGACTGGGAATTGAACCACGATCGTGTGGTTCACAAGCCGCGCTCAATCCACTGAGCTACACCAGCCAGGGTGGGAAAAAGTAATTCTTATCGGTGTGGCTCTGTAAAGAGAAAATCCCAGAGGTTTCACAGAAGAGGTAGTATATTGGAAGCTTCCAGGAATTTTACAAAAGAGTGAGTAATATCTTGTTGGAAGTGGGGTCTAGGGGAATTAACTTGTGTTTATCCAGCACACAATTTTTATTTGGATTATGGGTTTATGTGGGACAGCTTTGGGGAACTAATGACGGGTGATAAGCCCTTTGTACCTCTCTCTCATCCACATTCTCTATATCACTTATTAAACACACAGGTTTTATCAATTAATGACGAGGAGTTCAAAGTTGAGGGTTCCTTACATGGACAAAGATGCCAGTAGCAGGCAGTTTTAGGAAAGAGTAAAGAGACTGGCAGAGTCAGGGTGCAGGATGAATAGTGTCTGACTTGGGGATGGAAAGATGACCCAAGGTGGACTGTGGACACTCTTGTATTGTAGGCTAAAAAAGACTGGACTTTTGTTTTTGGCAATGAGAGAGAGCTTGAAGGACTATAATGCTGGAGAGAGGTGATCCACTTTATATTTCTGAAATACAGGCATCTGAGAAAATGAAATGGAGAAGTAAAAGATTCAAACTAGTGACCAATCAGGAAAACACTGTAGGCGTCCCAGTATGAGGTAATGAGTATTAGTTTGAATTGTCATGGGAATACAGAAGTTAGAAACATCATAAATGTTTTTGTATTAAAAAAGGTACAATAGAGCAATGCTTCTATTAGTATTTCATTGCAAGAGAAGTTTCCCTAGTTGACAAACAAGTGTGCTGGAACTTTCAGAATTCTGTTTAATGCTTGAGTGCTATGTTTTTTGGATTAAATATTGCTTATGTATTGCAACCATACTGGATCATATCCAAAAGGCATAGAAGTGATTCAGGCATGAAAAGGATTAGTTCATTGTGTTAGGCCCTTATGTTATCATCATTGAAAACATGCAAACACTGGCACTTTCATGTTATGTAGAAAACAAAATAAATCCTGCCATTTGGGGACATAAATAGTTCTTCCCTTGGGAATAGGCATTGCAATAAAATGAATCCCAAGTTGAACAAAAGCATAAGTTCTGGAAAAATCCTATGTCCAATGAAAAAGTAGGATTTCTATGTTAAATAGTTTTCCACTAGAGTAATTTAAGATTAATCATAACCTTAAACAATATGTCTGCCTCCACAGTAATTCCATGCTAAATGAGAGAGAATACAGAAGAGGCAACTAGATATAGGTATCTTATAAATGACCCCAAAAACTAATATTAAAAAAGTCCCTTCTCTTTATACCATGAGGAAAAGCTTTTCATATCTTCCCTGATCCAATTCAGGAGCTAGAAGATTTTTCTTACATTAGAGTGCCTCCTTTTATTATCCTGTAAGTGGCACCATCTAGTGAGGCTCCAAGAATGTATTAGACACTATTCTAGGGACTTCATACATGGTATCTTGCTTAAATACTGAGAAGCACTTACAATGTGAAGAACTCCTCTCATTCATTTGGCTTTAGGTTTGTCAAAACTTAGAAAAGAGGAGACTTCTCTTCCTCATGGCCCAAGAGGGATTTCCCCAGTCCCTAATATTGCAGTCACTCACACCATTTTAGAGTGAGTTTTCTCTGTATAGGTGTGTGGTTATTGTTCCTAGTTAAAAAAACTCCTGAGACTCTAATCTAACAACAGAAAAATAACCAGATCATAAAAACCTGTTCTAAGTATGATTCAAAGGGAAAAAATGAGCTGCAGTGAAAGCCAATTTGAGCTGGAAAGACTTGCACTCTTAAATAACTAGACATGTGTAGCCACTTATGAAGCTGTCGGATCACACATGTTTTTAAACATCTCTCACACAGGCAGCACTCCACATGCAAAACACAGCACTCCTGAGCATTGTGGAGGTTCGCGCGTGAGGAATTCTCAGATTCTGAAACACATGACTCAATTTCACAGGTTGAACGTAAGTTATTACTGTTTAAGTTGAAGGAAACCTTGAGGATAAACTCCCAAAGGCTGTGAGTGGAACCAGGAATAAAACCTGTGGAGACCTAAAGAAAAGGAGAGGTCAGGAAGCACCAAGGAGCAGGAGCAACTGGAGACTAGAGCTTCACTCACAGAGCTGAAAGCTAAATATAACCTCGCTCTTTTTTTAGATAAAAAATTTTCATTGACACTTTCCCCACCGTTAAAAACTTCCCATCTCCAAAGTACAAATACGGTCTCTTCCAAACCTGCAGCATTTGTTCTTCCTCTGAAGACATCATCGTATGCTTTCCACTGTGGCTTCACCTGGTAGGCGTGGACGAACACAACAAACACCACCACAAGGCACGTTAAAGGAATCAGAGCTGCAGTGAACAGAGCTGCATAGATATTTGGGATGAAGCACCTGCAAGAGAAGAGAGGAGATCACTCAGACAACTTTGATGCAAACATCATTGCTTTATGCTAACTCGTTGTGTCTCAGTGTTGGCAAAAGCACACTTTGGCTTGTTGAATTGAAGCTTGGGTTGAACAGAGGCTGAAGGATTAAATTTAACCCACTGCTTCACCGAGTAGGATCCATGAAACATGCACATTCTAAGATGCTCAGAAAACTTCACAAAAGGTTCTGACCAAATGCATTTGAAAAATGCACACTTGCTTTCCAGCTCTATCTTCTAGGCCTAGTGAGAACAAGGTCACACTGGAAACTGCAAGAGGAAGGTGTTAACGGCAACTCTGAGGATCACTAGGGCTTGTCATTACCAAGCTACATATTTCCTGAAGAGCCATTAATTCTGTTGAAAAATGATGACAACTTTCCACTTAAGAAGCAATACTGCTCAATCACATCTAATATTACTAGAAGTTATTTAGAACAATGAGATAGAAGGCAAACTTACATTATTTATTCATTTTGGTAACATTGAAATTCTACAAAAAAATGGTTTTAGAGATGTAACTGAAAATTTTTACTCACGAGTTATAAAATTCTCTTCTTCTTTCCATAAAATCTTTTATCAAAAATGTCAAAATGGAAGTCTACTAAATAAGTTCTCAATATCCAAAACTGGACTTTTGAGATATTCTTAGAAAGGACACACCTTCTACAAATTAAAAGACTACTATACTTCTAATTATAAGAAATCCTAATAGTAGGTGGTGTTCTTTTAATATATTTTCCCAACTTCTCCATTTTTAATACATACTACTTATAAACCTAAATTACAACACAGTGAAAAACAATGGATTTTGAAGAAAACTCAAGGAAAAACAAATACAACCTGTTTAAAAGAAAACCTCAAAATTCAAAACAGGTAGTCAGGGGAAACATCTGTTCTTGCAATGTGGAAAAATAGTGCCTCAATTTTATGTTTAAAAAGACATACATTATTAAAGACCTTACTCAGGTATTATTTCTAATTAACATGATCTGCTAAATGTATTCCTCTTGTAAACAAGAAACATTTCAAGAGATATTTCAACACATATTCTGCATTTGCAAAGATATGTCAAAATGATGAATTTCCTGGCTTTTAGAATTTAATTTGGATGGCACAAAGCTGAATCCTTCTCTGTGTACTCATCTGTATGTACCCATATCTTCCAGGTAAAAGGCACATGATTAAATAAAACAGGCAAATATTAATGATCTTGAATATATCTCTGCACTAAAAATAGTGGTCATGTTGGCTAGTCATTTCTGTGTACACTGGCTTTAAACGATTTTTTTATTGTTTTCATCTGAATTACGGAGTCACTGCCATAGCCTGGCATAAAGGTGCTTAGACAAATGCAGACACTGAAGAAGAAACACAAGCTTCACTGCTCTATTTTTACCTTGAAAAATGTCATCACGGTATCACCAGTTAGTTTCAGGATGTGAACTGGAGAGAGTTACTGAATCTATTTTGAGTACTCTAGGAGTAATAGACATGTTTTACAGAATGCTAGGGTGTAGGTTTGACTCCAACCACACACAACTTTTCAGTGGCTGACCACATTTGGTTCCCACTGCTGTTTGAAGGCCTTCCTAAAACCTCTCCTTTTTTAGATTCAGAGGATGACCTCTGAAAGCAGAACCTCAACTAATGGTGCACCACCCTGGTTAAACAATAACACGGGCCAACTGGACCCCCAGGAGGCTGGCACTAACCAGGCATGTCTACACTGGCTGGCAGGAAAAGAAGGAAATTCCTTTAGTGCTGTTGCTCTTAAAAATCACCTTTGCAGTTCCCCCTGCTCACACGATGGCTTAGCCACCCTGGCCCATTCTTTCAGAGAAAGGAACAGGAAAATCATCCAATCCTGAAGTGACCCCTTTCTCCCCACCTCCCCTGTGTTTCTTCAGAGCCCCACAGGTCATGGCCTCTCTCATAAGTACTGGGCTGCTGAGAGGGCCCTAAATTTGTCCTCTGCACCCTCAACGTGGGCGGGTCATTAAGGAGGAGGGTTGGGCCCCCAGTGCGCCTGTTCCTGTCGGCAGCCCTGCTAGCTCTCGGTCTAGCTCAGGCACTGCAGTGCTGTGGGGTCTCCTCCTCGCCCAGCCCTGCTCAGCTGTGACTCCATCCCACTCTCCCTGCAACAAAACTGACCTGCCTTATTATGTACTACCTCTCCTAGGGATTAAGGTGCCAGGCAACTAACCTCAAAAGGGGAATAAAAAGACCTCATCAATCAGAATTTCCTTCAGTCTAAATGAATAAGATATACATCCAAGTACATCCAAGTGGTTTGAGGATTAGATCACAGGGAAGTGATGTGGGAGTTAGGAAACTATGAATATCATGTTAGGAAGAGTTTCTGAAATAAGGTTAGGAACACATTCTTGGAAAAACTGAATGTAGTGCAAGCAAGGAGCAGATTGAACGCTGTGCACGCGGGAGGGCTGTGGAAGCAGCTGATTACCACCGGCAGCAGCGGCTTCAGCACAATGCTGACAGTTACCAGAAAACGACAAAGACCATGTGGCTCTACTTCTTAAAAAGGGCGAGGAACGTGTGTTCCTTGTAATTATGAGTTCACTCAGCTTCAGAGCACNTCTTGGAAAAACTGAATGTAGTGCAAGCAAGGAGCAGATTGAACGCTGTGCACGCGGGAGGGCTGTGGAAGCAGCTGATTACCACCGGCAGCAGCGGCTTCAGCACAATGCTGGCAGTTACCAGAAAACGACAAAGACCATGTGGCTCTACTTCTTAAAAAGGGCGAGGAACGTGTGTTCCTTGTAATTATGAGTTCACTCAGCTTCAGAGCACTCCGGTGACCCTCTCCTTGTCTCGGTGCTGAATATTCTGTGGTGTTCTTGCAATCACATGACTAACTTTTGCTGTTCCCTTTTAAACTTTCATGGGCAAATTTTCTTTCTTATTATAAGTCACAGACTGTCCTAATTTATTTCAAAATCTTGTCAGGATTTCAACATTTCTCTATTTTTAGCCAGATGAAACAAACAGATACTGTTTCATTACCTTCAGTTTTTCCTCTTCCAAGGGTAGCTTGGAGCCTTTACAATGGCTTATGTCACTTTCTAATTTGGTAAGATTATTACTTCCCCTAGGTAGCGCTTTATCCTTATTGAAGTGTTTTCACTCGCATTATCTAACTTGAGTGAAAAAAAGTTACATTGGTGGCATGGGGTATTTCAGTTTCTTTATTCCTATATGAAATAAGCATAAGAAGCAGCTCAGAAGCAAAGACCAGGAGAGATGAAAACTCCACTTACGATCCCTGAAAATACTGGGAGAGACACTGGGAACTCCCTGTATGCGTGACTGTGATTTGAGTCCATTTGAATTCTATCTTAAAGAAGTTGACCCTAGTAAACTGGAGGACTTGAACACATCCAGGCAGCTGACATCTGGGTTACATAGATAACAAAGAAGGACCCAGGGAGTGGAAGAGTAATAAATGTTTATTTCCAAGGTCTTCTTTTTAACTAAGTACTTCTCCTCAGTAAGACAATGATAATAGTTATGATTCATAGGCTCACAGGCCAACCTCCCCCACATAGGTCTCCTTAAAATTTTGTTAATGATGGCATCTACATCAAAAGCTACATTTGTTGCCTCAACCAACTTTGTCTTCTCCACTGGAAAACAAGTAAGTGTATGAAGTCACGAGAGTGAGGACAAGAATCGAAGTTTGGGTTTAAGCAGACTCAAGGTAGGAAAAGACACTCTTTCTGTTCTTCTGTTACAGTGTACATAGCAGTTTTCACACCAGACTGAATCCTAAAATTCATTTTCTTTTCAGCTTAAACTTTAAGCATAAACAAAGTTAAGATTACATTGCAGATAAGCCCTACAAAGTGAAATTAAACAGTAGGATAATAGATGGATGTAGAGAGGAAGGAAAGAAACGAGGTGTTTTCCTAAACTAAATTGGCTGGATAATGAAGAGAGCAGTAAATATGGCTTCTCCCACACTTACTTCCACCACCACTACAAGAAACCCTAGCAGGGATCATTCACTATGTGCCAGGCATGAAACTCAATCCTTGTATGCATTATCATGCATTAATACCACAACAATCCCATCAGACTCCTTGTACACGTGGAAAAACGACACCTAAATTACATAAGGTCAAATTGCTAGTAGCATAAACAGGCTGATTTGCCTTCACTGCTACCTCGACAATTTTAAAATGATTTCCACAATTCTAGTAGACATATTAGAGTTAGTAGTAAGCATGCCAGTGTTCTCCTGAGGACAAGGGCTATAATTTGTTTTTGTTTATATTTCTCCTAGTGTTTTGCATTAAAAAAGCCTTAAGAAATGTGCATTGATTCAATTGATTTTTAGCAGTGTTTGAAAAACACTTACTTAAAAAAAGTAGGCACAGAAAATTCTGTATTTCAAGTATGCTCAGTTCAATCAAAATCCAAGCAACATTTCAGTATCTATCATGCACCAGGTACAGTGCTGGATGTGGAACGGTATATAAAGATGCCTAAGGCACAGTCCCTCACATCAGGCAGATTGTATTTACGATAAATACACAGTGCACCAGAATCTAGTCTTCTATACAAAGTGTTGCTCTTCCATCAGCACCATCAGTACTACCTGAGAACCTGTTAAAAATGCGGAATCTCACATCCTCTGACAGAGCTTCGGAGACTACATCTTAACAAGACCCCCAGCTGTTTCACGTGCACATCGGACGTTTGAGAAGCGTTCTTCTAGTACACTTGAGGGACGTGATGTGGATTAATGTAATTAACTCATCTTTACATCTCTTTGGCGGCAACACCATGGGACTGTGTACCCCCAAGGAGATCCACATAGCACATGGTGATCCCAGCAGCCTGAGAACCGGAAAGAAAAGCAGCAGGAAACAGAAGGGATAGAGAAGCAGAGGTCTGTCGTATTTAGAAGCCTGGGATTAGCAACCTGAGCACTGACTGCAGAAAAGTAGAGAACTGGCAAATAAGGTGAGAGAGGACACAACAGATCTGCAGGCTGGTGGAATGAAACAAGAGTGTACTGGGCTGTGGGGGGCATGGGTGGGAGGTAAAAATTCAGTCCTGCTGCACAGAAACAACCCTTGAAGGAAGGTTTCTGTGAGTGGGTGCAATAAGCATGCTCTTCAATTGCCCACACTTCTCAAGGTTTCTGAAAAACACAATCCCATGAATCACGTATCTCTATCCCCACTCCCCAGGCACAGATCACCCTAGGCAGTGGCAGTTAGCTGTGAGATATACACCCGACCCAGAGATGACCACTATTCTGGCTTACCCCTGACTTATGCCGTAGTGACTCTGCACTACAAGTTTGGCTGAGCTATTAGCTTTGAGAATCCACTATAGAGAGTTCCAGTTAGTAACGGGCACTAGAGCCAATATAAATTTAGAGCAAACAGCCACCCTGGAGGAAAAACACAACGAGTACACAGAAGAAAGGGACAAAGTGGGGAGAAAAGTGGCAAGTTAGGAGGTGCATTCAGACACTCACAAGCGAGAGATTCTGTGATCTCTGAGATGAAGTGTGTGGCCTTGGTGTGAGGTCCAACTATACCTCACTTCAGCATTTGAATGTTCATGAGAATGCCCATAGGGTACACAAGGCTCCTTTGCTTGAAGTAGCTTTAGTAAGTTTTTACATGCAACTATAATGGCAACAGTTCAAACAGTGCTAGTGAATGGGTGACACAGAGAAACAGAATGTGAACACACAACTGTTCTTTAAAACAATGTTGGTTTTGAAGATGTGGCAGACAGAGTATCTCGGCCACACCTATCTGCTTCAGGGGCTCACTCCAGGCTGAGGTTAGCTGTGCGCTCTAACTCTGTGTTGACAACTGCCTCAGAAGAAGCCGAAGGACTGAAAAATGAGAAGCAGGCTCACCTTTGGGCACTTAGTATGTATCTATATGCTTATATTACTTGAAAAGATGGAACAAAGAAAAATGTGAATACAAATTAATTAACCATTAAACTGTCTAAAATTTTAAAGTAGTCAGATATACTATGCGCTCTGAAATACAGTCCTGATTGCATGTGATTAGCTCTTGGTGAATGAGACAGTTACCTACATCCCAGGTTCATAAAAGGTAAAATGTATTCACACACAAATTCGAAAGACAAATAGCAAACTTACAGTATTAACAGGTTAGAGAGAGTTGATAAAAAAGTCTGCCAACCATGATACCTCAAGTGACCTTTTGTTTTGCTTTTTCTTTACCCAAGAAACTCAAGTCTGAACAATCAGTTCCCTGAACAACATGATGATATTGTTGAAACGAGTCTACCAACTCATTCCAGGTAGGTTCCTGTGAATCAAGCCCTTTTGGAGTTTCATCAGAACGAGGTCAGGCTGACTTGTTATTTTATGTATGAGTGAATGCTCCATGTTCTCATAAACAAAGTTCTTTGGTACCGAACAATGTCATTGCCGCTCCCCAGCATTCCAAGGTATCCTGCTCTTACCCTGTGTTCACCAAGTGGCAGAATGAATGGCTGTAAGTTGTTTTTTGAAGACTCACCACATTTTTGGGTATGAAGATGGTAAAATTATAGGTTTTTATAATTGTATAAAAACATAGATTCACAGAGGTGGGCACAAGAATATAAGATTACAGTCCAAAAATTTTTGCCTTTTCCACCCTCTCTCCACCTGCATGTGACTTCATGCTTTTACAGAGTATAGTGATTCTCAGAGGATGACCAGCAGCCAGAAAGCAGCTTCAGGTGGGGCCAAACCCTCCTCACACAGGCAGGATGCAGTACTTTCTGATCTTAGGTTAATGTCGGAGATGCAATCTTTATTTTTTGTGATTTCAATCTGTGTTTATTTCAATAAACTCAAAGCACTTAGGGATAGCTAAGAAGAAATTTCGGGGCCATGTGTCACATTAGCATAACTTATTTCTTTTTTCTGATGAAAGCTTTTGTAGGCTTTGAAGTACTCTCTCCCCAAATACTCGTGACCCACTTGCATCACCCACAAAAAACATGAGAGGGTAGAAGTGTGGGTTTATGCTGACAAGAGTCACTGCGGGCCACTCTGTTAAGGATATAACAGACTTTATAAGTTGCACAAATCCTGGCAGCAATGGTGATCATTTCTCAAAGGGGCAAAAGTCACTTGGTGGCAGGATAATCCCTCTAATAATTACTAACCACCTTTTACTGAACAGTAATCACATCACATTGTACTGGAGATGAGACTCCCAGATTCCTCTGGCTCTGTGTGAAAGCATCAAGTACTCTAAGAAAACACTTCTAGAGCATTCTTTGCAGGAATGTGAGTTCAGTCATAGCACACCTTGTATCATCTATCATCACACTAACATTTATAGCACACTGTAATAACTGACATCCCTAAAGATGATTTAAAATCTTCAAGAGATTGTTAATGGTAGTCATATTGTTTAAAATACACTATACACTTCCTTGTCCTATTAGTGAAATTTTAATCTTAAAATCCTGTAAATAATAGGGTTAACTCTTAACTATTGAGAAAACAAGAATAATGTGAGCAGATGAAGTTGTATGTCAATATTAAGGTCATCATCTTAAGTTGTGCATAACATAGTTATGTCTCAGCTCTGACAGCCAGCTTTGTTGCTAAGCCCACCTCAACTTTGCTATACTGAAATTTTTATTGAACAGATATTTCAGGATATTGGTCTTCACTGAATAATGGGTTAGCACAACAAAGATGTGTTGTTTTAAGATATCTAAATACCCTCTATATGTTCATAATAAGTGGTTGCTAGGGCTGGTCAACAATACTAGTATTAATTAGTATTTATTGAGAATTTTAATATGCCCTGAAATGTTGCAATTATAGCTGGTGACTTAAGAAATGATAAAGGCATAATAACTCCTCCCTGAAGGACTTGGACCAATAAAATTACAATGTAACAATATAAGAACATTATGAACCCCCATACTACACTGCTAACATGTGCGGGATATCTAAAAATGTTAAAAAGATTTAAAAACATGAAACAAAATACCAGGAAAAATGAGACAGAGGTCATAAATTATTTTCAGAAAAGGAAAGTAAAAGTGAGTAAAGGATATGAAGGCCAAAATTCTGTTCACTCTATGGGAAATCCCCAGTTTCGATAGATAAACAACACATTTCACTTTCTTTGAAGTTTGGGAATCTTAAGGACTGGCTCATAACTGAATGTTGAGGAAGCAACATTTTAAAATGCCTTTGTTGGACGGCCCTAACTAGACGCTGGGTAGGTAGATAGAAAGTGATCTTTTTGTGACTTATGTAAAGAATCTCAGAATGAGATGATGTTGCCGCGGAGGGTGTGGGTGTGGGACTAGAGCAGAGTGGGGAGAAGCTTCCAGTTGGATTACGATCACACCACCTTAAGAAAAGAAGTGTATTGCTAGGCTCAAGTGCTCTGGAACCACACTACTTGGGTCAGCCCCAGACTGGTTCTGTGATTTGGGCCAGTACTGAACTTGTCCAAACCTCAGTTTCCTAAAAAAAATAAAATGGAGAGAAAAATAGCATTTAGCACACAGGAATATAGTGAGAACTGAATGAGTCAATACATATAATGCTCTTGGATCAGGGCCTAGTAAGCTGTAGACACTCAATATGGGATAGCTATGATTATTATTATCACCTATTACTAAGTGCTAAATCCTCTTATGCATGTACAAGACTTAACCTGTGTTAAAAAAAAAAGGAGGGAGATGGAGCTGAACAGTACGAATTCAGCACTGTCACCTGTGGGCGGGGAGACCAGCTTCTTCTCTTGGATTCCTTATCAGTCAGCAGATGCTTCATGTGATTCATCCGTGCACACAGGACGATGTGCTGCGTGCACAGCAGCTCTGCAGGAGGGGAAGGAGGAAAACTTTCCCTTTGCTGCTTTTCCCCATGACTCACGTGTGTTTCTGAAGACCTAGTTGTTGAGACTTGGTTCCAATTTGAAAAGTGAAGGCAATTACGAGCCATTCGAAAAGAGGCAGCTGACAGTCAGGGGAGTGCAACATAGCACGTCAGCACCACCACAGACTGACAGGCCAGCGTGGCTCAGAAGCAAGCGTAAGCAGCAGCGCACTGAGCTGTTGTTGGTTCAGGGGCTTCTTTAGGGATTTGAACTGAGAGTTTTTTCCCTGCCATACCCCTGTTCCTCTCCCTGCCTCCCCCCACTCCCAAAGCCTCTTAGGAGAGGGCAAGCAGAAGGAAAAGGCCAATTACTGACAGTTTTCTAGAAGAGGGAGAATTTCTAGCCTCTCGGAAGCCTGCACTCTACTGGAGGACCCCAACGCTGACTGCTGGAAGGTGAGGCGTTGGGAATGTCCCCATCCACCTGCACGGCCTATCTGAAAGGCAACTAGAATTCCTCCTTTCAGTAAAAATGTTCTTCTCCACAGGATTTCAAACTAGAAGGGATAGTAGAGGTCATCCCATCCTGCCCCTCGTTTTAAGGGTAAAAAACCCAAGATGCCTGGTCTGCCCAGAACCTGGTTGTCTAAACTCCTAGGTCAATGCTCTAAGTGAGGCTCTGAAACGTTAATCAGACTCAGCAGAAAAATAACTCAGAATATTTTCAGGGGCCATACTCTACTAATTTAAAAGTCCCCTTTTTAGGAAGTGTCCCCAGTGTTTCATTTACTTTGTATATGAATCCCCAAGGGCAGGGACTACTGAACATGCGTATTTCTGAGTACAATACTTGAGAGTAATTATCCCGGCAGCATAGACCACACATTCCTCCATGAATGTTTTTAATGATGTCACATTAAAACTTTTACCAAACATAAAAATTCACACAAAAGAATAAACTTCATTCATTTAGAGATATAACAAAGAAATCCGGAAAGGACAGGGAATCCAAAATGGCATTCCTTCATTCATAAGCCCCCCTCCCACTGAGGCCCTTTCCCCTCTCTGAAAAAAATTTGGCTTCAGTTGAATCGATATTTTATCATAAGGAATTTATTTTTGACAACAGGATGTTCCTGTTATTTTCAAGTCCTGGAGTTTCAACAACAGGATTTCAGGGCAGTAAAATAAAATGGGAGCCACAGAGTAACGGCAACTTCTGAGAATAATCATGAATGTGTGAAAAAAATTCAAGTAATCCAAAATCTGCCTTAAAATCTTACGGCTATCTTTTTCATGAAGTTTCTTAATTTCTTTTCACTGAAAAAAAAACACCACGATATCACCATATGATATGCAGGAAAGATTCTGGGCTAAGTTTCTTAACTGTAGCCAAACTCCTTCCTCTTCTTTTTGATATGTTTATTGATTTTAAAGAAAGAAAGGGGGATAGAGGGAGAGGGAGGGGGAAAGGCATCGAAGCGAGAGAGGAACATTGATTGGTTATCTCCCATACACATGCTCCAACAGGGGATCAAACCTAGAATCTGGGTCTGTGCCCTAACAAGGGAGTGAACCTGCAACCTTTTGGTGCACAGGTGATGCTCCAACCAAATGAACCACCCAGCCAGGGTTAGCTAAATTTCCTAATTGTAGAGCTGGGCTGTCTTTAAACACTTCCCTTTATTGTGGTATACTAGTTTCTTGTTCTCTCTTACTTCAAATAAAAGTTTAATGTGCCATGAAATAGAAATAATTTTCAAAACATGCTGAAAACTCAGGAGTGTGATATTTATGCTATCTGGGAAGGTAGTGTGTACTCTTGGATGATAAAATCTTACCCAGTGTCAGTATTATTCTTCATAACTAATGGGAGGCCTATGGCTCACGTATGTGGAGAGAAAGAAGTCAGGAGACATCACTTCCTCTCAAACACTTGCTTAGAGAGTCTGCTGCCTGCCATAACCAAGTACAGACACTAATGTGACTGGGTTTGATTATGGGTAGAAATGCACCAAAACCCACTACTGTCTGGAACATTCTAAATTAAAGACAGAAAGAATATGATGATTTCACAAAACAGAGAGTGAGAAAGAGAAGTGCTTACAGATGTGCACTCTCAATCAGATAGGCCTGGCTTTGAACCTGGCCCTGCTATTTAGTACGACAGTGCTACACTGGCCTGTGTAATATGGGCCAGTGAAATTACCTCTGAGCTTCAGTACACTCGCCTATAAAATACAAATAAAATCGATTTTTTTCATAAATGCAGTGAGAATTAAATGAAATTAATTTGATTAAAATGTTTAGCATAGTGCCCGGCCTGTAGGACTCAATAAAGGTTAGCCATTATCATTTACATTAGCATATGCATTGTTTTTAAAATATATATTTTATTTATTTATTTAGAGAGAGGGAAAGGTAGAGAGAAAGGGAGAGAGACATCGATCGGTTGCCTCATGCACACACCCCAACAGGGGACCAGGCCTACAACCCAGGCATGTGCCCTGATCAGGAATCAAACCTGCAACCTTTTGCTTCATGGGATGACACCCAACCAACTGAACCACACGGGCCAGGGCCATATGCATTAGTTTAATTACTTTGCTGAGACACTGTAATGCTTACTCAGGTATCAAAATTATACACGGCATTTAACTGTATTCATATTCCATTTAACAGGATATCAAGTATTTGCTTAACATCATTGATTTCCTGCAACAGGAAGCTTATCCACACAGTCTCCGTCACCTCTAGCCAAATGTCTAACACCATTTCTCCGAAGAGCAAGCACTTCCTTGAACACCCACAGCACTGACTTATATGTAAGGCTCTGGGTCAGTGTTCAGTCATTTGAAAGCAAGAAAGACATACAATCTTTTAAATGCATGTGTTTAACTCTCCATTTGGTTCTGCCAAGGTGACCTAAATTTAAATCTAAACCTCCAAGTTAAAACCACAGCAATGTGAGGTGTGAGTTTCTATGTCAGGATACAGATTACCTCACTGCTCAGTGCGCAGGAGTGTGTTTCTGGGAGGCTGCTGTGTTGAAGGGCCGTGCCCTTCAAACCACCTCCTCACACCACCTCATGTCTCCTCTCCCAAGTCTAAGCTGCACTTTCACCCCTCCGTTCCTGTGCTTGGAATCCTGAAGATACTATCTTTTGCAGTTAAGGCCACTTTGTCAGGGGTTCCTATCCTGTTACTTCAGTATCTGGATAGCAGTGAATAACAGGCTCATGATGATTCCCCCCTATTTTCCTCATCACCAGAAAAGAAATGCTTATTAATTATTCCTATAAAATACTAAAGTTGAACTGATGTTCTCTAAAGGTTTCTCAGTAGCTGCTAAAGGCATATACTCCCTATAATACAGAATAAATTAAACCAAGGCTGAATCAGGACTGGGATACCAAAATATAATTTGCTAAAAAATATGACTATACCTTCATCCTAGTTTGCTTTCTCTTAGCAGGTGTGGCAGAGTCACATACACACACACACCTGAACGCACACACAACGAAATAGGAGCTATGCAATGAATCTGGCAAGCTCAGCGGGCCACATAGCAGGCCTGACAAGCTCAGTGACCTAACCAGGCAGGATGGTCTGATTATAAATTCCTAACTGGGTAGTCCATGGCAGGTGGTCACGTCCCAGGCCTAGAGCTTCCTCAGCAAAGGTCAATCTTTGCCTTAAGTGACATCTGTCCATTGTTCTTATGCATAGGATAACACACCTTTGAAATGTCAGAGTGATATTTTTCTAGACCCCTCAAAGGCACAAACACAGGCGCCACAGAAGAGAATCCCTCATTATCCTGTTCCCTGCACACCGTCTCTGTGCGCTGTAAATGTTAAATGTTAACTACCCTGTACCCCACAATGTAAAATAAATTATGTTTTCTCCATTTTGCTTTCTTCCCAATTCTACCGATTTCTCTGCTTTGCTTTATCATCTCTCTTTAATCTACCACCAGTGGACCTCATGAACCTTTATGTTTTCTCTCCTGATTCTAAATGCATATAAGGAAGAGCAAAACTGCCATTCTCGGGAGCATTTTCTTAATATGTTGAGATTTTGCTTTTAGACGTGTCTTCAAAATTTTGGTTCAAACAAACTCTTGTAAAATTTTTTATATGCTGGGTATTCTTTCATCAACAACAAATACACACACCACTCTTACATAGTTGTTCAAGAGAAGTATAACTGTTGCCAACACGAGAACAGCATGGCTACTGTGTCACACAGTGGCCCATGTTCTTGACCTTATATTCATAAAAACTCCGTATTGACTTTCATAAGACTGCTGTTCATTTATTTAACATGCATTTATTAAGCAACAATGCGCATGCTACTTGCTATGCTCTGGGCATACATGAGGAGTAGTAAGTCATGCCTCCTGACCTGGAGAATATCCGAGTCTAGTGTGAAAGTGAGGCTCGTGCCAAATCTTAATGCGATATGTTAAGCATGATAGTCTGACCACCTGGAGCATGGTGGGAACTCAAAGGAAGGAGCGAGCTATTATGGGTGGGGGGTTGGACAGTGAAATAATTGCTGCCAATAAAGAAATAAGATGAGGATCCAGAATGACATTTGTTACTCAAGTGACCTGATAGGAAAATGATGTGGACCATCCGTGAAAGCCACACTCCCTTTCCCAGACAATGGCAAAAAAAGGGGGGGCAGGGGACAAGGGTCAAAACTTTCTCAGCTTTGTTTCCTGTTGGTTCAGGAATCATCTGTGTTCTTAAGAGGGGAAGCATGGCGTGAGATTTTCAGGAAGGTAACCTAATTATGATTAGTCTTTGTTCTTCCCCCGGGGCTATAAAAATTTCAAGGACAAAGACTGGTGCATATGCTTTGATTTGGGGGGGTAAGAATAAGAGTTAATAGCCACACAGAATACAAGACAGGCTTAACTGGTCTAATGATACGTGGACTGTGTATTTCACTAACTTTAGGTTAAAAAGCCCAGGTGGGTGGGGGGAAGAGGACACATCATTTCATAGCCTCTCCAGTACAGTCTGTGTGAATGATAATCATGAAGGAAAACTCGGGAGAGCTGGTCCGCAAGAATTTCAAAAGAGCTTTAGCCAATCCAGAAATCACAGCTGCAGCAGGAAGGAAGCAGTCACGGAATCGATACTCTCTTCTCTGGACCCTGCAACCCAATGAAGATGACAACAAAAGGGGCCACATACTGAACCTGACAAGCTCAGGGGAGGACTACATGGCCGCCTTATGAACTCGGAGACCTAAATTGACCACACAGGGTGGTCTAAAATTAAAGCTTTCTATAAAAGCGATTCATGGTGGGTAGTCATGTCTTAGAGCAGTATTTTCCCCTAACAAAGGTCAATCTTTACTTTAACGGAGCCTGTTTGCTTCTTTTTTTTTTCCACCTATGATCATATACTTGATAACGTACCTTTGAAACACTGAAGTAATTTCCTTTTTTCTGGACCCCTCAAAGCACAACCACCACACCGGAGAAGAGACCACAACCCCCTTCATCGTTATTATTATCATGTTAATTGTTAACTGTTAACTATCCTATACCCACAAATGTAAAAGGACAGTGTGTGTTTGTTTTACTTTTTTGTCCCATCCCAGAGGTTCCCGCTCCCTTTGCTTTCCCCCACCTCCCTAATCAATCACCAATGGATTTCATGCAACCCCCTTAAGTCTTTCCCTTTGAGTCTGATGTATAAAAGAAGTGGTAACACTGCCATTTTTTCAGAGCATTTTCTCAATTTATCGAGATTTTGGTTCCCAGCAATTGTTGTCAGTTGGGCTCAAATAAACTCATAAAAATTCTTACACGTTTGGATATTTCTTACATTGACAACAAGATATGATCCATGAAGTTAAAGCTGAGTGGAGGGGCGTGGGAAGTAGTATAGAGCTACAATAACTCACCACTCCCCCAAATAATTCCACTTTTCTCCGTTAGCCTGAAGCTGACTAAAACCTAACAACTGAAGGGGGCACTAATACTGAATGGAAATAGCAAACCAAAACACACTGAAGAAGCAATATGTTTGGAAGGAAAAGCAGCCTCCAGTACTGCTTTTTCTCCTATCGTTTCAATGTGAATGTGTCCTTTTTATTGTTAAATTAAAATTCTTCCAAAACTCTAACTGGACTCTGACTGACGTAGATGTCTTTAACAAGCCAAGAGATATTTAAAATGCTAGGCCCAAGGGCTGGGCCCCACTGACAGCCCAACAGCAGCACAGCCACTAATTAGTGGGTAGGCATTTATAAAAAAACATGGCATACCCTCTCCTGTGTTTCAATGCTATCAACAAAACCAGAGCACAAAACACTACAGTCCCTCCATTAAATGCTACCGCAGTGCAATTTTAGATAGTTAGATGCCAAGATGCATCTTTTTGAGGAGAAAGGTTAAGAAACCACAGAGGCTATCAGGCCATCATCCATGCTATCTAAAATCAGGTGCCTTATTCGCTGTAACTCCTTTCTTCAGTCCTCTTAAAAACTCACTGCAGAGGCCCTGATGTTAGTGCCTGCATTGCTGAGAGTTCCAGGTGAAGCACTCACCATCTCTGGCCTGCTTCGAGATTCATTAAAAAAAAAGCCAGGCCAAGCCAGAACTTTCTTTCTCTAGTTTAGGTGTAATCATTATCAAACAGCGCCGAGGTACTGGTCAAACAAAAGCACTAGTGGTTCTCACTCTACAGTTAGGTAAATGTGTAAGATGGTCTTCCACCTTTTATATGAGAGAAGCTCTTGTCAGCCAAAGGTAAGGCCAATTGCTAGTGGAATCATAAGGAGGTTCTCATCACTGTTAAAAATTCTCTCATTATAGAAACTAGGACGCTGAATATTAGTTTCAGAAGTCAAACACATGTAGAACATGCATTTTATAAGTATCTCCCAATTTATGGCTTGAAAGTCATATGTGTAAAAGCCAGGTTTGACATTTCAGGGTTCCATATAAGCCCTTTCAGGGTTTTGGGATTTCATATCCCACGGTAGGTGTGTTGGGTAGTTCTGCTCAACAGAACTACCCAACAATCCTCATGATAAAGTTTAATCCTCATGATAAAGCCATAAGGCAAGCATTATTATCTTCATTCTTTTATTCAATGATATTTATTGAGCGTTCATCAAATCCCAGAGGCTGCTGGAGGTGGCAGGGTTCGAGCAGGGTGCGGCCGCCACAGTGCAGGGCCCTCAGCCTCAGACAGTGCTTTTCCTTAATTCTTCTCAATTTAACCTGATCCTAAGCTAAGTAATTAGAAAGACATTAGAAAATAAAACTTCTCTTAGACCACAGCTAAAATCTGAGATAGAAAACCGAGAGACATGAAGTATGAAATAGTACTAACAAATAAAGCCATACTACATCTGATGGTAAGGAGGCTGTGACAGGGGTAAAATGGGATAAGACCACACAGAGTGCTGCGAGCTTCTCATTTTATTGAGGAGGCCAGAGAGGCAGAAAGACGTCCAAAAGCAAAACTGAGACCTGAGATTTTCTATGGCCTAATCGGCACACTGGGCCACAGACATCTCCTTCAGAACAGCAGGAAACTATATTAATTTGCCAGTGATATTATCAACATGCTTCTGTCCTCCCACGATTAATGCTAATCTTGACATGGCAAGATACCATCCAATCAATACCTTTATTTCTTATAAAGGTAAAAAAGTCTTATCACTTTACTTCTAGTATATAAAGATCTTAATTGTCACCCCATGCACACCAATGAGTAGGATTAATTATTTTTCTGATTCCTCATCAGCAGGATCTGCATGAGAACATATGGAATTCTCCCTGGCAGGTTAGCACCTGACTCATGTCAGCAAAAACAGTTGTACTGGGTATTTAAGAAGTGTGTAGCAGATTTTTATGAGGTATTGTTAGACCGTATATACTGGTACCAGTTTCTCACTTATACCCAGTTTATTTCTCTTGTCCAAAAGGATTTTTCTTTCAAAAATAAACAAAAGACACCAGTGATACAAACTTTAAATTGCTTTATTTTTTCTATCCCATTAGAACCCATTTCAATTGTTTATCATCATCCCTTTGTTACAAGCCTGAATTAATATATAGGGCAACAAGTGTCCACATGTGGCCATATAGTGCAGTGTGCATGCATTATTGGGTTGGCCAAAAAGTTCATTTAGTTTTTTTCTGTGCTGTGGCTCTAGTAGTGCTTAGTTGTCTTTAACCTTATTTGAAGCAATTTTGTTACATTGTATTATGATAGCTGTCATATCAGCATGCATTTAAAAAAACTTATCAAAATTGGTAAAATTTTGTGCAGTCATTTTAATATCAAAGGTGGAAGAGAATGTGCATTTTCTTTATGCTTTATCATTTCAAGAAACATAAAAATGCAACTGAAACACACAAAAAAAGATTTGTGCAGTGTATGAAGAAGGTGCTATGATTGAACAAATATGTCAGAAGTCATTTGTGAAGTTTCTTGGTACTATTGACATTGTGTCCAAATAATTCTTTGCTGTGGGGCTGTCTTCTGCATGGGAAGACATTTAGCACCACCCCTGGCCTCTACCCACTGGAAGCCAATGTGGGAGATAGCTGACACACTCAACAGATCCAAATCAATAAAGTTATTGGTGAAAATAAAAAAAATGTGTTTTTATTTTATGGGAAAAACTAAACAAGCTTTTTGGCCAACCCAATACTTACTTATTTAATTTCTTCATTTCAAATGGGCTGCCTTATTCCAAGTGATGATCATAAGGAAATTATAAAAATAAGATAAAAAAATGCTTGAATAGTGTGCTGTGCACCTAAACGTAGGAAGTCCACTCAGCCTAGACTTCATAATTTCTCCAAAAGGAGGAAACCTCCTAGGTCATCAAACAAGGCATTTACATAGACAGCAGGCCAGACAACTCCATAGCACACACGTGAATTTTGAGAATCACACTCAGGAAACTCTGAGCATCAGAGTATCTGGTTAAAAGTACTAAGTACTCCATTTCCAACAAAATCCAATTTCCACCTCCACTGCCACTGCAAGTGGCATATCATCATCACCTCAAAACATTATCCCGATACAAATAATACATAGAAATTAATTATATATATCCACTATTACTAATTTTCAACACATAACAAATCATTGCAGTGTCCTTTATCTAGGGTGCTGTTTCAATTATTTTTTAAATATCAAAAAGAGAAAACAAACTTTGAAGTTCTTTTAAAGATCCGCTTACAATTTCCTCCAGCTGAATTTCCCAGCTACATTCTTCAGGATTTTACAAGCAGCTACACTGACAGTTTGGTAAAGGGGGTTGTGGTATTACCATATGCTTCAAAATAGAAAACAAGTTGAGGACAATTTAATTATTCTTCACTACCGAGGTTTATGGGGATAAACCAGGGCTGTATCATATTAACTCCATGGTAAATAAGAAAGGTTTAATAGTTTGTCCATGATAGAAAATATTGCCATCTTTGTGTGTGAAAAAAACATCTCAAATCTCTAGACTGGTACCATTTTCTTTCTCCATTTCAAGTGAATATTAACCATCATCTATAGTAAAAACAAAATTGACTTTGAGCAGTGGAACTGAAAGTTCAGACTTATGTTCTGAATCACGATAGACGCTCATACACGTTGGGTACGAGCACAGTATTCTTCAATTCTCTGGAAACAAAATCTAAAACCAGGATCTAGTTCACTTTGAAGTAACTATGATTACTTTGTGCTCTAGAGGGTTCAGATATAAAGATTTATGTGTCTATACAAATGCATTCTAGTGTAAATATACTTTTGTAATAATTTTTTTCATATATTCAGTCATCAAATAATCACTGAACACCTGTACCTATTATGTATACACCAGACACTGTTCTAGACTTTTGGGATTCAGTGCTACACAGCAGACCTTACCGAGGTGACATTCTTTTTGAAGAAACAGAGAATTGGAAAGAACAAATAAATATAATATTGGGTGGTGATCAGGACTATAAAGCAGTGAATAGGAACAGAAAGTAAAAAAGATAGTCAGGAAAGGCCTCTCTGAGGAGTGACATTTGGAGTAAGACAGTGAGCCATGCAAATGTCTGAAAGAAGAACACTCCAGATAGAAGGTCCACGTGCAAAGACTCTGAGACGGGAACAGCCGTAGAAAGATCTAACATGCCAGCGCTACTTAGTAAGTGCTAAACACTCTTCTCAGCAGAAGAGTGGGGTGAACTCAGTAACTCATTTAATCCTCATAGCAACCTTGAATTAAGGCACAGAAAGGTTAAATAACTTGTTCAAGGTCAAACTCTAGGAAAAGCGAGAAGCAGAATTTGAACCTAAGCAGTTGGTCTGGCTCCAAAGTCTCCTTCTCTGGCCACTTAACCACACTGTCTCTCTGAACAAAAGGGCTGCATGCCCTGGGCACTGAGCAATGTCTCCTCACAAAAGTTGCAGCAAGAAGCACTGGAGCTTCAGAGTATTGCTGTCAAGAAATAAGGATATCAGTTTTGATTTTAAAAAATTAAGATTTATCAGCCTGAGTCAATATAATACTAAATGAAATTATATCTGGAACAGAAATCCCTCTGGAAAAAATAATGAACACAGATCAATTTGTGTCCAGGCTATGGACAATTCCAGTGTATTATAGCCAAGAACACGTCATAGGCTTCCTTCTTTGCTGCATCTGAAATAATGAAGCAGAGATAGAACTTGGGTGCTTCTGCTCCTAAGTGTTACATCTGGTTGTCCCAGATGGTGAACAGAGAATGACAGATACACACTGAGTTGAGGATAAAAACAACCATACAATGCTCAGGCTGTTGCTGAGCACACATTAATAAAAATGCTTGGGGTTCCTATTGACTCAAACTATAGCTTGTTTGTTCTCTTGTGAAAGAAAAAAAAGGGCAGAAATCAGGTTATAAGGATCTCAATAAAGAATTGAAGCAAAAACAGTGAACCCTTTCAGCATGCTGAATCACACGTAAGACCATCAGGGGGCTGCTTTCTAGGGCACCTCCCATGTCTGGGTCTATAAGCACAAGTTTGTTAAAGCCTAAACACACACCACGTCAGAACTACATGCAGGAAACAGCGCAGAGATTGTCTGCCAATGTGTGGGCTACTATTTTTTAAAGACTGCATTTTTTTCTAATTCTAAGTTTCATTCAGATTAAATTATCCTGATTTAATATTTAAAGATGGCTTTCTGCAATGGGATTGGCTAAAAACTAAAAGGTACCACGCTTAAGCAATGAAACATCTGTTCTAAATCCAAGGCAGTAGACATGTGTTATGATGTCCAAATGAAGAGGTCTGGCCCAACTGTCAAGTAAATACGCCAGTTTACTTCATGGCCATAAAAAACATGATTTTTTATATAACAACTATACTGATACTTCTGATTCATTGTCATTTATGGTGACTTCCAACTGTATGACTTCTGGATATTTCAACTATTTAAAATAAAAAAGACTATAGCGAAGCACAATCCTTTCATACTGCCTTAACTACTCAACTGACTTCAGAGACATTTGGGCGGAGCTCGGTGAGATCATCTTTGGATTGGACGAGCTATCTTCCTGTGCCAGCAGTGTATGGATTAAAGTAATTAAATCACAAGTAAGTCAATAAAACTAAGCACCTCAAGCTTAAAACCTCTGTGAAACAGTTAAATAACTTCCAAATTTCTTCAGCCTTAGAACTATTTCCCAATGGAGAGCTAATTTTAATCAAATCACCCACGTTCGTAAGGTGTTCCTTACACAAAAGGAAAGGGAAAACAGACACATTAAGTGTGTATTTATGTGCATGTGTTGGATTTGCTTTCAGAATACGTGGGGTGTGGAGGGCAGGGGGAGTAATGGGAGAAAAAGGGGGACAACTGTAATTGAACAACAAAAATTTTTTTAAAGAAAATTGCAAATCAGTGTAGTTTCATGATTATATTAAGGTAGAGATTATATCAACTAACTGAAATTAATAATTAAGACCTGGCCTCTGAAATCTTTCCTCTGACTTCAGGAAATTTTTCTTTCATGCAGGTTCTAGCCCAGGTTGTACCATAAAGAGGGTTATTTTACATTGGGCACGGGCTCAATCTCACTATCACTTAATAAAGAGATAACTATAGAAGGAGAGGTTAGGTAAAAAATGGGCCTTTAGTTTCTTTGGTGAACCCAAATTCTATCGCTTACTTCCATTTTGTCCTGGATTAAATATTAAGTCTATTGATAAAGGTGTCATACCATGTGTTTTTAAAATCTAGTATGACTTATGATTTCAATAAACTCCATCTTTCATAATTATTTCTACAATGAACTCTTAATTGATAGTAATAATAGATGGAGACAATGGATCAGGTGATCTAAAACTGCAGATAATTAAAAATTATATATCAT
Source organism: Sturnira hondurensis (assembly GCF_014824575.4). Taxonomy (NCBI): domain Eukaryota; kingdom Metazoa; phylum Chordata; class Mammalia; order Chiroptera; family Phyllostomidae; genus Sturnira; species Sturnira hondurensis. Next base: position 15,459,230 of record NW_028093985.1, on the reverse strand, counting down.
CTCACCATTCATCTTTTACTTCAATTAACAGCATACCTGGCTTCTAGGCACTGAAAACACAATAGCTAGAAAGATGGGCAGTCTAGGAGTTTGCTTTGCATGATAATAACATCAGCATAAATATATTTGTCCGGTAGATTTGCAATATACTTTCCATTCACAGATTAATTAAAACTTGAGTATATATACAAATTAGCATCAGCACGCATTCAGTCAGCAAATATTTAGAGTCTATTATGCTCCAGCCCCTAAGACGCAAAATTGCATAACATGTGATTCATGCCCCTAGGAAGGCTGTATTCATCTAACTGGTCACTGACTCTGGGCAGCATAGGGCCCCCAAAAGGCCAACATGAGAAAGTACTCTGTTTTACAAGATTCCACAGAAGGCCTCTAATACATTCCAACACTTATGAACTACCAGTTAAAAATTTTCCTATCTCTAATCCAAATAGTTCATGATTCTACTCAAATTTGACATCTATTATCCTCTTAAAAGGCTTTATTTTGCATAGACAAAGCACTACATATTTATTGATTTTTAAATTTTATTTTCTTCCCATTACTCATCTTCATAGAACTCTTCTGAATCCCTTCCGATTAGACAGTCAGGGCTTCATTTTCTGGCCACACTGATTGGTTCAGAGATGAGTAATGATTCAGAGTCCTCCCTGTTTTTTCATGGTGGGAAAGCAACAGACTTTTCCGCTGGGAAACCAGAAGGACCATGTGGGCTAAGGGCTGCCAGTGGCCTCTTCCCACTTCATGGAGAAAACTGGCTCAATTATGAAAATAACAAAGAAACTCAGCGGTGAGTCATGGACTGAGACAGAACTCAGGACATTTTTGTGTTCAGAGCTTCCTGAATTCTACACTGCTCTTAAAGTTTTTATATACATGAGCTATGAGTTTTCTTATGCTAGTTTGATGTGGGTTTTTGTTAATTGATTTTAAGTACTCCCCCAAAAATGCTCCTAGGAGTTCCTTAATTCTAAATAACTTACACAGTGTGGACATCGGGTTCACTACGTATCTGACTGATATGGTTGAGGAAAGAACATAAGTCCCAGAATTAACACACTGGGAATTTAAAGAGTATTAATGATAGCATTATACCCTAATTTAAACTGTACAGTTTAGGAGGAATCATACTGGTAGGAAAATCTGAAGTTAATTTTTTAAAAACCAAGTGATAGCATAAGGACGTCCTTTCTTCAGTGGATTCAAGCAAAAAGAACTACTATTGAGATTAGGAGGTGTGTGTGACATCTCAATGCCCTAGAGCTCATCTTTCATCTGCACCAAAGTTAGTTCTTAGAGCTCTGGAGAGAATCAGACTCCTTATGTGTATATATCTAAAATGCTTGCTGTCACTGAAACAGAAGTGAATTTATGAGATAAATCCCCAAGAGGCTAGTTAATTCCTTCTAGGCATTCCGCCTGTACAGTTGCCCATGCCAGAAATCTGAGAATCACCTATGACTTTCTTTTTCCCCCCTAAATCAAGTCAATCACCTAGGCCTGACAGCTATATGAATATTTTTTGAAGCCATTCATTTCTCTTCATCTACACTGCCACCATCTATAGACCAGATCACTATCATCTCTTGCCTGGCTTATGATAATAAGCCATGAACTCCACTGTCAACATTCACTTATTCCCTTATAACCCTTTTCTTATAAAACCCTGTGCATGGGGGTGCTTTTAAAATGTAAATATATTAAAGGGCATATACCCACTTTTAACTCTTCAGTGACTGTGCATTGTCATCAGGTTCAAGTCCCAAATCCAGTCTGGTCCCTGCTTACCTTATTCTGATCCAGGAATACTGGCATTCTCGTTCCCCCAAGAATGCAGGCTTCCTTTATCCAGTAGGATTGCCCTTCTATTCAGAACATTATATTCCTGCTCTTAACCTGGTCATTGCTACTACTACATTAGGCCTAGTTTTTAAGTGTCACTTCCTCAGGAACATCTTCTCTGACATCATAAAGCAGATCAAGTCCCCCCTCCCAATATACAATTTCATAAATCCACTTGATTTCCCCTGGTGGAATTTATCCAAATTACAATTAATCACTTTAAGGGCTATCTGTTTAAAGTCTGTAAGCTTCCTGAAGGCAGTCACTATGTATATCTTGTTCCTTTCTTATTCCCCCAATTATAATGAAGAGATCATTAATTATCTATCTGTCCATACAAATAACCCTGTTTCCCCCTCCCCAGCTAACATGTGACAATATCTCTCTCCCTTGCCTTGATGGAACACAGGTTGGGAGACAGTTCTCAATGGGTCTGCTTCTGCATGGCTTGCAAGCAAAGGCACTGGCGGCTTTTGTCTTGGATTATCTTTTCAAGAATGCATGGAAAGCCCTAGAAGACAATGCTTCCTTCTGGAGCAAAGGGGATACCTATTTACTGTCTAGTGTAATAAAGATGTGCCTTAGAATCCTATCATTTTCATGGAGTCTCTCTCTCTCTCACACACACACACACATAACCAACGCCTTTTGAGAAAGAAAAACAAAGCTGGAGGCAACACACACTCATTTCAAACTACAGGGTCCAACACAAATAATGCCCCCTTTTTATTACAAAATCTTTCATTACAAAATCATAAGCATCAAATTCTGTAACATAATAATATCCCACTAAAGCACACCATATAACACTTTAGGTGAAATGTTCAAATTAAAACTATAAATTACTACACCCATACTATTACCCTACCAACCACACTCCAGCAGGCCTTACTTCTGCTGGACCCTGTATATCACAAAAAGATAGTAATCAAAGTAGTATGGTATTGGCATAAAAACAGATACGAAGATCAACACAACAGAATAAAAAACCCAGAGATAAACCCACACATGTATGGTCAATTAATTTACAACAAAAGATTCCAGAATATACAAGGGGGGAAAACATCCTCTTATATAAATGGTGCTGGGAAACTAGACAGCCACATGCAAAAGAATGAAACCAGAGCACAGTCTTATATCATCCATAAAAATTAACTAAAAATGAATTAAAACTTGGAATGTCCCAAGTTTTAATGTCCCATTAAATGTCCCATTCAGACCCCAGACCATACTACTTCCAGAAAAAAACACAGGTGGTAAGTCCCATGACTTACATCTTGGTGATGATTTTCTGAATTTGGTACCAAGCAGAGGCAACAAAAGCAAAAATCAACAAGGGGGACTCCACCAACTAAAAAGCTGCTTCTGCATTGTCTCAGTGCATCTCAGAGGGCAAGGGCAAGGGCAGCTGACGTGAACATGAGCTGTGTGACTCACTGTGTCACCAGTACTAACGTTACTTTGTATGGGACCCAGAATTCCACTACCTGCCATTATCCATGAAGCTGTGCCAGGCTAATTCGTGAGCTAGCCAGGAGGGTACCATTTCAGATCCACTGGAATTCCTGACAACAAGGAAGGCAAAACACTTTGTAATCCTTAATATTAAAAAAACTAACAAAAATGTTTACATCTGACTTCCTACCTGAAACTCTTAAACCATGAATTATTGACCTGAGGTCCATGGATGGGTTTCAAAGGCATTGTAAATCAAAAACAGTGTTTAACATAGAAGTTGAAACTAGTAAACAGCTTTTATAAGATTTTCCAAGGGGCCAAAAATATAGTAAGAACCATGTAAGGATACATGCCTTACTTCCTTAGGAATATTTTAGATTTAGTTTCTATATCTTAGAATAAGTTGAAAGACAGTGATTTCTTCATTCAGCCTACTTTAAATGTCAGATATGTGATACTTAATCTAAAACCCTAATCCATCAGCTTCCTTCCTTACCTTCACATTTTTATTCTCCAGTCCTTGAGCTAATGTATGTGGTGTGAGTATGTGAATCTCAGTTAATATGTGTATATGGTACACTAGTGCCAGGCATTTTTTCCAAGAGCTTTACATGCATTTACCCATTTATTACAACAACCATATGAGATAGGTACTCTTATTGTTATTATTATTAGATGCTACAGATGAGATAACTGAAGAAGAGAAAAGTTAAATAACTTGTCCAAGGTTACACAGCTAATAAATATTAGAGAAAGACTTGAAATTTGGCATACAGATATATGCCAAATTTATCTATGATCTTGACGTCTAAGCTACACTGGCTTTGAATTTGATTAAATTTTTTAATCTTTTGGGATTCCATTTGCTATTATATATCAGCTTTGTTGTATAGGGAACCATCCTGCATGGTGTCGGGAATGTAGCCCCACCCGATTCAGAAAACCTATGGAGAGTGAGGTCAGCACACAGGATCCACACCCACAGATAGGTTCTCCCATAGAGGAATCAGGCCTGCATTGTACCTAGGCTGCTATGAGGTTTGCTTTTGCAAAACTTCCTCACCCTGAATTGAGGCAGAAAATGTTTACTGCGTATCTCTAAAATAACTTCCTAAAATCTGTGCTAAACCTCCCAAGTATAGAGTGTAACCAGTTCAACCACTTCCACCCTTGATCTGCAACATCCTTCTCTTTGAAGTAATTAGCAACATTCTTTCCTTTATTATCTGTAAAAGGTAATCACCTACAGCAAACCTGTGCCTAGTAAATGGGGACCATCCTCCATGCAACATACCCAGAAAAGAAATAAAAGCCTGTCCAGGCAGGGGTTGGGGGCCCTCTCTCTCACTTAGAGAGCAGCCATGCCATCCCTTTTTCTCCACAGGACTTCTGTAGTCCATGTGAATTTGTTCATCACAGCCACAACACATGGACCCTGTCGGCTGGGGTCTGCATCATTGTTGTGCTAGTTGATTTGATCTAATGGAATAGGGTTGGTTAATAATATAAATATATACAAAATAAAAATAGCTTATTAATCATATTCTTATATATTTCATTATTTAACAAAACTAGTTAGTCAAAGCATTTCAGAAAATTGTTGTCAAGCAAAAAGTTGTAAAATAGTTGTACAACATATACTAAGAAGGCAAAAATATACTATTACAGAATCTGATAAACAGAATTCTTCTTAGGGATATAATTTGTTTAGCAAAACTTCTTAATAGGACATGGGGAGCTAAAGAAAGGGCACAAAAGAAAGAAAAGGTAAGACCAAGGGAAATTTGATTTTTTGGTTCCTATTGACTCAAATTATAGTTTCTCTGTTCTCTTGTGAAAGAAGAAAAAAGAGGCAGAAATCAGGTTTTAAGGATCTCAGTAAAGAGTTGATGCAAAAACAGTGAACCCTTTCAGCACTCTGAATCTCACGTAAGACTATCATGGAGGCTGCTTTCCAGGGCGCCTTCGTGGTACCCTTTTCTAAAGCTAACAAAGTAATTGATGTTAATTACTCTGGGACTGCTCACCCTCTTCAATCTCCCTGAAATGCTCAGAAAACCTTGTTCCGGTGGTATCATCTGTTGAGGCAGATTCTTCCACAGGATTTTCACTGTACAGACTTAATCAGGCTTAAACTTTGCAATCCAGATTTTCCTGTATTGAAATATAATGTGTTTTGTATGGAGACTACCTTGAGTGGTTTTCAAAAGCCTCAGAAAAATGCTTAGGGGTAACTTCCATGGTCTTCCAAGTACATCTTGAAAGATTCAGAGGATAGAAAACAATTATTGTTCCCATGCTTTTTGGAACACTCAACCAAATGTTTAAACTTTCTAAAAATTTAAAATAAAAACTAAAGAATTTAAAAAATTTTGATATTCATATCAAATATTCATATATAAAATAAAGCTATTACAAAACTGAAGTAGGTTAAGAATTTCAACACACTAAATGTTATTATATTACACTTAATAGAACAAAATAAATAAGAAAAGGGGTTAACTACTCAACTAAAGAAAGTAGAAGGAAGAGAACAATACAATATAAGCCAACGCTGGTGAAATAGAAACAAATAAACAATAACAGCAGGGAGAGATTATTTTAACTTCACCTCTGCATCACTAGTGATACCACCTTGGGCCAAGTGACCCTTATCTCTTACCTCCATTGCAATAGCCTCCTCAGTTTTCCCCCGGCTGCTATTTATATTTAAAACTGTAAATCAGATAATCTCAGTCCTTCCACAGTGTAAACCCAGCATCCTTACACTAACTTCTGCAACTTCTCTTTTTCTTTCTCTCTCACTCACTCTACTTGGGCCACACTGGCCTCTTGGCAATCCCCAGCCATCACTGGCATGTTCGTGTTCGCACTGGCTGTTCCCTCTGCAGGGATACTCCTTCCCAGATAAGCACATGACTAACTTCCCTGCCTCCTCTAAATCTTTGCTCAAACCTCACCTTCTCAATAACACCTCTTTCAACTCTTTCTTTAACATCGCAACCCCCACACACTTCATACCCTCCAGCACTTCGTGATCCAGCTTACCCTCCTCAATTCTTTTCATACCATTTCTCATAATATTATTACAGTAGGTATGTAGCTAGTTAGCTATTAACAAAGAAAAAGAGCAAACGGAATCGGACATTAAGCCTGATTAACTAGGAAGGAGCAGCTTCACAGACATCCCGGGGGATAGCTAACTGTGCTCCACCAAAGGGACTTAATCCCCGAGCAGGTGGCTTTCCACCCTCCCCAGGGAATAACTGATCCATTCCCTCAGAGTTGGGGGTGGGGGGATGGGGAGTGATGGGGGACTGGTGAACATGAAACTCCTCTGCTGAGGCATACACAGCAGGAGCCAATATGGTGACATAAAGGGGAGGTATCTAGTCTGGGGAAAAGATCAGACAGGATAAGGGCATGGAACCCCTGAAGATCTAGGAAAGGGCCTGGATAGAGTGAGGGCCCAGCACAAAATTGGGAAGGATTAGAAAGAAGACTGGTTACTTTGAAAGGAAGCCTGCTCTCCCCCATGCCCAAGATAATATAAACAAAGCTTGAGAAAGGCCTGAGGTTCCCTCATTCACATGCTGTCTCTGCAGCAGCTGTGTGAGCCCGGGCTGAAGCGTGGCACTGACTGCGCTGGAGCACAGCTGGGAGCAGAGACCACACTGACTACTGGAGCCCAGTGTGATGCCTTACAGTTGTGCATCCTGACCCTCCTTGTGGGCACCTGTGCTCACCAGGCCCAGGACTTCTGCAGTGGACAGAGTTGAGCCACCTGGTTGTGAATGAGATATTAGGCACTTGGGGACAGTCGTTTGTTTTCATTCCAGCAAATCTTATCACAATGCCTCAAGTCTTCCTAGGCACTGGGTCCCCAAAATGCATTTCCTGTGACTACATGCAAGAATCCTATTTCTACCGGCAACAATATCTCTTATACTTCTGCCTCATAAGCTCCACAGAGTAGGGATCTAAGATCTATTTATTTATTTTCTACTGTTCTTTTTTTATTTTGTCTTCCCATCATAATTACTCAGAACAAAGCAGGAGCATGACATACAGCAGTTACTCAATGTAATTTACTGATTACATGAACAAAGTATAATTGTTTAAAAAGTTACTGCTTTCAAAAGACACTAACAATCATTGGCATTATCCATCATTACAAAGAAAGAAGGCACAAAATCATCATTCAGAATGAAAAGGAGATAAAACTTTAGATATAAAAAAATAATATGAAGCATTTTATGCCAACACATTGGAATACTTAGATAAAACAAACAGTTTTCTAGGGAAAATGTCTAAAATGATCCCTTAAAAAGAAAAAAAAAAACATGAATATACCAAGAACTTTTAAATACGTTGGAGACATTTTCTGTGCCTGGCATAGCAATGGCTCATGGTCCTGAGAAGCACCTGAAGCATGCAGCAGCTCCAAAGCACTGGATGCTGAATAGGCTGACCCCCGTGTTTGCTCCTCAGCCATCTGCCAGTGCCCACAAGCTCGGAGAATATCTCGTCATTTTCTTAACGATGAGACTTAAGTATGCCCTGACAGGAGATGAAGCAAAGAAGATCTGCATGCAGTAGTTTACTAAAATGATGGAAAGGTAGAACTGATATAACCTCCCCTGTGGTGTTATGGGTGAGATCAGCACTGACAAGACTAGAGAGAATTTCCATCTGATCTGTGACACCAAGGGTTGCTCTGCTATTCACCGTATTACACCTGAGGAGGCCACATGCGAGTTGTGCAAAGTGAGGATGATCTTTGTGGGCACAAAAGGAATCCTCACCTGATAACCCATAATGCTCACACCATCCACTACCCTGACCCCATCATCAAAGTGAATGACAACATTCAGACTGACTGGGAGACTGGCAAAATCACTGGTTTCATCAAGTTTACACTGGTCACTGGTGTGTGGTGACCGGAGGTGCTAACCTGGGAAAAATTGATGTGATCACCAACAGAGAGAGATGCCCTGGTTCTTTTGACACAGTTCATGTGACAGATGCCAAAGGCAATGGCTTTGCTGCTCAGATATCCAATATTTTTGTTACTGGCAAAGGCAACAAACCATGGATTTCCCTTCTGCATGGAAAGGGCATCGGCTGCAGGACGGCTGAGGAACTGCCGAGGAGAGAGACAAGAGAGTGGTGGCCACACACAGTAGTGGATACAGTCAGATCAAAGTGACATGATGGAATAGTCTTTGTACGTAATTAAGGGTAACACAACACACATAAATGAAGAAATTGGAGATAAAACTCACCCTGCATCTGCAAGTTTTACAAGGGGGTTCAACAAATCTTTGTTAGAAAGATAACTCCCTCCTATACAAACTGTGTCAAAAAATAGAAAGCTGTTCACCTAATTTTTTGATGCTACCATCAAAACACCAGAAATATATGAGAATCGTTTTAATCTAATCTCTTGCCTATGAATATGCATGAAAAAATATTAGTAATTTGAATCAAGAGTGGACTAAAACAAAATAAGGTTTATTCAAAGATTTCAAAGAGGGCTTAACATAAGGATATCTATCAACATAATCTCATCATTAACAGATTATGGGAGAACTATCATATATCAATTAAAAGAATATGGTGTTTGTACATGAATAAGAAAATGGGAGAGGAAAAAAAAAGTCTATCCATGTCCTGGCTGGTGTGGCTCAGTGGATTAAATGCCTGCGAACCAAAGGGTCGGTGGTTCGATTCCCAGTCAGGGCACATGCCTGGTTTGCAGGCCAGGTCCCTGGTTGGGGGGTACACAAAAGGCAACCACACATTGATGTTTCTCTCCCTTTCTTTCTCCTTCTCTTCCCCTTTCTTAAAATGTCTAACTGTGTAAAGTAAAACTTCAAATATTGGTGCCCATCAGTAAATGAATGGATCAAAACACTATGGTACATTTACAGAATGGAATTCTATGCAGCAGAAAGAAAGAAGAAGCTTCTACCCTTTGCAACAGCATGGATGGAACTGGAAAGCATTTTGCTAAGTGGAATGAGCCAGGCAATGAAAGACAAACACCATTTGATCTCACCTTTAACAGGAACCTAATTGACAACAAACAAGCAAGCAAAATATAACGACAGACACTGTAATAGAGAACAGGCTGACAGTGACCAGAGGAGAGGGGGAAGGGAATTTCAGGGGAAAAAGGGAAGGGTTTGTAGGAACAAGTATAAGGGACACATGGACAATAACAAGAGGGAGTGGAAACAGGAGGGAAGTGGGGAGGACTGGGAGGGTGGGCTGGGATGGGAGTAAAAGGCAGAAAACTGCACTTGAGCAACAATTAAAATAAATAAATAAATGAATAAATAAATAAAATGACAACATAAGAGACTGTAATATTGGTATAGATTATTTCTTAAGCAAGGTACAAAAACACGAGTGTTAAAGAAAAATAATGATTAATATGACAGTATCAACCATCAACTTAAATACTTTACTGATAGGCACCAAAAAGACATGGGACAGAACAGAAGCAGATACTTATAACGTATTTGAGAAATTATTATTATCATGAAAAACAGTTATATAAAAACTGCTAAAAATCAGTAAGAAAAAGACAATGTATTAGAAAAAGGGGCAATTATGTGAACGCACAAGGCACCAAGCGTGGACGAAGCTGAGGGGATCTGCAGCTGCATGGCTGCTAGGGTATGAACTGTTGGAAATATTTTCAAAAGCAATTTGCTATTGTCCTACTGAAGTTGAAGATGTGCCCCGCCAAAGTCCAGCAATTTCATTTCTAGTTATATATGTTCCAAAGTTTTGTATAGATGCATATGCTAATGTGTTCACTGAACCACTATTTGTAACAACAAAAAGGTGGGGAAAACCTACATGTGTATCTATGGATAGCTAATAAATTGGAGACATATAATATTGTACATTCATACCTTGGCATAGAGAAGAACAGTTTAAGAACTGTTCTCAGCATAGAGAAGAACTATAGGTATCTACATCATGTTGGAATAAACCTTAAATTATTGCATTGAGTAAATAAGCAAATTGTGAAAAGAACACTTATATAAATTATTACTCTATATTTATATAAATTATACTCTACACTAAGCATAAAAACATTGGTAGGAAAGATATAACTTTTATAATATGAAGGTGTAGAAAGGGGAGTTGATCTAGGTCTACAGTATATATCTTAAAAAAAAAAACACCTAAAGAAAAATAGTCTAACATTTCACCTGACCCTTGGCTCTGTCATGCTTGGTGAGTGGTAAATCTGAAACAGGTTGTGTTTAAAGAGGCTGGTCCTTGATGGTAGAGACGTCTTAACAGTGGGCAGAGCAAGGCCTCATTGCTGATGACCAGGATAGATCTAGTCATATGTAAACAATGGGTGTTACAGGAGAATAAGCTTAGGGGTAAGATGTGAGTTGGGTGAGACCAAAAACAAAAGGCAAAATAAAAGTATACCAAAACTGACTTTAAGGAATCAAAGTCAGCTTTTGGAAATAAACCCACAAGCAAACAGGTAGTCAAGAAGGATTGGTAAAGCCAATCTTTTAAAATATAACTTTTGTACAATCAGGACTATAATCCAGGGCAACCTAGGCTCTGTTTGGATCTCTAGGTTCTAGAGTGTCAGACCCTGTAGGTCTGTGTGGATGGCTGGGTATGGGTGAGAGGCGGAATAGTGGAATTGTCCATAGCCTCACAGATTTTGGTAGGAACCTTTTCCTACACCATAATCCAAATAGTCTCAAAACAGATTCAGAAGCAGAAGTAAAGCAGAGCTATATTCTTTACTCATAAATCTGTTTCTACTTCTTTTCATGAGAAATAAAAACAGAGAAAAGTTTGAAATCCATACTTTCATTGGTTTAGAGAATTATAAACAATTAAAAAAAACAAAAGAGGACCTTGAGTAGCAAGTGGGTCTCCTGTGTCTTCTAGCACACAAAGCCTGTTATTTAAGAAATCTTGATTTAGAAAACAAATTTCATGAACAACAAAAGAAAGTCTGCTGGCTTGATAATGCTAAAAAAAAAAAACACCAGCAGACTTTTTAAAAAGGTCATTGTAGGATCAGTATTTATATCACCAACAATATTGTCAGTAAATTAGACTTACTATTGTACAACACAGGAAAAAGCAATGTTCCTTGTTTATCTTTGGCTGCTGTTGACTTTTAGCTCTACTGTGGGAAAGAGAACTCAAACAATGCTAAGGTTTCCCTTAAAGAGTTCCTGATTAGACAGTCTTGAGCAATGCGTGGAGCACAGTATACTAACACAGGAGGGCAAAATTAAAATCTCGGTTGGCCCCTCCCCATAAGAAAGACAGCCAAGTTACTCCAGTGTGTCCCCAGCCCAGAGGAGAGCCTTCTCCTCCCATGACCTTGCTCTTTGCCCCAAGTGCCTGTCGCATTCAGTCTAATATCCTTCTCAACCCCCTTTCTCATGCTATTCCCATATCTTTTCATATTCTGGGATGGCTTGCTTTGCTCCCAAACAAGGAAATGCACCCTCTGTATCTTAACTTCTCAGCATTTTAATTAACAGAATCACCAAAGTGGGCATTGTAAAGAATGTGAGAAATTCAATCAAATTTCCCCCACCCTTGGTTCTATGACAAGGTTTAGGGGCCCAAGAGCTTCAATGAATTTATGTCTGCACATTCCTAGAAAGAGACATAGTTCTAAGCTTTTATTAAATTATCATAGAGGTTAGCAACCATCACTGACTCCCTTAATAGTTTTATAAACTGGAAAATGAAGAAGAGACATCGTTCCTTTCCTCTTGAAGACAGCTCTAACGGCAAAGAGTGCACTGTTGCTAATTCCACATGAGCGCCAAGGGTAACCTGTCTTTACAAAAACGTTCATTCTTAAGGATAATTGACATTTTTACTGAGGCCCTCAGTGTTCTCATCTCTCACCTACCAGGTCTTTTGGCATGCCTGTAAAATCCATTCAGCACACATGGCTGTGTTGCCTGTGAGTTCAGGAATGTTCATGGTCAAAGTGCTGTTAGACCCCCTTAAGAGCTTCAACAGTGAACACATTCCCTCCATTAACTGAAATCCAAAAACACACCTGTCCAAAGTCATCCCCACCTAATAGTATACACTTATGTGCTTCTCAGTCTCAAGCATAGAAGTTCAATCTTAAAATTTTCAATTTTTCAGGGCTTGTGGGAAAGGGAATTGTACTAAGATTTAAAAAAAATTAAATTGCAGGACTTTTAAGTCGTACGTTAGTCAATATTCACAAAACAATAAAGTGATCAAACTTGTACTGCTATATATTTTTTAATAGGCATTATTTTATGCCAGACTCCAATGAATTATTTTATATTTAGTTTGTTGGTATCACACCGATTCTGCTTTCAAGTATTTGCAAACTTTTAATGTTATTTGAAGTTTCCTAAAGGTTAACAGGATTTAGGCTAATAGTTTAAAGGACTGACCTTGGAGCAAGTTCACATCCCAGCTACGCTACTTGCTAGCTGTGTGACTTGTCCAAGGTGTATATAATTGCTTGGTGCCTCAGTTTTCTCATTTCTAAAATGGAGGTAATAATGGTATGCACTTCATACCAGCATTTTGTAATAAGCACTTAAGAATTATTGTTGTTGTTATTATTAGTTGGCATTTTCTTGGTTATTATCTCATCAATACAATGGGTCCAATCCTTTAAATGTGTCACCTCTGCCTTGTTGAGAGTTGAGATGCTATTGTTTTAGAGCTCACCCACCGAGTTTTCTATGTTCTCTGACCTATTTTATTTAAACAGTATATCCAGAGTTCCTGGACAAATCCCAGCGGTACAACAAAACGAAAACAGGTTGTGCCAGCTCCTTGTTTGTTCTGACAATGGAGGTAACTGGAATAAATGCAATGGTCCATGGTGGAAACAAATATCTGTGGCTTGTGTGGTTTTGTTTCATCGATGCTGAATGGTGACAGTCCTGGTTTGCAGGTGGCCATTCTGAACGTGTTGCCGGAGGGTGGGGAAGGACCTCTGCTGGCTTTTCTATTGCCCATGACAGTCCTTTGAAAGATCAGCTGAAAAAAACGGTCTTGCCAGAAAGCTGGCCTTTCCTTAATGTCTCTTACAACAGAAAAAAGATCCTACATTTTCAAATGTAAATGTGTCTATTGTTCCAACTCTGTGTCCACAAAGATCATTCATTTCTACACTAAATACACTATTTTAGATATTTATGCATCCATTTTGATCATCAGTGTTAAAATGATGTTTAACTATCAGGCTTGGGAAAGTAGAGCTTCCAAATCTCCCTTCTGCTCCAGGCAACATTACTGCTTTTGCAATAAGCTAGCTCCTGACTTTGACCCTGACTAATTGTATGATTTTTATGCAAGTTAGTTAAGGTCTGCCTGGGGAAGGAGGTGGGAATTGTGAATGGGAGAAGGGAAACAGAAAAGCAAGGGGATGCCAGAGAGCAGAGAGGGAGAATTATGAAAAACAGGAGTAACAAAGTAAATTATTGTATGGTAAGGTCTTCTACAACATATTTTTTAAGATTTTATTTATTTATTTTCAGAGAGAGGGGAAGGGAGGAAGAAAGAGAGGGAGAGAAACAGTGATGTGTGACAGAAGCATCAGTTGGTTGCTTCTTGCACGCCCCTAACCAGGGACCTGATCCATAACCCAGGCATGTGCCCTGACCAGAAATCAAACTGGAGACCCCTGGGTTCACAGGCCAGTGCTCAGTCCGCTGAACCACACCAGCCAGGGGTGATCTTCTACAATATTTTGATGGATCAGAAATGGTCTCGAGGTTGCCAGGGCTGGTCAGGGAAGCTTGCTATAGGCAATGAACTTTGCTAATCTAGGAAGAACTCAAAAGCCACAGTTTATAATCCAGAAGTAGCAATGGAAACTTTGAAGCCTTTTGTCTTGGCACAATTCCAGAGAAGTAGATGTGGCGACCCACTGGCATGGACACCATTCTGTGCAGTTTAACTCTTTTTATTTGATAGACTTGTGTTGCCGAGGGTATTGCATCAAGTTACTGCAATCTTGGTGGATGTAAATTGTCTCATCTGTCATTCACCCCGACAAAAATTTTAAAGGGCATGTTGTCTCCTGAAAGATTAACCTCTTTTGCCCATTATGCTTGTGCTGTAGTTCGTGTCTAGAACAAACTGATTTTTTTGAACATCAAGGGACAAGTTTGAGTGGAACCCAGTTGCCCTCACTATGAAATAGGAGCACATTCAGAGGCATTTTCTAGGGATTAGGACTTTTATTTTATATCTTTGAGCCATTTTCTATGGTTATTCAGTGTTGTGTTTTGTTTTTTAAATTTATGTGTAACTTATCACTTGTAGTTAAACCCCAGGAGAGAAATAAATCAGTGCTGATGGATAAGAGGATGTAAAACAAACGCTTAATATTTTCAAACCTTAAATGTTGGCAGAGCAAGGAGAGTAGTTAATAGAGGGTTTATCAATCTATTGATACTAAGATAGTTCAGGGATTTCCTTTTTAAAATAAGGTATCATCAACATGAATTTCCTTTGTTTGTCTAGCCTGAAAATGTCCAAACCTTCAATCTGATTGCCATTATTCTGTATCTCAAAATCAGCACACACTAGACATGACCAGTAACACAGCTGAGGAAACGTGTAAAGCCATGGAGAGAATAAACAGCCGACACAGAGATGCTCCGGGCCTGTGTGCCCACAGAGGAGGAATTCGCCCTCCTCGGCTCATTAGAATCAGCCAGTGCCGGTGTTCTCAGATTGCACTGTGCCTGGATCCCAGGCCTTTGGTGCAGCAATTGGTTTAGGGCTGGGCCTATCCTATCCATCAGCATCAGTGTTAAAAAGCTTTCCAGGAGACTTCAACATGCAGTAAAAACTGAGAACTGCTGGACTAGAAGATGAAAAAAGAGAAGGGATAAACCTTAAGTTGCAGAGTTCTACTATGGGGAATTACCAATTACTATCTATTATTACACCAGCTTCTAAATGTAAATAAAAAATACATTGAAAGCATTTTAGTAACACTCTTTGCTTTTCACCCAGCTCTGCAGGATAAACACTTGCATTTTGAGAAAAGGAAATAGTACTCTACAGCCTTGCTCAGGGCTCCAGGAAACCGCTCTGTGCCCTGCCCATCAAGTCACCTCTGGGGCTTGGGGGTGGCCCAGGCTCCTGCTGGGATGATGAGACAGAAACTCTGGGTGGGAATAGGATTTATATTTCTAACCCCAAATACCAGAAAGCATTTCCAAATATCTCTCACCCACTATTCTGTCAATGAAACCTAAAATGGTTCAGGAAAACTGACCCTAATTCCTAAACCCAACACAATACAGGGAGAAGAAAAATACCTTTTCAAACTACAACAACAATTGTATTTTGAAGGGGGCGGGTCCTTGTTTTCCATTCCATTCCTACTGATCTCGGCCCAGGGTCTTTACCTGTTCCTTTCACTCTGGACCTGGGCTCTGAAAGCCCACCCCTGACTCAGCCCGGGCACTAGGTTAATCTTCAGGCTCGCAGTCTGCAGCACTTGTACCAAACTCAGAGTTTAGCCACACCTCATATTGTTTTTAATCACAAGAATATTTTCAATATCTAAACATGGCTTTAGTCACTGTAGAACTGTGATATTTAAGTGCTAAAAAGTCTGTTTTCTTCTGCTGTTAAAGCATCAATGCTCTTTTAAAATCCTTAAACACTTAAATTTATCTGTGGGTATTCAATAGGGAAAAACAAATCATTTCTATTTTAACACACACACAACAGTGAAGTCAAGACTTGAGACAAGAGGGAATTTCCTATTGAACTTTATAGAAATTTCCACAGGGTCCTGAATTTCCTTTCAAATGTCCCAAGATTTTACAATTAAATTTAGTTATTTTTACCTCTCCAGTCTCCTTTAAATGTAATGTCTTAAAATAGCAACACAGAAAGCTGCAGGCTAAAACTATAACTTGTAAACCTGTTGCAACAAATTCAGTCCTCACACTAAGGGAAACAAAATTACTGTATTCATCTCCCCAATTTCCCCCCCACAAGTAATTTACCTTATCTGTGACCCAATTCCAGTTGCTTGTGAGTGGGGGTGGGGTTCCACATAACCACACGGTGGAAACACTGGAAGGATTTATGAGCCTGTAAGTGGATGTTAGCCATTTGAAGAAAACACAGGCCAAGCCAAACTCTTAGCTGTCTGTATTTAGCCCTGATTACAGGGGTTATACAAATAAAAACCGAAATGTATTCAGGATTTAGAAAATTGCGTAGAGGCTTCCCTTTCCATAAATCTTAAAGTACAGGGGGTACTCTGTATTGAGTCTCTGAATCAAATCTTTCAGTCACAATTTTTTTCTTCCTATTTTCATGTAGTGGTTCTCCCCACTGGAGCTCCATGGACACTCTATGAGCAGCTGGATGTACCTAAGTTAAGACTCGCTAAATTTAGCGGAAATACTATGTTTACTTGGCTCTAATTTCTAGTCATAAGGATCGGTTATCATAGAGCCTGAACTGTACTGATATACACTGTGGCTGACATTGACGGTGACTGAGTCAGGCAGATAAGGCTGGAAGGAAGAGAATGACTGCACCGCTTTGACCTCCCAGGCGTGCTGCTTGGCGACAGGGGCGCGTCTGAGAAGGGTCATTAGGGGACATCCTCATTATGCAGACACCACAGAGTGCACTTCCACCACCTAGCTGGTACGCCCCAGCAGTGTTCAATCTTTTCCATTACATGGCACACATAACCTAATTACTAAAATTCTGCAGCACACCAAAAATATATTTTTGCCTATCTGACCAAAAAAAGGTTTAATTTTGATTCACTCACACTGGACAGCTATTGTTATTTTGGCTGTTGCCATTTTTTTTTGACAATCTAAGGGAAAAGAGGTTGGTACCCCTGACTAAATAGGTACTACATGTTTTTAAAATTCTCGTGGCACGCCACTTGAAAATCGCTGAGATAGCCTATTGTTCCTAGGCTACAAGCCTGTACAGCATGCAGACAATTGTAACACAATGGTAGGTATTTGTGTATCTAAACATATCTACATGTAGAGTAGGTGCAGCAAACATACGGTATAAAAGATTTTAAACAGTGGTTCACAGTGTAGGGCACTTACACGAATGGAGCTTGTGGGACGGGAAAAGCTGCTCTGGGTGTTGCAGCGAGTGAGTGGTGAGTGGCTGTGAAGGCCTGGGACGTCACTGCAGACTTTATGAACACTGTACGGTTAGAGTGTGTTACATTTATAAGACAACATGGAGTGGAATCACACGCAAGAGAAAATGAAGCAATCCAGAGACATAAACGCAAGATTTATGAGGCTGCTGCTGGTGTGACACGTAGGCATACTGTTTTACAGCAAAGTTTTTTGGTAAGTAAAAGGAGTACACTCTAAACTAATGATAAATAGTATAGAGTAATAACTACCTAAACCAGTAATATAGTCATTTGTTATCATCAATTATTATGTACTGCACATAACTGTATGTGCTACACTTTTTTATGACTGGCAACTCAGGAAGTCTGTCTACACCTGCATCACTGCATACATGAGAAATGCATTGTGCTATGACATTAAGAGAGGCATGCCATCACCAAACAATAGGAATTTTTGGCACCATTATAATCTTATGGGACCAGGGACCACCATTGGATATGTGGTCCACTGGCCAAAATGGCAGTATGTGGCTCATAACTGGGGGTGAAATAGAATTGTTTTGAGGGTTGTGATTACTGTATCAACAACTGCACTGTTTATTTTTTTCAACTTCAACTGTCTTGAATTTTGTGCTATATCAAATGCCTACATGATGTAAAATACCTGTCGCTACACTCATACCCCAATTGGCAATTCTGATGACTAACGAGTGTACTAATAATGGTGCTGGCCCTTCCCCAGATTTTTGCTCACATGAAGCATCTACATCTGAATTCTTGTTTCCGCTGCTCCGGGGGCAGACACTTTCAGCATTTTACCTAGACACTACTCTTCTTTTAAAACAGAATTAAGAGCTGCCTTGGTATTTTCTGAAAAGCCAGGACCAGGATCACCATGGGTGTGTGCCATACAAGACGCCATGGTCTGAGGGGTAAATACATCACATCTACCCACTGCCATACTTTGGGAGCCAGTGTGATTTACGCTCACCTCTGTTTTGCACTTCCTTGGTGAAAGGTCACACGAAAGCTGATGGGATGAGTCAAGACCATTTCATACAGGAAACGTGGAAAATAAGCAGACTCTACCCAGTGCTCTGCGTGGGCTTAATTAGGGCTCTGATTCTTTCCCGGGCACAGAAACTATTAGTCTCGGCTTTGATTTCCCCACCTAATATAGACAGAGCTGAGTTCATTAAGACGTTTGGTCTGCTTCCAGCCACGCAAATAAGATTTTATGTATTTAACTTTGTAAATATAACATCATGAAGAAATTGAGAGAAGTATAATACTATCAAGGGAAAGACAATAGGTCTCAGTTAGAATTCAAGTCGTATTTTACTTACCGTTGAATGGAACCGACAACCTTATGCCATTTTGTATTATAGCCCTTCAAAATTATCACTTGTGGCAGTTTTAACTGATATTCTTAAAATAAAGCTTAGATAAAATATTTTCTTTTTGCAATTCAAAGCCCCAGTAATAAATTAACCAACTTAAAATAATTGTTCTTAGGAATCCAAACTATTGATTTCTCTTTCTGATATAAAAAAAATTAATTTAAATTTGAAAATACATAAAAAAGAGCTTAAAAGAAAAAGCTAATTTTCATTTACCTACTAGTAAAGTGGGGATAAACAAGCTTGAAACAATTAAAAGTTAAACATCACATATTTCAAATGAAATATAATTCAATGAAAATATTTCCTTTCTTTGAATTGTGCTACAAGTGCAGTAAGCAGTTACAGGCCTGAGCAGGGTAAGCACCACAGGCCAGGTGCAGAAGGTCACCAGGGCAGAGAGTCCCGGGTGCCACTGGGAAAACTATAGGCCTTTGCAAGACCACTCTCTTAAGCATTAAACCCTGGAAGACGACATCTAGGCGTTAGCTGTGTTTCAGCTCCAGGCCCAGAAAAGCAGCAAAATCAAATGGAGAGACACCATGGCTGACATCAGGACCAGCTGCACTGACTAATGACATCCTGGCACCCACCAATCAGTGGAGACCATGAGGCGATACAGCTAGAAAGGTGATGGGTGTTCTAACTGCATTGGGATTTAGCCCTAAGGCCTTCGATAAAAGTACCTGGTACATGCCTCTCCCTTCTGTTCCCCTTAAGGCACGGGTCTTTCTCCCTCTTTCCCTCGTTCCCCCCTTGGGGTAAACTCCAAGGGCCCTTCTACTACCTCTGTAACTATCTAAATAAACTTTCCCTCACAATTTGAGTTCCTTGGCTCTGAATTCTTTCAAGCCAAACTCAAATACCGAGGTTGCTGAATTAAGGACTGGCCCGACTGGTCATTAACAACAGGTGCCGTTTTTCTGCCACTCACATAAGTAGCACAAGAACTAACTTGTACCCAAGGTCAGTACCTCTCAAACAATATTTCAGAGGTTTAGATATCAAGGCAATTGCTTTCAGTCACTTCAATGTCCTCTAAAATGTGTCCTACGGGTTCACTCCTCTTCCCAGTGTCTCAATTTCTGTCAAGCGCCCGTGCCTTCCAACTGAAATGCCTGCACTCTACTCAGCCTTGCAGCCATCCTGATGGATGGGCCCAGTGGCAATGGGTCTTTCACACATGCTTAGCTCTGTCTCACAGTCTGCAAATGCCAGAATGGATTCCAGGCAATGGCGTGATGGAAAGAACATGAACTCAGTCCAAAGTCAAAGTCCTGACGCTGTCATTTCCTTCTTATATAACTTGGCACAAGTCACCAAAGACCCTGAAGCCCTAGTCTTTACCCCAAAATTTAAGAAAATGACCTCTCATGTATTGTGAGAATCAAGAGGGGTAATATACATGAAATCAGTTTCTAAAAGGAAAGTCATATACAAATGAAAGCTGTCTGGCAAATTCTTTATTCTGTGATCAGCTGATTGGGTAATGCAGGGCAGTGGAAATGTCAGTACTAAGCCAGCTGCATAGCTTACAGGGCTGAGAATGGAACTGGACACCTGTTGGATTCCTCATCCCACTCCTTGGATTAAAGCTGGCTTATAAGAGTACTCACCCATGGCAGTTTGACAAGCATGATTACTTGGACCTACCCAGAAATAATAAAAACCAGTTAACAAAACACGGATAATAGTGTCGTATGTAATCAATGGGGAAGGAATCATAGCAGTCGTGTGATAACTATAAGCTACAACAAACGATAGTTAGAAACATCATGTTTTCTCTATGTTTTTCTTAAACATAACCTACTTCTCTCAGAAAATTCTAGATAGGCCCAATTGTTTAATGAGAATTTTTAGTTCCAGCTTTTCAAATGATAATTACAAAGGGAGAAAGCTTTAGAGACCTGAGAGAGGAACAGAGAGTAGGAAAATAGATAGATACAAAAATGAGGAAATTTTCTGACAGAGAATTACATTTCTCTTCATATATATGTCAGTAGTTATATGAATCTGAAGAGTTAATATGTGCAGAACTTAAAATATTAATTTTCTAAAGGCTATATGCTTCGATGATGGTATTTTCAAGAACGATTTTATTTTGATGATGCATCACTGAGAATCCTAAGAATTCTGTAATTAAAAATAATAAAGTAGTTTCCTAATCATCAGACTTTAAAAAAGTGAGGATCTAGTGGTACCATATACAATTTTCTCCCAGAAAAAGAGAAACATATGAAGTAAAAGAATGGCACATGGATGCTCAAAAGCTACCACATCTATTACCTGTATCCAAGGGTACAGAAGAGCAATACTTAAGTTAGTTTCATCTTGCACTGAAGTGTAACATACTGTCCAAATAGTTTAAGGTAAGAAAAGATGATTAAAAGTATTCCGGCTAAAAATGGCCACCCATGCCGAATCCCAGTAGACAGCAATCAGAAGAGTGAATGTCAAAAACCTGACTGCTCCTTCTACATTTCCTAATCCCTAGGACTGCATTTCTATAGATTTTTTACATACCGCTTACTTATTATAAAGTACCTATGTAATAGAATAGATGCTAGTTCCCGACTCAGCACTATTCCTTCTTCTGGTAGAAGCACTTCAAAATTTCCTTTGAGACCTATGTAATTTAGCTACAGCTGACCTCACTTGTCCTTGTCTTAAGAATGGACAGTCAATGTCATCTGCTCCCTGACCCATAAGCTCAGGGATGGACACTGACTCTGTCACAAATGAAACTCCTGTTTAGGGCTTTTGTTGGAGCTCTTGGAACGAGAAAATCTCTCTCATCTGGACTGGGAGGCTGAAAGGATAAGAGTCTGAAGCCACCAGCCGTCGTGCTGCCACCTTGAAGGAGCAGCACGCAGTGACGAACTGAGGGAAAGACTGAGTACTGTGACATCTGGGGTGCCTGGAGTTAGCAATACCCGAGGTTGGTCATTCACAAACAATTAACTTACAGAATCTTTAGGGTTTATGCCACACCAGTTTGCATTAGGTTTCTGTCATTTGCATTGGCATGGATTCTGTAAAACATTTCTGTAATTTTTCTTGTAATTTTAAATTGCAATTCTGTAGTTTTGCTTCACAGATTGTAGGGTTTTTACTGAATTGATATCAATGTGCTTTAGGATACGTCTCTTAAAAGGAATTTCAATGTGACTGTTTTATATAATGATTTAAAACTCACCTCTTAATTTGTTTGTATGAATGTAAACTGGCATTTTCTCTGACTTGACTGAAAGCAATTATAAGGCACAAGACTTAGAGTGTCTGCTACTTTTTACACAGGCAAAAGCTGCCGTTCACACCCAAGAACCCAAAGCAAAAACTTTTTGAGGCCAAGGTACTGAGTAACATAAATCTCAACTTTTCTTTCAACACCTTTTCTGAAGAGCCTCTGCCAAGAACTCAGCCCTACTACACTGCTGTGTGAATCACCCATATCCAGTTTACGAATGGCATCTCCTGTGGAGTCTCTGCCCAGGTCCTGGGACAGCAGACGGAACTGTTCTAGAAGCTCCACCTGCTACCAGAGCTTCAACTGTAGGCACTTACGGGCGGAGGGAACTGGCAGAGTATGAAATTGCATTCCAGAAAGTCCACCTGGGACTTCCTGCAAGGACATCTGGCTCTCAAAACAGACAAGGTCACAAGAAGACAATGACTCTCAGAGACTTGCAGAAAAGATTTTCCTTTCCCATTCAGGACCAGGTTATTTGCCAGGTCTCTCCATGTCTAAGTAAATACAGAAAACCCAGCATGCACATAGTAAACACTGGGTAGGGAAGATTATGAATGCTCTCAATAAATTTGTTTTACATTGTCTGTCAGTGCATTATATATAGTCTGTGCTTTTGAACATTTAATAATTACAGCTTTATTTCTATCAACAATTTAGTTATATCAACTGATAGAGAGTCTTTTCTTCTAGGTCCACAGCTTTCAAACTCCATTTCGCATTCATACCCTCTGAGGACCTGTTTGCAGTGCTGACTCTGGGGGCCTACCCCAGACCTGAGCAGTAAGAATCTCCATAGGCAGAGCCCAGGAAGCAGAATTTTCAGGTGATACAAACCACTTGAGAATCACACACTGAAAAACATTATCCTGGGGTAAATTCACACCCAAGGGTGTACGTCCATTTGTGCTACGTATATCTAATTAACAGCAATTCACACCACTGGCATCATGTCTACACCTTGATGACTTTATCACAAAATTCTATTTGTCGAGAGCCACAGAGTTAAAATGAGTTTGTAGTACTGCTCTGACCAGTTACTCTGTCAGCAATCATGCCCTGCTTTTGTGCCACGGGAGGATAAAGTGTTCCTGACTGCTTGCTCCCATGGCAACACGACATAAACAAACAGCTTCAGCTCTCCTCCAGGTGACAAGCAAAGGCATTCCACAGACCCTCATGGGTGACAGTGATACATTTTAACTTAAAAACGTAAAATTCGGGGGAGACTGCTTATTTTCTACTCTAATTTTTAACATGGAATTACAGGAAGTACCTGATGTATTATACTTCACACTAGAACACAATCTGCCAATTGTGGTGTAAATGCGGTTCACATAGTTTGGTAGCTGGTCAATCAACACTGTAAGAACAATAACATGTCTTAATAAAAACAATTATATGTGTCAAAATTGAAAGTTTAGCAAGGGCATAAAGAACAGGCTTTTCCTGAGTTACATATATCCTTTCTGAAAGCCACATTTACAATAAGTCATATTTGAAATATGAACTGTGATGCACCACTGAATGTAATGAGAAAACAGTTTTACAAATGGTTCAGTTGGAACTCCTTAAGTTACACCTGTAAAATCCCTTAGTTTTACAATCATATGATAGCCTGATTAATATCAAAGTCCTCTTCTCAGTTCTCTTCTCTCTTTAACCTGCCCTTTTCATCTTTGTACAATCTCTCTTTTTACTATCACAAAGGCTGATGATGTCAGGGACTATTTTTATTATTATACCTCCAAAGCCGACTAGAGTGCTAGGCATATAAAAGGTTCTTAATAAACACTCATTGAATGAATGAATGAATGAACAAATAAATGAGTAAGTGAACTAAATGGCTTTCTTTTCTCTGGTCACATTATCTTCCATTCCATATTAACTTTATTCTGTCTGGCTATTCAAGGTGGAGTGGGTGAGAACAATCTCTCCTCACCATCTGCCACAGGATGCCTAAAATTTATCAACCTGGCCCTTGGCAGGCTTAAAGGATTGATGTCTGCTTCCTCAGCTGATGGTCCTGGAGAACAGAGAGTGGTTTTCATGGAATACTGTCCAGAATTTCCCCTCCCTTCAAAGTCCTAACGGATTCTCTTCTTTAATCAATAATCAGCCTAAGAAAATACAGACAGAAAGAGTCCAATAAAGAGAACTGGGTCACAAATGTGGATCCATGTATTGTGGATCCTTGTCTCCATGTTGTGTGGGTGAAGCTTGCAGGGGCTGGGAGCTGTGGCGGAGGCCGGAGTGTGTCAGAGTAAGACTTCTCCAGGGTCTGGTAGCTTATAAAGAACTTCCCACCACACTGTGCTTGGAACCAAACAGATGGGCCCAAATCAACCTATTAAAGGCTGCTCAACAATTACAAACATATACATTTCAGCCACCTCAGTTTTAAACATCTATGAATATACTGTACCACCAACCCAGCCACACAAACAGAGAACAATTGCTTCTTGTTTGCCCTCGGTATCAGCACACCACCTGACACACAGTAAGTGAATAAATTAAAGAAGAGAAAAGCCTACATAAACAATGTGATAAGCTCCAAAAGAGTGTTTAAATGAATAAAAAATTATCCATAGGAGAGTCTGCCTGCGATAAAAATGAAGAGAAGATTCTAGAAGGTCCTGGAATTTAACCCAAAACTGTAGAAAAGATTTTACCAGAGAGATAGGAAAGGAAGACTGAGGGCAATTTATTAAAACAAATGGTATAACCAAATGGGCAGAGAAACGAAAGAGTAAGTTTTTTGAAGGGGAATGAAAACAAGTATACCAACCAGACTGGAACAAATGGAATGCCTAACAGTTACAGACCAAGCTGAAAAGGTACCCAGGGACACTGAAAGTCAGGCTAAGGGAAATCAAATTTTATTTAGGAATAAGTAGGAAACCAATTACTGGGAGAATGGCAACAGGGAAAAGAAGACCAACTGATCCAAAGTAAAGAAAAACTGAGGGGAACCCACAAGTCTTGGAAACTGTGTTTATTTAAATATTTCAGATCATAGATTTAAGTGGTAGTAATGGGAACAAATAGAAAAGGTCCAATATGAGATGTACTGTGAAGGAATAACAAAAAATAAGGGTGATTTAATTGGACGTGAAGAGTAAAGTGGGGGGAATGGAGTCAAGGTAAGTTCAGATACCTGGGAGATTTCTCAGAATTGAAGGAGAATATGGCTCATTTCTCAGGGAGGAAAGTGTTTTAGTTTAAATAGATACATCAGTTAATTGCTACCACTACCAACAGAATGCAATTCAAAGCTAACGAAGCAGCTTTATGAGGTACAAAACCAAGTTTCTTAGCCCCATTTCTTTTTTTGCCTTACCAAATCTAAACAAAAAAGCCTTTGTGAATGGAATGTATATTGTAAGCAGGTAAACTGATAATGATAAGACTAGTGAGAGGAAGAACAGAAAAATTTAAAATTCATCATTTTCTAGTTTTATGAATATTTTATATATATACACACATATTATATATATGTATATATACATATATGCACACACATACACAATACACTAATAAAAAAGGTCCACAAAGGTAAATATTCTGACCATAATAGTGTTCTAAATGAATGAGGGGAAATGTGGAGTCAGGACCTAGGCAGTGCTGTCCTCCCCACCTTCCCCCCAACCCCACATAGTAAGGTGATGATGACTGAATGAGAAAACTGAAAGGGAAACAGACACAGAACTACCAAGAGAATCCAAGAAATCAGAAAAGAACTAGAAGTGACATGTTTTAATTAAAAAACTTGTTCAACTTAAATTTCTCCCCAGAAAATGAAATTATGTGGTAATATAATTTTATTAAATTATGTGTAACATAGAAGACTTCAACATAAACATAACAGAATTAAATATTTGCCAAGCCTTTCCATCTATAAAGCTTTAAGGTACCACATTTTGGGAGCTTAAACACTTTTATTACGAAAGCAGTAAAGTGAGTTTGTGGTAAACACAATCAGAAGAATCCAGAGCAGAAAGTAAAGGTCTCCTAATAGTTCTTTCCTGTCTCGTTCTCTACAGAAAACTACTGTTACAGTAGTTGTTTGCTGCACATTTTTACAGATTCGTTTCATGCATATTAACACTTGTAATTCAATAAAACACGCTGCCACCCCTTTCTAAGAAATCATTCATTCCTCAAATAGGAGTAATGGTGCATTATCCTGAGAATCCAAAGTCAAATAATGTCTGGATTCTGTTTTCAAGGATTTTTGGTCTGGTGTAAAAAAGAAAGAAGTAAATAAATTGTCACAATAAAAAAACCTTAGTGCTATGAGAATCATTGCTTTGTGTTGTGTTTATTAAATATTTTAAAAATTTCAGAAAGTTTTCAGAAATTAAGACTAATACATTCCAGTTGAATGAAAGGTGTTTTCCAGCATGCTAATCTAGATTGATTCATACAGAAGATTTATAAAAGGATTCTAATGCAAGCAGTATAAGAGCTAGGCAGGCATTTTCAGAAAAGCCAGGCAAAGTTTCTTTATATTATAAAGCGAGTATCACTTAAAGTGTCCATTTTCCAGTTGTTTTAATATCTGAAAATATCCTCGACCTAAAATCTTTCATCTTCCTTTTAGCCCCTCAAAAATACATTTCAACAAAGTGAACGCAAATGTTCCTATTTCCAAATATTTTGGAACTCAGAGGAAAAACAAACGATTCATAACTGTGTCTATACAGAGCAAACAAGAGTCAATGAAAAGTTCCTCAAAGGTCATCGGACTTCTGAAAACAAGATTAATGTTTTAAAATAGCCTTTGTGTTCAATCAAGCACTTCCCCCTCTTTTGGAAGACGGACAGATGTGTGCTCATAGTTCTATGATTCTTTTGATCCACCCCGGGATCTGCAATGCAGAACTACTACTTCTGAGAAATGCTGAATGAGATCATTATTCATTGCTTAGGAAGTCTGTGTGTCACGTTGCACTTAGCCTTTATACACCCCCATTCATTCTGTTCCCTTCCTAACATCTGCTTCCGAACCCAGACAGTCTTTAGTAACTCATATTTAAAAACTATTTTGTTTGTAAGCTGCCATAGACAAATTTTTATGGATGGGATGCTACAACAGTATTACTGAGGTGACCCTGATTTTATCAACATCTCTTTGTTTCTTAATGGAACTCAGAAATTAAAGCAACTTGCAGTGTTTTAGTAACATGGAATATGTGCTTTTAATGAACATAACTACCCTTAATTTATTGAAACACATTTAAATGTGTGCCCTTAATTTTCTGATGCTTTTAGTCTTCCTTTCCATTGACTTCAAATTCCTGAAAGGTTATTATATAGTGTTTTGAAATCCAACCAATTTAGTGGCATAGGCACTATAGCACAACCTAATAAACATATATTACATAACTTATTTCATGACATGACTGATTTCTTTCTCGTCTGCCATTACAAAATGGAAAAAGAAAATGTAAATGTGATTTTTAAATTAAAATCATACTCCAAAGTCATAGCTTTAATAAAAGAAAATGTCTAGTTATATTGCATTATTTGGCTCTAAATTCTGCCACAGAGAGATGTTTATTATATGACAGAGCAAACAGAGGTGTGAACATTTAAAGTGAAAAGTAAAATTTGTCCTTTAATCTCCCAGGACTATTTTATTTCACATCAAGGGAAAGGAGGAAGCCCTTGCTGGGACACGCCAGAGCCGTGTGATTTGCCTGTAACATGCCAGTGTGCTCCGACAGGACCGGCAAGTACAAGCCAAGGTCCTGTGTCCTGACTGCAGTGCTGGCCCAGTAAAAGCCTTATCTGAGGAAATGCTAACAGTTCTGGGCACCACATCCATTTTCTTTGTTGTTTCCTCACTCTGCAGGGTTTCTGAGAATGGATGGCCCTAGCTGTTTTCTTTCACCTCTTATCTATATGAGGGAAAAGGTCACCCTTGGAGGAAACTTAGGAAACAGTTAATTATCTTTGTGTTCCTCTGGCTGAGATTTGCCCCTCTGGGTTACACATTTTGAGGATTTTTATGAAGAACTAGGAAGTCGCATATAAATGCAACAGATTATCTGAAGATAACTTCAGTAGGGACACCAGTGCTGACGTTATCTCCACTTCACGGACAACACAATTTTTTTCTAGAGTTCTCTGAGTATAATTGTTATGGTTTGTCAATATTTACAAACAGTGCTGTGTTAGTACTGGCTTGTATGAGTTCATAAGAATGATTGTTAAATTCTCTAGAATTTTGTGAACCAGTTGTTATACATAGCCATTTTTAAAATAAAAGTATATAGACATACTATTTATATTAAAAGCAAAGGTAATTCAAAAGTCATACCACTTCCTAATTATTTGACTACATTTTATTATTACTTATGTATCTATTGCATCTGTGTGGTAGAAAGACTATACAATCATGCTATTATGCATTTCTTCCCACCTCTGTGTTCAGTGATTTCGCAGTGGTAGCTTGAAACCCACCACAGTGAGAGAATTTTACAATGGAAATTTACTAATGCTACAGATCAGCTGTTCCTTGTCTCAGGGAACCAGTTGTTAAACATTTACCACACAACACTGGCTGGGTATATTCCAGGACAACAAAAAAGAATAAGACCTTGCCTTCACAGAAGACAAGTGGAAGATTCTAAGTGGAAATTCTCAATTCTAAGACATCTTTTAAATAATAAAATAGAAGTTAAAGGTGTTACAGGAAAGAAAGAAATGCAATTAATTTTGCTTGAGGTATTCTGAGAAGGTCTCAAAATAAAAAAAACCTTTGACTCGACCTTTAAAACTGAGGAGATTCATTTGGCAGAGAAGAAGGGAAATGCTCTCCCCAAAAAGAACAGAGTAAAGTCTGACATACTGTGGCACGTTCTGGAAAAAGCTAATAATTAAATGTATCTAGAGCAGTGCTTCTCAGACTTTTCCACTTAGAACCAGAACCATCCAAGGCCAAGAATGAATGGGTAATGCTAGTGATCTCAAGTTGCAGCTTGAAAAGACTCACTGCTAAGACAAATTTCTGTATTTTTATCTATTTCACTTAAAAATTCATAGTTTACCAGGTCAACTACTTTTTTTTCTGTAGATATTTAACTAAAATTAAACTTCAGGAAGATGAACCATGTCTATATCCTGAGGCTTTCTGACTGACTCTGGGACACTAAGGACCACAGATTGAAACTTACAGATCTGGGTCTTAGCAAGCATGAGTGGCTATGAAAGGCTGGAAAATACGAAAAATACAGACTGGGGCCGACGCATTAAGGGCATCGACTGCTGTATACAGGAGTCTGAATTTTTTCCCCAGTCAGTTGTTGAAGGGTTTTAAGCAGATCTCATTTTATAAAGAATGGACTTTGGTGATGGTGAGAGAAAGAATTAAAATGGGGAGTAAATAATGTCATAAGTGACATTGAGGCTATTGCAAAGAGACTGTTCAAGATCTTGAAGACCGGAATTAGGCCCGTGGAAAAAAACAGGACAGGAGGGAAAGGTTTTAAGTGTTATCAAAAGGATCAACAGCCCTGCAACTAACAGGATGTGAAAAGTGGGTGCGAGGGAGCTGCCAGAGATGACTCCAAATTTTCAGTTGGAACACCTAGAGAAACAGTACCGCTGACAATAAAGTTGGAGAATGTAGAAGAATCATATTTTTCACAACATAACTGTAATGGCAAACAAATCGAAACTCATGCCTAAAGAAAGTTGTGATACTCTTTAAAAATATCTTTTAAAATACTATTAAATTTCTGTTTTTATGTGAGCATTTTGGGTTACCTTTTTTTCCTTAGGAAAAGTCAGTTTTTGAATAATCGATTATACCCTAAGTGATATTTTAGCAGCAACTAGATTCTTAAAGTAAGTCACTTAACTTTACTTCATTATTTATTATCTAATGAGCAAAACACTAAAGCTTAAAATAAATTTTAAAAAATATACAAAGTATGTATCTTTATTTAGTTAGGACTGAATGTAGTCGGTTATATTTAAAAGAAATTTTAAAATATATACATCAACATTTCAGGACTATAAAAGAAAACCAAGCTAAAAAAAAAAAAAACCATGGAGGAAAGGGGAACTCCAGAGGCCACTTAATTTCAGTCACTGCCTGACTCCCCCAGGTGACTTTTCCAGCCTTGGTTTCTGATGCCAGCTCTTCACGGGTTTGAAGAAAGCCATTTGTGTCCCCTGAGGTTCCTCTTTTATGAGCAAGGCCCTGCTTCTCTCCATGACCCTCTACATGATGTCCTCTGACATCCTCCTAACTAACCATCAGGCCGGTCTCATCCTGGCATGCTATTGTTTTTCAGCATTTTTCCTTATTTTTAGAATTTACAAAAACTATTAAAACAATACTATTTTAATATATTTATTTAACAAAGCATAAACAACTCAACTATATGGACCCAGTCCACATTTCACCATCTTGTCCGCAAGACATCATGGCAAAATATATCATCAGTTATGTCTATAGCATTTTCCTGGTTATATTGGTACACCCCTTAATAAAGAAAATTGGTATAATAGTATATGTTACCTTGTGGTTAAATCACCACTTTCCTTTTTCTAGTGCTTCCAGTGAATCAATTTAACAAGATATTTTGGGAATTTTTTCGGGGCTTCCAGGAAGAGTGAGAATCCAATTTATCAAACTAGGGACACTTTGCTTACTTTCTACTTGTTTTCTATGACCAAAGTGTCCTGCATTCCACATTCCTTACTGTCAGTTCATCAGATCCTCTCATATATGAATATTGCCATTCATGCAGGAAGAGAAATGTGGAGTTACTTAGAATACCTAGGTACCCTCATAAGCAGTTTTTTTTGAGACTGCAAATGTTCAGCCTGTAGTCTTTCACCCATGTAAAGATTCTATTTGACGGAGAAAATTAAAGCAATATAGGACTTAATCATATTTTCTTCTCATATTGAATGTCTTGCAATAGTAGAATTTTTCTCCACTGTTGAGTATATTTTTAGTCTGAACAAAAACTTTATGTTCTCTCTTTTCCTCCAGTTGTTATTTTATCATTTTTAGCAACTCTCACTTCATGCTAGGTTTCAGCTTCCCTTTTTCTCTTATTAGCCATGCTTTTTCTATTAATGGCATGTTTTTACTCACTTCTGTATGTTTGTCTTGGTTACATCTGAGCCAAGAGAAAGAATACATACACCAATGTTGATTCTGATTGTTATCTTCCCCTTTTTCCCTCTTGAAAATTATTTTCAACCCTTCTTTCTATTTAGTTCTTAAAAACAACTTTCATTCCTCTGGTACTCTCTCTCCTTTCAGAGTCTTTGGTTATGACATATTATCCGATTTTTTAATTTTTATTTTTAAATGTATTTTATTGACTATGCTATTACAGTCGTCACATTTTCCCCCTTTATTCCCCTCGGCCCTGCACACAACCTTCCACTTGCACCCCTTCCTTCGAACCATGTCCATAGGTCATGCATATCAGTTCTTTGGCTTCTACATTTTCTATACTATTCTCAAGCTTCCCCTGTCTATTTTCTACCTACCATTCATGCTACTTATTCTCTGTACCTTCCCCCCTTCCCCTCCCCAACTGATAACCCTCCTTGTGATCTCCATTTCTGTGATTCTGTTGCTGTTCTAGTTGTTTGCTTAGTTTTTTTTTTTTTTTTAGGTTTGGCTGTTAATAGCTGTGAGTTTGTTGTCATTTTACTGCTCATATTTTTATCTTCTTTTTCTTAGATAAGTCCCTTTAACATTTTGTATAATAACGGTTTGGTGATGATGAACTCCTTTAACTTGACCTTGCCTGGGAAGCACTTTATCTGCCCTTCTATTCTAAATGATAGCTTTGCTGGATAGAGTAATCTTGGATGTAGGTCCTTGCCTTTCAAGACTTCGAATACTTCTTTCCAGCCCTTTCTTGCCTGTAAGGTTTCTTTTGAGAAATCAGCTGATAGTTTATGGCAACTCCTTTGTAGGTAACTGTCTCCTTTTCTCTTGCTGCTTTTAAGATTCTCTCCTTGTCTTTGATCTTTATGATGTACCTTGGTGTGTGCTTTCATGGGTCCAACTTCTTTGGGACTCTCTGAGCTTCCTGGACTCCCTGAAAGTCTATTTCCTTTGCCAGATTAGGGAAGTTCTCCATTATTTTTTCAAACAAATTTTCAATTTCTTGGTCTTCCTCTTCTCCTTCTGGCAACCCTATGATTTGGATGTTGGAACATTTAGAGATGTCCTAGAAGTTCCTAAGTGTCTCATTTTTTAAAATTAATTCTGTTCTGGTTGAATGTTTCTTTCTTCCTTCTCCTTCAAACTATTGATTTGAGTCCTGGTTTCTTTCCTGTCACTGTTGATTCCCTGTAGACTTTTCTTTATTTCACATAACACAACCTTCTTTGCTGCCTGGGTCTTTTTTATGTTTTTGAAGTACCCAGTGAGTTCCTGGAGCATCCTGATAACTATTGCTTTGAACTGTGCATCTGATAGGTTGGCTATCTCTTTGTCACTTAGTTTTATTTTTTATTTTTGGAGCTTTGAACTGTTCTTTCATTTTGGCCCCCCTCTTTTTTTTTGTCTCAGTAGACCTGTTACATAGCAAGGGGCAGAGCCTTAGGTGTTCACCAGGGTGGGGTAACACATGTGGCTGCATTGTGGGGGAGGGGTCCCAGAGGGAACAATGCCTCTTGCTCTGCTTTCTGCTGGTTTTCAGTCACTTCCCCTGCTTCCCACAATCAAATTGGGCCCTTCTGGTGCTGATTCCCAGGTGGGCAGGCATGTGTACGTTCTGGAACCTGGGTCTCTAGACCCAGGGTCTCTCCCACCAACTCTCCTGTGAGGCTGGGAGTTTCTCCCCCTGCCGGCTCCCAAACTCCCACAGGTGTTTTCAGTCAGAGGCTTTATTTCCCTGCTGGAACTCTGGGTTGCTTGATCTATCTCACTCCCCAGTTGTTCCTCCCAGTTTATCTGCATGTGAATGTGGAACTGCCCCATCTGCCACCCACTGCCTTACAGCAAGTCGTCTCCACCTGGCTGCCCATCTCCACCCCTCCTACTGGTCTGAATGAATGTTTTTTCTTTAACTCCCTGGTTGTTGGACTTCCATACAGTTCGATTTTCTGTCAGTTCTAGTTGTTTTTTGTCTTTAAATTTGTTGTTGTCCTTCTTTTGGTTGTGCGAAGAGGTGCAATGTATCTACCTATGCCTCCATCTTGGTTGGAAGTCCAAATATTATCCAATTTGTATTTGAGTGTTCTAAAATTGATCTTCCTAAATGTTAGTGTACATACATAATCTAATCATGTTCAGGATTTCCTGCCAATCAAGAGTTCCATTTGAGGTTGTTTTCTGCTAGGCCTTATCATTTCTATACCTAGAATTAAACAGAACTATGTCAGTTTGCCTCACTGTTTCTTCTAACTTCTGAAAAATTATCTTATGTTCAAATAAAATATCATCAGTTACTCTTTTTTAAACAGAATAAAAATCTCAGTTTCTGCATAAGAGCAGCTATGGATCAGTGGATAGATCAGACACACAGGGTGTAATTCTGGTTATGTTACCTAAAATTATTCTGACTCTGTACTTCAATTTCCCATGAAGAAACAACTTCCCCACTGGACATATGGCATTCCCTAAGCTAAAAGGGCCAGGATCTCTATCAACTAGAAACCTGGGCAGTTCACAGGATTTCTTTGCGAGATAGCCAGTTATTTCCTTCTGCCAGCTGGCCAGGCCTCCAATCAGCATCAGTTACTATCTTGACTGTTTTCCAGGCTGCAGATCACAGATCCACAGGAGCAGTAACAGTAAAGGAGTCCGTGTTAGGGCATAGAGCATTGACAGCTGTGGTTCCCAGCAAGTTTATTACACATGCACAGAGACAGGAAAAGTCCTGGTAGAAGTGTCAATTAGGGGCTGACATTTTTCATTTATTTCATTGGTTTCAAGTGTCAGACAACCAGGCTATGTACTTTGATAAAAATGGCACTTCATCCTATAGACCTGCTCTGTATGTATGCTGTTAATTACTGTTAATAGGGCCATTATTATATACATATATCTTAAATGAAGTTTTATAGTTGAAAAGAGAATTCTAACTAAGAGAAAAGTGAGCAGAGTCAGAAATCATAACTTCATGTGCTGGAAAACACAGGGTTTTATGGAGATCTCATTCTAGAACAAGGAAATCAACTAAAATAACAACAAGAACAACAAAACCATGGGATACATGCAAAGAAAAGGAAAAACCCCAAAATCCAGAAAAAAGATGATTTTGAAAACTATTACAGGAGCAGAGATAAGTAGAAAACCTCAGACATCTAAATACGTTACAAGAAGACAAAGCCTAAGGACAATAAGTAGAAGTAGGTCCAGACAACAGTTGTCTGAGGAACTAACAAAGGAGCCAAAGGGATGAGGAAACAAGATGTAACAATGAAAATCCGCACTGAGAGCAGTGACAAGCAGACCAGCGGTGCAGACACCTGATTGACGAACGGGCCAACTTGGACAGCTGTGATGGGATTCGTGGGAAAAAGTAAAAGAGTTAAAAAATGAGTTTTTACAAATGTGATGACTATAATCACAAAAGGCAAAGTACTATAATGATAAATAAGTACTTATAGTACTTCGGTATCTCTGGTTCCACAACAATGAGAAAGTAGCAAGTAAAATGTAGTAAGATTGGAACAGTTGAGTGGAAAACAACATGTCTATGAACCCACAATGGACCCAACAAGTTTAAAGAAAAATTTTTACAACTATATGCATTCAGCGCAAGCTTTTAATTACAGAAACAAAATTTTAAAGATTTAAAAGCATCCATGAAGGTGAAGAATAAATTTACATAAGTGAAAAAATATCAGGCTGCCCTGGCTGATGTAGCTCAGTGGATTGAGCGCAGGCCTGTGAACCACATGATCATGGTTCGATTCCCAGTAAGGGCACACGCCTGAGTTGCAGGCCAGTTCCCATTTCCCAGCACGGGACGCATAAGAGGCAATCATACATTGATATTTCTCTCTCTCTCTCTCCTTCCCTTCCCCTCTAAGATAAATAAATAAAATAAAATAAATAAATCAGGATAATCTCTGTAACAGAAACTGCTAGACGATACCATATTTCCTGGGTTCTGATGTAAAAATGATATCAATCATAGATAATAAATTATTTAATAGCATAAGAAATAAAATTAATATAGCTTTCAAGTGAATTAGCAAAATGTAGGAAATGTTTGAGGAAGAAAATAAACAGAGAAGAAATTTGGGAGGATATAATACATATGTGGGAGATATAAAGAAGAGCCAATAACTTAACTGATGTTGGAGAAATAAAGAATCTTCAAAATTGGAAAGGAAAAAGAAAAAGGCATTTAAAGATATAATGAAGAAAAATTTTCTGAAATTAAGGAATCTATAAATAAATCTTAATACTAAAAGAACACTTTTCTAAGCATACAAATAATATCCAAGTAAAATACAGGAAAATTATTATATTTACGAATATAATTTAAAAATGTAAATTATAAACTGTGACAAATACTTCATCAAATATCAAAAAAGATGATTATATTTATAATAGAAACAAAGCTCTCACAAATCAATAACAAAAACAGAAAAAAAAATAATATGAACAACTTATAAGAGAAGTACAAATGGCCAAAAAAATATAAAAGTGTATTCAAACTCCCTACTCTCATTAAAGAAATATCATCAGAAACAATAATGTATCACTACAGGTGCATTGATTTGACTGGGCCATGGAGCATTCAGATATTTAATCAAGCATTATTCTAGATGTTTCTGCGAGCATTTTTTTTATAATATCAACATTTCAGTTGGAAGACTAAATAAAGCAGACTGCTCTCCTCAATGTGGGTGAGCCTCATCTAATCAGTTGAAGGGTTACATAGAACAAAAAAGCCGATCCTCTCCTGGGTATGAGGAAATTTTTCTTGCTAGTGGTCTTTGAATGGTAACATTGGCTTTTCCCCTGAGTTTGGATCCAAACAGAAACATTGGCTCTTCTTGGCTCCAACCCTGCTGCCTCTGGACTGGAACTACACCAGCCCCCCTGGTGTAACAGAAAGAAATGCTTTCTCTTTCTGAAGGCCTTCAGGCTAATAGCACCTGCTATAGATAAGCTAACTAACCAGAGGTATTTCGTTTACGGTTTGTGCAGCTCCTTGTGAGATAAGAGGTGTAGAAATATGCATTAAGTGATGACTGTTTTTCAAAGATTTATAGGAGTCTCCAAAACTGGACTCAGATCATCAGTGGTCAATAGACCAACCAATGGGGACCAAGGGATTGAGCAGTTTCTCACTCTTCCTTGGATCCTTTTCTAAGCCCACCTGTATATGGCCTACACCCATCTCTTGCCTCAACCCTCCTCCCTTCCCTTGACAATAAAAAACTCCTTAGTTCCAGACTCTTTAAAGATGAATTAGAGGATTAGTTTTCCCATTTTCTTGAGCTGGGCCTTCTGATCAATAAAACTTTCCTTGCTCCATGCTCTGATGTACTGAGCATTGGCCTTTCTTCTGAAGCATCTGGCACAAACCTGGTACCTGTAATACTGGTTCTCAGGCTTTCAGACTCAGACTGGAATGACACTCTTGGTTCTTCCAGGTCTCCAGCTTCCTAACTTCACCTGAAGATCTTGAGAATTGATGCCTTCCATAATGTCATGAGTCAATTCCTTACAATTAATTTCTATCTACCTATCATCCATCTATCATCTTCTTCACGACCTTTGAAGTCCTGTTGGTTCTGTTTCTCTGGAGAACTGTGACTAATATGCTGCATCTACTTATCAATATCATAATACTAATAAACTCACCAGCAATGCTAGCATTGGTGCTGGGAGACTGTTACTCTCAAGAAATATCATTCCCGTTACAGAACCAAAATGGGGGTTTGGCTGCCCCCCATTCTGTGAGAATGGCAGACTCTTGTCTGAAAACCCATCCCCTCCAGAAAAGCTGGGGAAAGCCCAGCCACCCTCAGCCAGACTAAAACAAGAGGTAGTGCTTAGAGTTTCTGTTCCTACTTAAAGGAGCTCCATTTGGGAGCCTCAGGCGGCTGCTGAATGGTCACACAGGTAGCTAAGCTCATTCCCAGCTGCTCTCTGGCTTCAGGTTCCTTCCTGGAATTCATGTGTGGGGCCTATGCTGGTTTCTAGGGCTACAGGGTTCCACAAAGGCACCAGCTGGTGCACTAGTCAGGTGAGCAAAAGAGTGTCCCTTCCTTCCCTTGGGTTTCCCTTAGTTTGGGGTGTAGGATGAAGCTGGTGCTTTCTCATAATTAACTTCTGAAATTTCCCTCCTCTGGTTGGGTCCACCTCCTGATCAATGATACCTTCTTTTCCCTAGGCTAGATTGACAGGTCTCTTTGTCCAGCACCTCCCCCTGCCACCATTCTGACCATCGTGGCACATGTGCCTGCCCTCTCCTGGTGCCACCCCCAATCAGGTACCAGAAGGCAGGAGGAGGGCTTTTCCTCCATCCAATTACCTTGTTAGCCTTGTATGTACTCACTGTAATACTTCCTCTTGCTACTATCTCACCCAGGGGCAGGGCAGACTCTTATGGTGCTCTGTTAATTCAGTTCCCCCTCGTCCATCTCATGTCCTAGTTTCCACATGCAGGGAGCTACCCATACTCAAGGCCCACAGACTGAGTAAAGGGACCCTGGAAACCCTGCCAGTTCTTTTAGGCAGTACCCAGGACAGCCCTGGCAGGAAAAGCAGGGGAGATCTGCAGCCAGGAGCAGGACGCTCTGCACCAGGGGTGAAGCATTTGTAAGTCATGAGCTTGGGTACCTGAGCAATGTGGCCCTGCCTACTGCCCTGCGATACTCAGTGTCCTTGCCACCACCCTGGGCAATTTGCAAAGGCATCGTCTGGCTGCACTCCATGCCCTCAGTCCCCGCTCCCACTGGCCTGGACAGCTGTCTGTCAATATCAGTAAGACTGTAAATTTTCAGCCTTTCTGAGGGAGTTTGGCAATATCAATATTTCCAAAGTTGTCAAGTCTTTAATCCAGTAATTTCATTTCAAGGCATCTGTGACATGAAAATGTGACAAAGCACATTAAATATAAGCTTTTTAAATATTAAAAAGGGGTACAGGGCAGAACCTAAATGTCTAATTCTGGGCAATGGTAAACATATTATGTAAGTTGAAGACAACACAGATATTATGACTGTATTAAAAATGAGGTACATTTAATGGCTTGGAAATTCTAATAAAATAACATTAAGTGAAATAGAAAAAAATAAAACTGCATGATCCCGATTTTGTATTCTAAAAATAAAAATGTATGACTGTAACTGGAAACACATCAATGATTAGAAATACTTATGTTTGAATAATGAGAATAGATCTAATTATTATTTTTAAAATTATGTCATTTATGTTTTCCATAATTTGTAAAACAAAGACTGACTAATTTTACAATTTGAAAAAAAAATAACATTATTTTAAGAAAAAGCTTAAAGTAATGATCCTCTGCTCATGGGAAGCTACAGAGTGGAAAACAGAACCACAATATCAACTGTCAGAAAATCCTTTTGAGCCAGGAATGGTTTCCTTAAGTTGTACTACTAAGCATCCTGTTTGACCAACTGTTTATATTTGTGGGCATTTCCTCTTTCATTAGTGACATCTTCAACAGAACTTCCTCTATAAATAACTGATTTGTTTCCTGAACTAATACACACTTGAGTGTTTGTGGTTGTATGAGCTTTTTTGGTTTTCCAAGTAAGAGTTTTTCAGACATTGCAAAATGCCTTGTAATATAGGGCATCTGAAAAGAAGCTGACCAACTTTTTCATCTTACCTCTAAACTGTTCAAAGAAAATAAGCAAGGCTAAATGCAATTTTACAAGCATCTCTATCATTACAACTCTACCGCCTGCTTTTTTACAATGAGCTCTTTCCGGGTGCTTTATTT
This sequence comes from Sturnira hondurensis, assembly GCF_014824575.4. NCBI lineage: Eukaryota > Metazoa > Chordata > Mammalia > Chiroptera > Phyllostomidae > Sturnira > Sturnira hondurensis. Next base: position 15,420,161 of record NW_028093985.1, on the reverse strand, counting down.
GGCCTGATATTTCAAATGCCTAAGTTCTTAGGCATGGGAAAAGTAATCATTAGTCTTCCTGATTCCACCAATAATTAATAAATTAGGATGAACACAGACTGAGCTTCTTGTGGCAATACACGTTTTGACCATTTTGACCCTGAGTAAAATATTTCAAAGGCTCTCAACATATTAATTGACTATTATCATCCTTGGAAAATTTAATTAGCACACAGAATACTTAAAATAATTCTCTGAAATGTTCTGATGTCACACATAAGCTCATATCATACATTAAAATGTAAATTTTCCTTAAAAATGGATAGGAGAGAAATGTGTTAATAGAGAAATAAAAATTCAAGGGAAACAAAAGCTAATTCCCTTAATGCAGTCCACATCACCTTCAAAAAAAGAAAATAACAAGAAAAAACTTTAAATTACTGGAAATATGAATATGGAAAATACAAAAAATAATCAGAAAAATTAATGCAGAAAAATGAACAAATGATTCATGGTAGAAATAAAAATGTTAAGCCTTAGCCAGTGTGCCTGAGTTGGTTGGAGCATTGTCCCATAACAGAAAGGTTGCAGGTTCAACTCCAGGTCAGGGCACACACCCAGGTTGCAGGTTCAAGCCCTATTCAAGCTGGATGCGTATGAAAAAGGCAACTAATCGTCTCTGTCACAATGATGTTTCTCCCCTGCCCCTTCACTCTCACTGTCTCCTTTCCTTTCTTTCTAAAGCAATGAAAAAATGTCCTTCGGTGAGGATAAAAAAAGATAAAAAACAGAAATGCTAAAAAACCTTTGCAAAAATATTCAAACTCATAAGGTTGTATAAGGATAAATGAGACCACGTACTTAGTGTAATGTCTGGCACATAATAAATGAAGCTATTAAATCATAACCAACAAGTAAAGACATGAAAATTTAGGTTAACTATGTATATATGTGTGTGTGTGTCTGTCTGTCTGTCTGTCTATCTATGCATCCATCTCACACTGTTTAACACTGAAAAAGACTTACGGTGCCCAGAGTTGTCAAGAATGTGGAATAACAGGCTCTGTCATAATTTGTCATTTGAGTGTAAATAGGTTTTCCATTTGGAAACACTTTGTTAATATATTTTAACTAAAAAAATTATGTGTCTTGTGAATGAGCCATTCCACAGCTCAAAATTCATCCTATGGAACATTGTAACAAAGGTGTAAAAATAGCTACATAGCGACAATTTTCACAATGTTAAAGGAAAAGTGAAAATAGTCCAGAAGTCCACCAAGAGTGTTAGTTAAATAAACATAATAGAACATTATAGTACAGAATGTGATTGATATATACTGACATAGAAAATTGTCCAATAAATAATAAATAAATTATAAAATAGTGCATATGGTATTGTTTTTCTTGTATGTGCCTATATGCATGAACATGTGTGTGTACATGTTAGAAAATACATATACTAAAGATAAGAAAGTATACTAAATAGCTTTTGGATAAAGTTACAAGTTAGGTTATATATTATTATAATCTTGTTATTATCATAAGTATTAAGACATGGAAAAAACTTTTACTGATACCAATAAAGTCATCATAAATAAAATATTTATATGACACTACTCTCTGAGAATAATTTTAGAAGAAGTTTAGTTGTTTTTGGAGATAGAAGGATATAATTTATCTTTCAACATAAATGAAACTGAAGCACTACAATTTTTCAGAACTCGTGGCCCTACTAAAAATGACTCCCTGGAACTAAATAAATAAACAACTAACCTTTCATTTCAGATTGTATTCAAACTTAATTTATTTATTCAAACTTAATTTATTTTAATCTTATTAAATTTAAATTTAAAAAGTATCTGCTGTGGACTGAATGTTTACATGTCATCAAAAAATTACTTACATTGTACCCCAAACCCCCAATGTGATATATATGGAGGTGGGGCCTTTGGGAGGTGATTTTTGTTACATTAGGTCATGAGGTCCAGGCTTTGTGATGGGATGAATTCCTTCACAAAAGTAGGAGGAAACACAGGCTCCTATTCTCTCTGTACACACACCAGGGAAGGCCACAGGTGTACAGAAACAGCCAGAGGGCCCTCACCAAGAACCTGACCACACTGGCACTCCGACCTGAATTCCAGCTTCCAGAATTGTGAGAAGTAAATGTTTACTATTTAAGTCACCCAGGCATTCTCTTTTATCAGCTCAAACTAAATAAGACACACAGTGAGTGAATAGACTATTCTTTCTTATTTAGAAATGTTACTGTTTCCCCTAATTATAATTACACCAAGGAAGCTAATGAAGCTTTATTATTACAAAGGTTTTGGGGTTTCTTCCTGCATGTGGAGTCAACAAAAGGAGCTGAGTGGTCCTAAAAGCTGTATGATACCAGATTCAGGATTAAGTCATGTCTATACATGTGTGTATGAAGATTTATAGATTTCAAAACCACTAGTTCACTTGATACATAATACAAGAAGGACCCAATTGACCTTGTCAACTTCCCATGGACTTCTGCAGACACTCTTCATTCACTCTGATCACAGCCCATTCACAGTCTTTTGGTTTTTTTTAAAGGACTTTTTCTGGATGATGGTGCCTGCCATTCCCCCTAATCCCCCTTCCCAAATCAGACTCCTTAATGTGCCACACTCCAAATTTTTCACTGCTTGTATTCCTTATCAAAATTTTTATAGTGCTCTGATTTCACTAGGTATTTTTTGTTGGTTTCAACAGAAAAAACTCAATTATGCTAAGGTACAAATTACTGTGAACCATAATGATATATTCCCTCACCCGAGAAAATTAAATCTATCAAAGGAAATGGAGAGGCAACAGTTTCTTATTTAAAGGGACAATTAGAGGAAGTAGAGCTTCAGACAGTGTGACAGGAGGCTGGGTCTTCCTGGTATTCCCTCCTGGTATACTCTCAGTCAACTACTTCCACCATCTACCAATAAAGCTGCCAGGGCACACGAAGGCTAGAGGCAATAGGGTCTGCCTGGACGTACTCACAGGTCACCGTGGATGAGTCCGTAGATTTGCGGCATGCTCTGATGATAGATTCCTCTCAAGATCACTATGAGGAGAATCACCACAAAAGCCGGAAGTCCCCAACTCAGAAGGAAAAACAGCAGATATCGCCTCTCTGTGTGTTCATCATTCATCACCAGTACGTACCAGAAATTCACGGACTAAGAAAGTAAAAAGGACATAAAATGAACAGGCTCTGGTCTAACAGTGCAGGACACAGATCTACCTGGCTTAGGCATAGCAAGTGACAGGTCAACAAACAGCTAGGATTTAATTACTGGCTATAGTTTGGAGTTGATTTTTTTAGTTAGTGCATATATTCATTCTTTCATATGCCCCCCAAATTTAGGAGACTTCAGAGGTCTAGAAACACTGTAAAACAGTTAGTATATTGTACTTTTACTTTTTCTTAATTTGCTTTGATTTAATCTCAGCCGTAATCTTCTGTGACTGTGTCTTTGGCAAACTCACAGCTATCAACAACCACACCTAAAACAAAAGCAAACTAAGAGAACAGCTAGATCAGGAGCAGAACCATTAGAAATGGAGATTACATGGAGGGGTAGCACCAGGGGAGTGGGAGGAGGAGAGAGGGGGAAAAGGTACAGAGAATAAGTAGCATAGATGATAGATAGAAAATAGACAGGGGGAGGGCAAGAATAATATGGGAAATGTAGAAGTTAAAGAACTTGAGACACATGGGCATAAACTAAAGGGGGGGGATGGTGGGGGAGGAGTGTGCAGGGTGAAGGGGAATGAAGGGGGGGAATGGGACAACTGTAATGGCATAATCAATAAAATATATTAAAAAAAGAAACATACACTGATACTCAAACCTGCTTCCTAGGTGAACAATTTCATGATGATAATGCAGTAAAGAGCTCTATATTCCCATACTTCAGACTGTTTTTATTTATTGAGGGCCTATCAACTGAGGGCTAGGCACTCTGCCAGGGAAATGGGAGATGACTGTGAAGAGAACCCGTGTCAGATGCCCACCCCCACCAGCAGGAGGCATGGACAAGTACATGGAAAATGATTGCACAGAGATGAAAGCACTGTGATGGGGAAGGTTTTGTGGCCCCTTTTCCTTCTCAGTTTATACTCTCTCCTTTCGTTCATTCATTTGAGAAACATCACTTGTTTACTACATTTCTGGGATCAGTCTGGACACTAGGGATACAGCAGTGAAACAGCTGGGAGAGGTATTTGCTTTCCTGAATCTTAGTTTCCAAACAGGTGGGAAGAATAAGAGAAACATCTTTTTTATATTGTATTTATATCATATTTAATATCTGTTATTTCTTATATAAGACAAACATTTTAAAAGGGACAAGTTTATTGAGAGTGGGGGTTTAGGGGGCACATTAGATGAACAGAATAAAGAAACTGAGGCCTAGAAATATTCCTGGCCCCAAATCCTACTCCTAGTTTTTATCTAAGCCAAATCTAGAACTTATAATATATATTCTGCTTTCTAGTATTCTCCTTCCATGAGGAGCACATATATTCAATTTAGTATGAAAACAACAGTGAATGTCATGTCATACATACTTCACACAATAATACACTCATTCACTGGATAAACTCCCCTTCTCAATTTCTTATGGTGGAAAGGGTGTGAGCACAGATGACTTACACACACACACACACACACACTAGCAGGACAACCTTGGACAAGTAACGATATTCCCAGGGCCTCGGTTTCCTCATGTGTACATTACGGTTGTTATAAAGATTAAATGAGATATTACAGATGAAGTGCTGGGCACATAGTCACCCTGGGGAAAAATACTGCCACCTCCCCGAAAATCTCCTATTAGGAGGTCAGATAATATGAAAGACAAAAGACAAACAGTTCAAGACCAACAGTAAGCAAATACAATGGAAACTCTTTCTATGTGAAAAATAAGCATGCCTAATGCTAGTCAGAAAACTTGCAAGATGCTCTTTGCTAGGGCTTCCAAGTAAGATTCCATCTGAACAAAATGAGCCTTGAGGAATTAGTACTAATGGAGCTAAATGAAGAAAGGATAAAAATGTTTGGTTGCTTAGAGATTTTTGTCTCTGAATTTTATTTCTTGTCAGCAACCCTTATCTTGATGTATATCTGCCTATATCTGTAATTATGAAGCATGTTATGAGTTGTTGCTTATGTAACTCCATTCTGCCTTCTTTTTAAAAATTATTAGATCCAACAGGATTCCCCCTACTTTTTCTATAATTAGCATAGAAACAAAGACAGAAGTAAGTGAAATTGTATCAGCTGCCTCATGCTGAGGTGATCCATACTGCTTGTTTTTCACGCAAAATAAGGATGATGGGCCCACCTCCAAAATAAAAGTACTAATTATTTATTTTAAATAGATGCTTGTGTGTATCCAGATAACATGGTATTTAGTGGTGCAGTTGATGGAAGAATCAGGAAAGAGAGTACAGATTGGTCAATGTTTTCCAAATTGATCCATCATGATAAAGATCGGACACTTCCAAAATGTCTACTTTTACAGAGATGGACATTAGTTCCAACCGTTAAAACCACTGACCCTTTCAGCAGCTGTCTGACCTTTACCACAGGCTCAGATAAGATTGAGACAAGTGTAATTCTGTGTTAGATTTATACATGCAATGCTTCAGCTCCAAAGAGTGCAAGGCACACTTTTGCTGGATTCTCAGGTAGTCTGTTAAGACCAACTAAAAAAGTCATATGCTTTCATCAATTAAAAAAAATCACTTTCCTTCTAAAACTACTCCAATAACTGAGGTATACTCTAAGGACAGTATTTCCCACTATATGTCTTTTATATTTTTGGCTATAAAATAGAAAAACTACGTAATGAAACATTTAATTATTCTAGAAAATACATGGACCAAACATAAGATTTGTTTCGACGAAGTTTTACTGGAATTTTGAAATATTTTAATATAGTACGGTAGGTATATTTGGGGATACACCTGGGCCATGCACTCTTCTCTGAACCCTGTGTCTCTACTCCTACTTCCTCACCCCCACCGCCCCTCCGACCCAGCACATTCAGGGTGGGCTCACGCCCCGGGCTCCTCTTCCACAGCTGCTTTGATCCAAGAGAGAAGTCTGACCCAGGCTGGGCCAACTATCTATCATTAAATTCCCCCAAATTTGGTGACAGTCTAAGTTGGTCAACTGAGAAAATAGGACAAAAGAACGTTAGTGGTGGGGAGTAGCCAACACACAGTGAAGACAGAAAGTGTGTTTCAGAGAAGAATGGACAAAGTCTTTCATTCATGCTCACAGTCCCTTGCAAGGTCCAACTGAGTTTACAGTTCTGGAGTTCACTGAGTTATCCTATATGCTCATTATTCCTTTTATGATTTCAATGTTTGCTTAAATTAACTCAATTTAGTTTTTCTTCACTCTTAAAAAAACAAAAAAAACCTTGACTGAAGTTGGATTAAAAGTTCCAAATATTGCCAGTGTGTAAATAAAGAGAATGGAAATTTGACTATATTGCTTTCCTTATAATCACGGTGCTTTCTTTGAAAACTAAAGTTAGAGTATTATGAGATTATTGTGTTTGCATAATAATTTTATGTTAATAAGTATTTAACATACGTGCTCTGTGTGCCTTAGTGTCTTTGTGTTTACCTAATATTGGAAATAACACAATTTTCATTCCAAGTGAGAGGGTGTCAATCTCAGCAAACATGCACGCTTCACATGTATTTGGTACGGCCTACCACTTACTGCCTATCTTACATTTTCCTCCTGCTAAAGGCTAAATGAAACTGAAAATTCCAATATCTAGGCCTCTATTTACATTTCTATCTCTAAGCTTTGAAAATTTTATATAAACCATTTTATGGACTGTCTAAAGATACATTTACCATGTAGACAAAATGTTATTATCCCCAACTATAACCAACTACATTAATTCAACTTGACTATAAATCATATATACAGATACAAAGTTTCTTAGTATTAACATGATATGCGCCCCGAAGATTAGTCTAAAGATTAAAAAGTATTTTCAGCTTTGGAAACCTTCAAATTAGCCATGTTGAAAGAGGTAACTGAATAAAATTTTCTGCAGTATGTTTAAAAATCAGTGATGTTACCATAGGGATCTTTAATGCAAACTCTAATCACTGGTATATTCAAATGATCACCTTCTTTTTGTCACTGCTGACCATGAAGAATGCTGTATTTGCATTTGCACACTTACTACAATTACCAGCACTTCCAGATTACCTGGGTTACTGTAACTTGAGAGAACTTAATTAAAAGTCCATTTTAATAAATTTTAAATTTTAAGAAAACTACCTAATGATATTTTTAGAATTTTTCTATCGGAAACATAATTCATAGAAGTGCAGGAAAGGAAGGTGTGTAAAGGCATGCACACTTAAAAGATAAATTTTCAGGCATGAAAGAATTTTGAAAATACTTATAAAAATTTGAAAAGACATTGTAATGACTTGATTTGTGTTCTTGATGTGATTTGGCATGGACAAGCCACACAGTTGAATCTTGTGGGTCTCAATCTCCCCCTCAGGTAAAAAGAGAGATTAAAGTCTAAGTGATTACCAATGTCCTGCCCCACACTTTGTGACTGAATTATTGTAGAAATCACGATTCCTTAAATAGAAACACTAATAGCATGGATGCACTGACTAAGAATTTTAGCAGTGATAACAAATCTCACAGATCATCTGACATTCTTTGAGAGAGGAGGAAACTGAGGGGGTGAAAAAAAGCAGTTTTTTAAAAAGTATTCTTATTAGTTATAAAATGGGACTGGAACACAAATCTAAAGCACATTGAAGACTGACTACATTTAAGACTTATTTCTATAGAAATTCATATAAATATTGACAATATTAATATTTGCACAAGCTTATTATTTTCGTCTACATTCCCTCTATTCACTTTATACAAGTATACCAGTGGAGATGCATTTTCCTGGTACAAGTATGGAAATAAGCCATTTTTTCTCCCTGTTATTTTTTTTGCTAACATTAAGTGAAAATTTATAAAAGTTTATAAAGATACGAAGGGCTGAAACATAAATGTGAGCTGTCACAGATTTTTATATACCTCATACTAATAAATAAAGTGCTTTGCATATAATTTTTATTGAGAAATTTCAAATAAATAAACATGAATATAATTTGAGTTAACAAGTTTAATTTAATAATAATTTCTAATTTGGTTGAGTTGAATTTATTCATTTATATACTATGTTCCAAAAAGAATTTCAGGAGGATTGATAATTTTCATTGATTTCATTGAACTCCTAATCAAGAGGGTCAAAGTGAACTAACAGAAATTTTAAAATGATAATTGAGACATTTTAGGAGAGGAAGAATGGAATCAACATTTACTAATTGGGGAATAAATATAGACCTCACAATAAGCTATATCTCATTTAAGCAAGACAACTTTTCTCTTAAGTTTTATTATGATTTTTTAAAAACACAGGGGTAAACTGAGAATGGACAAAGTGTATTTCCCAGAATTAGTAAGTGAGGCTGCTAGAATTTAAACTAATTCTGATTAAGATACAAACTGACTAATTAAAATACCCAGATATAATTCAGGTCACATTAGATAGGAATAAACTAAAAAACTGTGTCCGTAAGCATATTTACTTGCATTCCCATATGGAAGTGTCTATTTATTTTTACAGTAACATTTGCAGTCAATACGACTACTATTTCCAAGTACTCACACAGGAAAATAAAAAACATACCTTATCTGTTTGATTATCATTGGTCATAATTATTCTTTCATAGGTACCATAAAAACAAATTGATTAGTTCACCCATATAATACATAGTAACATAAGACATATTAGTATATTTGTAAAATATGAAAGAAAAATGCCTTTTCTTTTTCTTAAGTTAAAAATAGGCTACTTGGACCCCATACATTTTCATGGTATATGAGATAAGATGAGTATCTAGCCTGCCATTTAATATTTGGTTATTAATTGTATCATCAGGAACCTTGGATGGATTTAGAGCATCAAGTTTAGTCAAAGATTATGGATGCTATTAATCCTGTTATTGCCATACATTCTTAGTGATTCATTTCAGAGGACAGACTAAGAAATGTTACCACATGTCCTTGCTCCAGTTATCCTCTCTTCACCACTTCTGCACGACATAAACTACAAGGTTTTTTGAGGTTTAGAGAACTCAGTATTTCCTGGTATGTCACTTTTATCTTGGTAATTACCAGTCTGTTCTCTCTAATATCTTTGATGTCCCCCCAAATTAAATCAATAACAAAGGAAAACATGGCTAATTGTAGCATTCCTCTTCCTGTAGTATGCTCTGGCACTAAGTATTTACTTCTGCATAGCCTCATTATGTGGAGAAACTAAGGCTCAAGTACAATTGTAAAATGATTTCTAACTTTAGTCTACCATTTAGAAAATACATTCAAGTAAGCTTTAGTTTCAAAATAAAACACTATTCTTTTAGGTAAACTGTGTCCCTACGCATGAGGTGAGCAGACCACAGGGACAATCCGAGGTTCGGATGTTGTGTGTAACTAAAGCAGAGTGCTATACACTTTAACTCGGTGACAGGAAATGCTCATGAAACTGGGCCACGTGAACATACAGACAGAATTACATTGCTGGTTACTTATATTATGTCATAATATCTCAAAAAATTTACTTGTGGTTTGTTTCTTTCATGGATTAACTCACAGTCTGGCAATCCATCTGGTCGCATATTTTCCATAGATGCTCATAATAAAGGCATAAATTCTAGGAATTTATTCTCTGGATAGTGCATAAGGAAGCAAATATTCAGAGTGCAAAGATGTTTAAGGAAACATAGTTTATAATCCAAAAATAACTGGAAATAACCAGCATTTCATTAATAAGAGACTAGAAAGATAAATTATGGAATAATTATTATAAAACAGGAAAAAAGTATAGCTGCATAAGGTGAATTTATACATATACACACACTATATATATATCATATATAAATATATGCATATGTTATATATATACATATACACAGGATAGACACATGTCTTTGTTTATATATTTATAAATATTTGTGTACCTGTGGAATATTTCTGGAGGGATACACAGGAGATTATGAACAATGTTTACCTTTGGACGAGGGTTTAGAGAAGAGGGTGGAGAGTATGTGAAACAGGAAGAAATAGATGCACTTTTTATTTTATAGTTTTCTAGTGTTTGATGATATTTTGTAACTTAGTATATGTTATTTCTAAAATAAAAGCAAATCAAAACAAAAAAGAAAATATTAAAAAAAGAAATGACAATAAAACAATAGGGAAACAGTAAAATTTACAACAGTTCAAATTCTCGCTGTTAATCTTTTGTGAAGTCGGTATGACCTTGCTGTTGCAAGGAAGTAGGAAATTATTTCAATAATTCCATGGAGTAATCTTACATGAAGAGCAAACAAGAGGATAATTCAATTTCCATTGCCAAAAAAGGGAATCTGTGAGTTTGCTTAAAAAGTTATAAGCAAAATAATCGGTTACTCTGTTCCCATCATGCACAGGAGGACTTCCCTGTCAGATAAAGGGGAGGCCTAAAGAAACAGTCAGGTCATCAGGCGTGGAGCCTGCTATCAGCCACACATGCACTTATTTAGTGAGATGGTTAGAGGTTATACAGCCTACTAAGGCTTTGCCCCTACTTAGTGTCTGCCTCACTTTAATTCTTTCCACTGGATCAAACTAATTCTACTTTGTTACAGAAAAGTGTAAGTGATATTGGAAAAGTGGAGTATTCAACATGTGCCAAAATCTATGAAATATCAGTCACATATTTGCTTAGCTAATATGGGTAATATGTATGGAGTGTGCAGTCTGTGCCAGGAACATTCTAAGCTTTTTCCATGTGTTAACCTATTTTATCTTTCGACATCTCTCAAAGAGGTACTGTTGTTACAAACCCTGATTATTCAGATAAGGAAAACTAGGCTAGGAGAAGTTATATAACTTGTTTACCAATACAATTTTTTAAAAGATTTTATTTATTTATTTACTTTTAGAGAGGGAGAATGAGAGGGAAACATCAATGTTTCCTCTCATGCACCCCCTACTGGGGGCCTGGCCCACAACACAGGTATGTGCCCTGACTGGGAATCGAATCTGCAACCCTTTGATTCGTAGGCTGGCACTCAATCCACGGAGCCACACCAGCTAGGGCCTACTAAAATTTTTCTTTACTATAAAATATAATCCAATTTTTACTACACTGTATTAAAGTAAAATAATTATTCATTATAAAGGCTTTAAATGCATTTATTCTAAGATTGAATATACAATGCAGATCAAAATATACAATAATTCTGGCATGCTTAGCCCAATAATTAAAAGTTAATGTTTAACTTTTGCCATTATAAGCTATGCATCAACATACATATATCAAATTCTCTCTTATATCACTTAAAACGAACTGGAATCAATAAAATATTAATATTCTCTCAATTTTTCAACCCTTTTTTGACTAACAGGTTTGGATCAACAGTAATGTAATCTTTTACATGATGTTTTAAAAATGAATTCTAGTTTTAAGAAAAGACTTTAGCAGATTACTTTATATATGGGAAAACAGGCTGGTAAAGTGACAACCTCCAACCACAAAGCAACTCATTACAAGTAACCTACCTAGACTCAGAAGTTATTGAATTTTCCCCTGTGGTCACACCACAAACCATAAAAAATATGTGGTGTACCATCTGAAATACATTGAACTTCACTGGTACTTTAAATAGTTTTCCTAAACCATTAGGTATACAGAAAGCTAATTAGTTTACTAAATGTGCATCAGCCACAATCATATTTACTTAAGACTTGAAGAAGAGATATAGAGTACACCAGATCTCTATTAAGTTGGGTGAAATTTTATATGCCATTCTAACTCTCCCCTAAAGCAGGAAATCCATCTAAATCCATGTTTAAAAATTAGTCATTTCCCCCTGTTTAAACATATTTCATTGATTGGATGCCTGCTTCTTCTAAAAACAGCCTCTTTGACAGTTTTATCAGCAATAAAAGTTCTTAACATGACTCAAATTCGCTTCCTTAATTTTTGACCCATTTGCTCTGGTTCTTCCAAATGTGTTTTGTATTTGTAGGCAGCCATCACACCTCCCCAAGTTTTTTCCAGGTTAGTTCTCTCCAGTTGTCTCAAAGTTCCTTATAACACTGCTTTCTGACTTCCTATTGGCTGATTAATATTCCTGCTGAAAAATGATTCATGAAAGCATTAAGGGTCCCCACATAATCTGAGCATTGTAGACTATAACACAACCACTGCTCCCCAAGCTGCCTCTGTACTGTTACTAATGTAACTGTGGCCTGTGTTGTTTTGTAGTTAACTGTAGTTGCTGTGTTTTAAGCAATCCAATCACACATTTGATTGCTATTTTGTGCTAAATTAAAATTTCAACTTATTTATAGTAATTGCCATCAGATAATGGCTCTTTCATTCTAGTTTTCAATCTGCCATAGTATGGTTTCTCTGTATTGGTTTTACCTGTACCCCTGATGCAGGCAGCTTGCTCTCTCAGCTATCTCTTCAGCTTTTTATCATTGCCAACCTGACAGATCAGTTTCCTGTGTTTTCATCTAAATCACTCATGAAAAAACTGAATAGGTCAGGGACCTGGATGAAGACATTTGGCACACCAATGGGGACCTCAGTCCAGGCAGATAAGTAACAATGTGCAGAGGATACAAATTAAAAAGCTCAGTTTAAACTTCTAAAGAATTTTGCAAACACAGACTCTCACAAAGGGTATTTTAATTTCAGCAGATATTTAAGTTTTATGTTATATGGTTTAGAATTATTTTTACTTTTTACTTGTTAGGGAAAGTAGAAAACACCACAACTTTCCATAATTAGAGCAGCTCAAAAAGTTATAAAACAAAAACTTTATGAGAAAGGAATCATTATCCCCATATGCAGATTTAGAACCAAAACTTAGAGAAAGTCAGTCAGTTGATTAAGGTTGCCAAAACAGTGGTTGAGCCGAACTTCAAACCCAGATGCAGGACTCCAATTGTTCTAATTAGTTCTACTAACTACATAGTTCCGTTCTTTTCTCCTTCAATACCCACAACTATATCATACCTAGGAAAATATCCCTTCCTTGAGTTTGTCTGTTGTTCTCTCATAGTAATCCTCCCTTCCTCCCTCCCTTCCTCCCCTCCTTATTCTTTCTTTCTATTTTATTGAGTTTAGACATTAGTAAAGCCTTTCTTTCTAAAAAAATATATTTTATTGATTATGCTATTACAGTTGTCCCAATTTTCCCCCCTTTGCCCCCCTCCACCTGGTTTCCTCCCCATTCCCTCTGGCAATCCCCCTCCTTAGTTCATGTCCACAAGTCACACGTATAATTTCTTTGGCTACTCCATTTCCTATACTGTTCTTAACAACCCCCTGCCTATTCTGTACCTACTAATTTGAACTTCTTAATTCCTGCACCTTTTTCCCCATTCTCCCCCTCACCCTCCCAACTAATAACCATCAAAATGATCTCCATGTCTATGATTTTGTTTCCATTCTGCTTGTTTGCTTAATTTGTTTTTAAGATTCAATTATTGATAGTTGTGAGTTTATTGCCATTTTAATGTTCATAGTTTTAATCTGTTTCTTATGTAAGTCCTTATAACATTTCATATAATAATGCCTTGGTGATGATGAACTCCTTCAGCTTTACCTTGTCTGGGGAGCATTTTATCTGCCCTTCCATTCTAAATGATAGCTTTGCTGTACAGAGTAATCTAGGTTGTAGGTCCTTTATTTTCATGACTTTGAAAATGTCTTGCCAGTCCCTTCTAGCCTGCAAAGTTTCTTTTGAGAAATCAGTAAATATTCTTATAGGAACTCCTTTGTAGGTAACTATTGGCTTTTTTTCTTGGTGCTTTTAAGATTCTCTCTTTATCTTTAACCTTTGACATTTTAATTATGACATGCCTTGGTGTGATCCTCTTTGTGTCCATCTTGTTTGGGACTCTCCTGCTTCCTGGACTTGTATGTCCATTCCCTTCATCAAATTAGGGAATTTTTCTTTTATTATATTTTCAAATAAGTTTTCAATTTCTTGCCCTTTCTCTTCTTCCAGCACTGTATGATGCAAATGTTTTGATAATGCTCTACGGCAGAAATCCCACATCCTTCATATTTAACAAGGAAAAAATATACAAGTGCCTGAACACATCCGTTTACATAAAATAGACCTCATGCATAGTCAAAAACACAGATGAAACTATTTCTATCACATGAAATATTTAACAATACCATTATGTAGAAATCATTATCAGAGTCAGCATTTTAGTTGAGTCATTAGTGACATCAATTCCACTGATGTGGACCCACTTCTCTCATTAGCCCCTTTATCAAGCAAATCAGCATAGGACAAGAGACAGAATTTGGGATTTTAGTCAGAAAAGGAGAGCTCAAATGTCTCCTCAACATTTAGTAGTTCCTCGGGAGAGTAAGCTAAGGCTCCTAGGGTCTTACCTTACACTCTCTCCCAAAGCAATTGCTTCCAAGACAATGGCTCCATTTTCCAACACTAGCTCAACAATTCACTAATGTATTTCTATAGCATGGGCCTCTGTTCTGAGATTTAGCCCTGTTTATCCCACTTCCCTCAAAGTTCCCACTGGAGATCTTAGAAAAAACTCATCATCTTTCCCCCATCTCCAGTGATCATTATTTCAGTTCAAAGCACCATCATCTACCCATCCACTTGTGCCAGGAACTTGGGAAACATCCTTCTTTCCACCTTCATCAGGCTTCATAACAAAACTCTACCTCCCATAGTTCTACTTTAAAAAAGCAAAGCAAAACAGCCTCAAAAGGTGACCAATTCCCTTTACTTCTGCTACCACCCTGGTTCACACCACCAATACATCTATATGCTCAATACATCTCCCCTCAATACACCTATATCTAATGCTACTTAATTTGCCTTCCTGTCAACTTTTTTCTGTTCCCAATTCACCACAAACAGGGAGATCTTTCTAAAATCTAAACCTTATCATGTCGCACCTTTGCTTAAAATAATTCTATGACTTTCCCTACAAAAAAATTCAAATTTCTACTTGTGCCTTACAGGGCAGCCCACATCACAACCCTCATTTCCTACCACACCTTTATATTCAACCTTACTACAGTTCCTCATTTCCTCAAATTCAGTATGCTCTCTAATGCTGTATAGCTTATAAGGTTTTTTTCTCAAACTAATCTGCTGGGAATGCAGTGATAGAATTACTTCCATTTCGGTATAAAGAATATCAAACAAGATCACTCCACCCAGATTCATTAGAAGGCTGAAAGGGCTGGGGGTGGAAGTGGGGATGAAGAAACGAGGTACCAACCTGAATGAGCATCCAGCTAAACTGGCAAAGATACAGGTAGTGCGTGACTGCACCCATGGCTGAACAGCTCTCCTCGGTGAGTTGGGGACTGGCATAGGCAGACGCCAGAAACACAACCTGTAAGAAACAAACACATTTATTTTTAAATCAGGATAAAATCAATCAAGAATATTAAGAAAATAAACTGTTTTCTTATCTGAATCTATAATTCAATGACCCAAAGGGACAGTAAGTTGATTTGTTGCTCAAACTGAGATGACTAAGAATCTTTTAAAACTGGCAACATATGAATTGTTACATTTCTAAAACACAATGAATTTTATGAAATTACGCTACATGTTGGTTTGGGCTGTCAAGAAGAAATTCTCAAAGTAAACCCCATTCTTATTGATGGGCAAAAATCCCATGAAACACATGTGTTTTAGCTAAGTAGAAATGATAAAATAGAGCAGAACTACCATTCCTTATTTAAGCTAATGGGAAAGAACAGAAAAAAACAAAAGCTGACTTTACCCTCATCTGCATCCTCTTGCTGAGAAGTAACATATGTAACAAAATAGACAAATTACATTTTAAATTTTCAATTCTACAATTACTCTAACCCTTGGGGTTTTTTTTTTTTCAACTGCCCTCAAGACTACTCAAAAGTAACCTTCAGAACATGGCCTCTCTTGGTCACACCATTTAAAGTTATACCCTCTTTCCTTTTCTCCTTTCAACACATTTGATTTCTCCTCCCCTACTTCTCTCTTCTTTTTTTGAAGTGGAACTTATCACCATCTAACATGCTCTATAATTTGTTTATTTATTATGTCCAAATGAGTTCCCTGAAAAAAAAAGTTAAAAATTTGCCTTTCCAGAACATACCACAAATAGCTTTTGAACAATTAGACCTTAATTTTAAAACATCTTTAGATTTTCCTATATTTTAGCTTCTAACTTCTGAATTATAACATAATACAGGTTATAAATTTAACCTTCCTAAATTGCACAGATATTTGTGGAACACCTCCAGTGATACTCTAACAGTGGACACTAGGCATCAAGACCAGGCCTTAAAGACCTTGGAAGCACAGAACTGTAAGACTCACCTCGTCCCCCCACCCCCCAGAAAAGAAAGAAGTTTGACACTTTATATTCTTTCCTTTTGCAAAGTGGCATCTATTTCAATAAAGTCTTTAAAAGTGTACCTACAATAAATTTGAATCTAATTCAGATTCTATTATACAGATTGTGTTGAAGTTTACTTGATAGTTTTGTTCTAATCAACCTGAACAGTTTGCTGTGTAAAATAATACTATAATCCAAATTGTAGCTGAATGTCCCTAGTTTTAAGCATTTTATAAAATTATAAATGCTATCCTAATCTAAATAATTCTTATTCTTATCAATATTTTTTACTTAAATCAAATTAGTATAGGCCACTCTTTAAAATTGTATTTAGCTTCAGAATACAGTTTTAACATCCCCAAATTCCATTCTTAAGATATGCCTTTTTCATGTGTTATTATGTTTGAATGTCCTTTTCTAAATTATAAAACAAATATACTTTGGTAAACAATGAATATTCTTCCAGAATATTCTCAGAACTATGAGAAATACTTCTGTATAAGATGGGAGATAAGTCACCGGAGACGGCGGAGGGGTCACCATGCACACTGCTACAACAGGGAGGGGCTATGAAGACTTGGAGACCCAGCTCTTACATGGAACCAGGCCCATCTAAAATTAAACTGAATTAAAATGGAAGTTAAATGATTAAAGTAAGAAAATAAATAACCCTGGCATAGTTAGCTGTTGGGAACTGCCCTGCCTGGTTTCAGAAGCTGTAAGCCCCCATGGCTAAGACTGAGTAAGAGCTTTTGGGACCATAAGCCACTGAGACAAAGCTTATCTCCCTGGCAGGGGTGCCATCTCTGCCCCCTTTTACTTCACTGCGCTTGGCCCCAGGTGGACGACTGGTTAGCCAATGACCAGTAAGATTCCTCAAGGGAGGAACAACCTAAGACAGGCATGGTCACAAAGGGGCCCTCAGGGAAGGACTTGGGGGAACAAAAAGGAGGTGATGGACCCTCATCCCTTGACTTTGATATAGCCTGAGTCCTCATTCTGTCTGCGAGAAGTCTCCTAATATCTTGGCTGCCTTACTTCCCCCATCTGACTTAAGCCTGAAACAATGCCGGGGGGCGGTACAGCCCTGGGCAGGAACAGGCGGTTCCCCAAGGCAATTAGGCCTAAGAAAGAATGCATAAAATCCTGTGAAACCTGCTTTGCTAACAATGCCCTCAATTTTCTGATAAGGGTCCAAGCTTGAAATTAGTTAGTTTACCAAAGTTTTATGGCCCTTTAGCTAACTGACCCTGACTCAGAATAAGCCCTCAGAGTTCTTTGAATGTCATCTATCGTTTGATCATTACTCCCTAACAATGACTGAGAAGCTTTACCTGTATTCCTATACAAATTCAACCCAATAAAAGCCCATTGAGGAACAGGCTCCTGGCCCTTCTCCTTTGAGAGATCAGCCACCGTTCCTCCCCAAGCAGATCATGTCTTGTTAGAGCCCTCCCACAGTTAGCTCACAGATCTTTAAGGCATAGGTAAAGATCTTAAGAAAAGGTAAAGTTTTATTATTGTTCTTTTACGCAAACATGTAAAGATGACCAGGATAAAGATTATTTTCACCATCAGTTTCTAGATACCTTAAGTTGAACACCGTAATATTTTTTTTTAAAATGTTGTTTTTCAAAGATTCTCAGTCATTCATGTATTGATTCATTCCGCAAGTGTCTCAATATCTATCAAGTACATAGCATTATATTATCTCTGTAAGATAAAGAATATGATGGCTAATAACTACTGAGTACCAGCAACATGCTACATGTTTTCTCATGCCTTTGTGTGTGTGCATAATCCACATATTAATGATTTAAAGTCATTATTTTTTACCCCAATTTAATAAATGATGAAAGAGGATCTGATAGGGGAATTAAGTTGTTAAAGGTCACTGAACAAGTTTTAAAGTAAAGTGGGATTCAAATCCTGGTGCTCTGACTATAAAACCAGAGTTCTTTCCAGAATACCACAAAGCTAAATTAAGCACAAGTCTGCCTAAAAGGTGACATTCAAGTTCACTGTTTCTTAGTCCTGTTTAATCCCTGTCCCAATACAGGTTCATAATGAAAATAGAATGTAATGCCAATAATAATAAGATATTATTATTTTTAATTAAATATTTATTTATTTATGTATTTATTTTTAGAGAGAGGGGAAGGGAAAGAGAAAGAGAGGGAGAGAAACATCAATGTGTGGTTGCCTCTCATGTGCCCCTTGCTGAGGACCTGGCCTGCATCCAAGCACGTGCTCTGACTAGGAATAGAACTCGTGACCCTTTGATTCATAGGCTCATGCTCAATCCACTGAGCTACACCAGCCAGAGTATTATTCTTAATTCCACATTGACAAAATGTACATACATCTTAACTTCAGAGAAGAGAAAATAAATATATTTCCCAAGAGAGTATCTGATATATTTTTTAATAACTTAGAAAATTCTTTGCTTCAAAAATAAATGAAGTGAAATAAAATGACAAGAAAATTATTTGCTTCTTCTGGTTAATTAGAGATCTACTTAATAGCCAAGGGAGAAACTAGAGGAAATATCTAGTTGTTTCTTTTTTTCCACTTTAAATATAGTGCATATGTCTCTGCTTTGTTGGGCTAAATAATCTCCGCTAATAAAAACTTTTCCCTGTAAGCCTCAATTCTCAGTACTCTTACCAGATACTCCCCCAAGCACCACACACTTCACTGTCCTCTGTCTGTGAAACACCCTTCTCTCCACACTCCATCTCACCCCAAACCTGTGTTTTTATAGGACCCATACAAACTCCACCTGCCTACTCTGATTATAACAGACTCTCAGACCTTCCTATTATTTTTTAAGCTGCACAGCACTTACTACTGAACATTCAGAATGAGCCAAATGTTGTCCTTTCTAATAGGAGAGTGCCCAAAGATAAAGCCAGAGACAACGCATGATGAAATAAAATGTGACAGGTATGAAACAAATTATCAGAAAATGCAGAATCAAAGTTGACTAGTCCCGTTTGTGGGAGTCAAAGAGGAAACAGAATTGCTTTAACTACATGATCGCTATTCCCTAAAACATGTTCCATGACCTCTCTCAACACTGCCTTTGTTCTCTTCTTCCTTCTAGCTACAATTTCTCATCTTCCTCTATTGAAATCATGTATATTTTTTCAGGGCATGGTTGAAATGTCAGCTCTAACATAAATATAAGGCTATTTCTTTCAACCATAAACAACTTCTCCTGTTTTGTAAAAAGTGATTTTATTAGCCTAAGGATTGGTTCTCCCATAAACCCCAATTTCCTCTATTCTTAGATAAAATCAGTCTTAATGGTGTGAAAAACTGTAAACCCCTTAAAGACAACAATTTGATATTACTTCCTATTATAATTACTTTGAGATTGAGATACATTTTTTAAAATGTAGCAATTATTCACTACCCCATAGATGGGGTAGTGGATTTAATGGATTTAATCAGTTATTTGAATAGCTTTACTGAAGTATGATTAACAGACATAAAGTATATGCTCTAATAAGCTTTGACACATATATATACCTCACAACCATCATCGCAATCAATATAATTAACACGTACATCACTTTTAAAGTTACTGTGTGACCTCTGTGGTACTTCCCTGCATCACTGCTTCTCACATCCCCAAGCAACCTGTTTTCTACCACTACACATAAGTTTTCATTTACTAGAATTTTATTTAACTGGAACCAAATGTACGCTTTTTCTCTAGCGTATTTCACTCAGCATCATTATTTTGAGAGTCATCCAAAATAACACATCACTAGTTCATTCTCTTTATTGTTGACTAGTATTCCAATTACATATCCCTTCACCTGTTGATGGATATTTGGGCTGTTTCCAGTTTTCGACTTCTATAAATAAAGCTGTCATGAATGTACAAGTCTTTGTATGGACATATGCTTCCATTTATTTTTGAGTGAATATCAAGGAGAGGAATGGCTGGATCATATGGTCTGTATTTATTTTAAAAAAACGGATAAATTGTTTCTCAAAGTGTTGGCAACATTTTACATTTGCACCAGCAATGTGTGAATGTCCAGTTGCTTCACATTTTCACTAAAGTGTGTTATGGTGAGTTAGCTTTCTTTCCAAGCAAAAATTTATTTAGAAAGTCACAGAGGTAAAAGAAATAAGCCATCATGAGTTAGTTTTTAAGATTTTAGCCTTTAAAAATTTTATAAAGAACTTATAAAGCTCAACACCAAGAAAAACAATCCAAATAAAAAAATTGGCAAAAGACCAGAATACACACTTCTCCAAATTGGACATGTAGATGAGCAACAGACATATGAAAAGATGCTCAACATCACTAATCATCAGAGATACACAAATTAAAATCCAATGAGATATTACCTCACACCTGTCAGAATTGCTCTCATCAATAAATCAACAAACAACAAGTGCTGGTGAGGCTGTGGAGAAAAGGAAACCCTTTTGCACTGTTGGTGGGAATGCAGACTGGTGCAACCACTGTGGAAAGCAGTGTGGAGTTTCCTCAAAAAATTAGAAATGGATCTGCCTTATGATCCAGTGATGCTGTTTCTAGGAATTTATCCAAAGAAACCTGAAACACTAATTCACAAGAATATATGCACCCCTATTTTCATTGCAGCATTATTTATGATAGTCAAGATTTAGAAGCAGCCGAGGTGTCCATAGGCGAATGAGTGGATAAAAAAGCGATGGTACATTTACACAATGGCATACTACTCAGCTGTAAAGAAAGGAAAGCTTACCCTTTGTGACAGTATGGATGGACCTGGAGAATATTATGCTGAATGAAATAAGCCAGCTAAGGAAAGATAAGTACTATCTGATTACACTCATATGTGGAATCTAATGCATGAAATGAAGTAACAAGTAAAATAGTGACAGACTCATAGAGAGCAGGTGACAGTTGCTGGGGGAAGTGGTGAGTAGAAGGAGGGGGGCACAGCAAAAAGGGGGAAAAGAACTCAAAAATTAAATTAAATTAAATTAAAATTAAAATATTTTAGGCTTTCTAATAGGTACACAGTAATTCTTCATTGCACATTTGATTTTCGATTACCTAATCAATAATGATGTTGATCATTTTCTCATGTGCTTATTTGAAATCTCATGTGCTTATTCAACTTCTCATGTTCTTATTTCTCTTAGGTATGTTTTATTTGAAATCTATATCTCTTCTTTGAAGAAATGCCCTTTTAACTCTTTTGGCCACTTTTAAAATTAGGTTGTTTTCCTACTATTGAGTTTAAAATTCTTTCTACAATCATCATACAAGTCTTTCAACAGATATTTGATTTGCAAATATTTCTCCCAGTTAGTGGCTTGTCTCCTAATTCTCTTAAGTGTCTTTTGAAGAACACCTTTTCAGAATTTTCGTTTCTTAACATTAATGAAACCGAAGTGAATTGGATTATATTTTTTGACCTTTTATAGATTTACTTTTGGTGTCATAGCTAAAAAAAACGCCTAACCCAAATTAGCAAAGGTTTTTCTAACATGGTTTTCTAGGAATTTTATAGTTTCAGGTTTTAAAATTAGGTCTTTGATTGATTTTGAATTATTCTGAATATAATGTGAAGTATGGTCCAAAACTTTTTGTTTGTTTTGCATTTGGATATCCAATTGTCCTAGTCTTTTCTTTCAGAAAGACTACCCTTTCCCTAATGAATTACTTGTATTTGCCTACATACTCGTATGTGGGGATCAGTTTCCTGATTCTTTAATACATTCCACTGATCAATTTGTTTGTAACAATACCACACCGACTTGATTATTATAGCTATAATGCTCAAAAACAGGTAGTGTTAGGCTTGAATTGTTGTTTTTTTCAAAGTTGTTTTGGTTATTTCAAGTCATTGGAATTTCCATATGAATTTAAGAACCAAGTAGTTGGTTTCTACACTGAAATGAGAAAGGCTGCTGGGGTTTTAACTGGGACAGTATTGAATCCCAGCCTAAGAATTGGCACATTAACAATACGAACATTGCATCTCCATTTATTTAGGTTTTCTTATTTCTCTTAGGTGTGTTTTGTAGTTATCTATGTACAGGTCCTTCACGTATTAAATGAAATTATCTCTGAGTATTTATGTTGTACTGTTATTGTAATTGATATTTTATTAAATTTTAGTTTGACTGTTCATTTCAAGTATATAGAAATAATGCTTGATTTTTTTGGATACTGCTGTTGTATCCTGCAAATTTACAAAACACACATTACTATGAGTAGCTCTTCTGTAGAAAACATTACTGTATTTTCTGCGTAAAGGATCATGCTATCTCTGAATAAAGGGTCTTTTATTTGTTTTCTAATCAAAATGGCTTTAATTTCCTGCCTTCCTGGGATAGATAGGTAGGTAGATAAAGAGAGGTAGATACTACACACACAATATTAAAAAGAGGTGGTGAAAATGAACACTCTTGCTTTGTTGCTAATTTTAGAGAAAAACATTTTGTTGTTCTTGTGAGCTGAACTGTGTCCCATCCCCAGCTCATATATTGAGATCCTAACCTCTAGAACTTCAGAATGTAACTGTATTTGAAAAATAAGATCGTTATAGAGGTAATTAAGTTAAAATGAGGTCTTTAGTCTAGGGGATGTATCAGTAAAAATATTGCTGTGTGGAATATCTGAGATTTTCCTGCCAATGTTCTCCTCTAGGGCTTTAATGGTTTCACGGCTTATATGTAAGTCTTTTATCCACCTTGAATTTATTTTGGTGTATGGTGTAAGTTGGTGCTCAAGTTTCATTTAAAAAAAAGAGGTCTTTAGGATGGCTCCTAATCCAAAATGATTGGTGTACTTATAAGAAAAGGAAATTTTGGATAAAATATGCATGTGTACAAAAGAAAGACCAAGTGAAGACAAAGGGAGAAGACAGACATCTACAAAGCAAGGAGTGAGATCTCAGACTTCTAGCCTCCAAAACTGTGAGAAAAATAAATGTGTTATATAAGCCATCCAGTTTGTGGTATTTTTTATGGCAGCCCTGGCAAATTAATACATGAGGTTAGATACCTGTTGTTTTGATGGCCTAATCAAGTTAAAATCCCCCTTTATGCCTACTTCTTAAGGAGGTGGGGTTTTTTTGGTTTTTGTTCTTTTAAATCAGGGCTGGATAACAAGCAAAATAGAGACAGACTCACAGATAAGAGAGCAGGCAGACAGCTTTGAGGTGTGGGGGTGGGGGGAGATTAAGCAAAAAAATAAAAAGAGAAAGGGACACTGCGACACTGGTGATTACAGGTAGGAGGGGTGTGATTAGACGTGGAAGAAGGTATGGGGGAGATAGTGGTAATGGAAAAAATACAATAAAAGTGAATAAATCAGAAATGGATACTGAATTTTGATAAGCAATATTTCTCTATTAAGATTATAAAAACATTATTCAATTTTTTGTTAATATAATAAATCATATTGATTGATCTTTGAATATTGAACCAATGTAGCATTACTGGAAATAGTTCTCGCTTTCTTGTAATGTATTAGCTTTCTGATTTGCTAAATTGAATTGAGAAGATCTGCATTGGTGTTCATGAGGAACACTGGTTTGTATCAGGGTTTCAGAGAGTGCGTCAGGAAGTTTGTCCTCTTTTTCAGTTTTCTACAAGGATTTGTGTAGAATTAGTATTTTCTTTTCTTTAAATGTTGGTGAAATTTAGCAGTAAGGCCATATTAGGACCATAGTTTTCTTACTGGGGAGATTCTTAAATATAGATTTAATTTCTTCAATAAATATGGAGCTACTCAGGTCATTTCTTCTTGAATGAGTTTTGGTAATTTGAGTCTTTTTTAAAATGTCTCCATTTCACTGAAATTGGCAAATTAATTGATTGGTAGAAAGTTATGTATTTATTCCCTTGTTATCAAGATCTTTGGTGGTTCCCCTTTTCTCTTGCTTCATATTGGTAATTTGGATTTAGTCTACTATTTTTCCTGATCAGTTTAAACAAGGTTGATAATTTTATTAATCTTCTAAAAGAACTCTTGGTTTCACTGATTTTCTCTATTGTTTTGTTGCTTTCTAGTGCAATGATTATATTTAGCTTTTTACTATTTAATTTCTATGTATTTTTATTTTTAAAAATTGGTTTTTATGTGATATTTTAGAAACTTTACTTCTTTTTTCAAATATAGGCATTTAGTTCTATAAATTACCTCTTAGTATACTACTTTAGCAGGATCACTCAAGCGTTGGTATATTGTATTTCCATTCAATTCAAAATACTTTGAGGTTTTTCTGCTGATTTTCTGACTTATAGATTATTTATAAGTGTAATAATTAGTTCCCAAATATTTGTTGATATTCCAAAGATCTTTCTGTTGTTGCTTTCTAATTTAATTTCATTGTGAGCAGAGTATACGCTATGCATGATGACAATCATTTTGAATTTCCATGGGTATTTAATAAAAATGCGTATTCTATGGTTGTAGGGTGGAATGTTCTGTAAATCTCAATTAGGTCCAGTTGGATGATAACATTTAAAAATATCTATATTATTCCTGATTTCCTGTTTTTTCCCTATCAGTTATTGATTGGGTGGTCTTTAAATTCCTAATTATAACTGAGGATTTGTCAATTTTCCCTTAGAGTTCTATCGAGCTTTGCATAGTATATTTGGAAGCTCTGTTATTAGGCATACAAATATTTAGCATTATTATATCTCTCAGTGAAATGACCCCACTGTGGGATGACCTTCTTTCTCTCTGGTATCATTTTTTTGCTCTGAAATGTTTTGGTGCTAATATAGTCAATCCAACTTTTCTCCATCTTTTTACTTTCAGCCTAAATGTGTCTTCATATTTGAAGTGTGTTTCTTGTAGTCAGCATATAGTTGTGTCTTAGTTTTTTATTCATTTTTCAAATTTCATAGTTTGTAATAGTATATTTAGACCATTTTCATTTAATATGATTTTGTGTGCTGAAATTGGAATTTTACCATTTTGCTATTTGACTTTTATTTGTCATACCTGTGAAAATTATCTGGTGATAATTTCCTTTAGCTTTTGCATATTTGAAAACATACCCAATTAACCTTTATTGTGAAAAATATTTTCATTGATATTTTTGTCTTTCTGTACTTAAACATGTTGCTCCACTGTCTCCTCACTTGGATAATTTCTGACAAGAAATCTGTTGCAATTCTTATGGCTCTACCTCTATAGAGAGGTAAAACAAAATAATTTGTTTTAATATTTGTTGCTTTTAATATTTTCTTTGATCACTGGTTTTAAGCAATTTGACCATGATGTACCTTGGTATAGTTTCTTCATGTTTCTTTTGTTTGGGGCTCATTGCGGTTCATGGAACTTAAATATGCAGGTTTGTTGTTTAAACAAATTTGGCAATTTTTAAATCATTTTTTTCAAATGCTCTTTTCCAAATATACTCACTTTAACATCTCTTCCTGGCACCCCAATTACATACACATGAAACCCTTAATTTTTTCCACACAGCTCACTGGTGCTTTTCTTAAAATTCCCTCTTCTCTTTGACTTTTAGTTTAAGTGATTTATATTGGTATATTTTCACATTTTCTTATTTTTTCTTTTACTATTTTTAATCTGCTCTCAAACCCATCCGGTGTGCTTTTCACCTCATGCATTGCAGTTTCCTTTCTGAGGGTCAGGTTTAGTGTTCCCAGGTCCCTATTGAACTTTTTGAACACATGGACTTCAGCTAGAATAAGCACATTCATGTTCTAGTCTGCCAATTTTAACATCTGTAAAAGTTCAGTGTTAGTTGATTTAGTGATTTAATCTTCCACTTATGTCAAATTTTCTTACTTTTTGCCATGTCTTATAATTTTGTATTAAATAGCAGACATTGTGATTTTACTATGAGTGTTAGATGTTTGTACTCACATAAATATTTTTGGGCTTTGTCCTAGGATGCACTTGGAAACAGTTTAATCGTTTTAATTCTTGCTGTTAACATTTGTTAGGCAGGACAATAGTGCTCAGGCCAATTATTCCCTAGGACCAAGGCAACTGTACACTATCCAGTTGCATGTGAATCTTGAGATTTTTTTGGTTTAACTAGTGGGAACAGACAGAATTATTGGCTCTGCATAAGTACTAGCACTGTACCCTTTTATCTTTTGAGGTGATTCTCTGACTGTGCATACTTTTTTCACACATGTGGACTTATCAGTACTCAGCTGAATACTGAAATCTGGAGGGTGTTTTTCTTTTTTCCCCTAAGATTTTATTTATTTATCTTTAGAGGGGAAGGGAAGGAGAGAGGGAGAGAAATATCAGTGTATGTTTGCCTCTCATGTGTACCCTGCTGGGAACTGGCTTGCAACCCAGGCATGTGCCCTGACTGGTAATTGAACTGCTATCCTTTGGTTCGTAGGCCCGTGCTTAATCCACTGAGCTACACCAGCCAGGGCTGGAGGTTTTTCTTTTCTAGTCCTCTGTCCTGCATACTCCAGCCACCTTGGTTTTCTCAGACTCTCATTTGTCTTAATTCTGTTAGTCTGCAGGGCTCCACCAGCATGCTTCCTCCCTGTGCAACTACCCGGAAAGCCTCAGAAGGCAGTATTCCAGGACAGTTGTTAAGCTCACCTTGTTTGTTTCCCACACCACTGGGATTCTTGTCCTTAACTGCCTGACATTTATTCTACTGAAATTTGTTGTTTCATATTTTTTTTCCATTTTTCATTTATTTCAGATGTTAGGGTTGTCTGGTCCCTATTATTTCACTTTGGCTTGAAGCAGGAGCTGGTAGTTATTTAATGTCTTTTGGATCCTGTTTTCAGTAATTTATATTTTTCTTTAATTAAAATGTTTACTATTATTTGAGCTCTACTCTATCTTGAGCTCAACTAAAATGCACTTGAATCTGAATTATCCATATACTTATTTTGTAAATTTTATAGCTTCTCTTGACCACAGAAAGTTTTATATTCTTTTCTTTCAAAGTCAGCTAATATGTTTTTAAACATTACTTCCAATGATAAAATCGAGCTATTTTACGTTATTTAAAAAAATCACAAAATGCTAAGTTCTAAATATCTCTGCTACTTATAAATCATTTATGTCTGCAAAATCCCTTTCAGCAAACAATAGTGTGTAACTCTAACCTGATGCTACAGACAAAGCTACCTTGGCAGGGCCAATGATCATGGCATTTACAAGTATAACGGCATTTCCATGACACTAACGCATTCTGTGGTAAGATTTCCTTTTCTTTAATCTCTATCAGCATTCTCTGTACAACTTTTAAAATCACCTGGAGAAACATTTAAAACTATTTGAAAACCTTTAACAAAGCATTAAATATAAAACATCAATACAACTTAGTTATAATCTTTAATTCATTATGCAATAGGGTAGAAGCCAGAAAATGGAAAAGTAAGTCTAACAAAAGGCTATCAATTTTTTCTACTTAACTGTGCTCACTAGAGATTGCCTGGAGCATGTTCCTATAATCATAGCACTTGCAACACTGCCACACTTAATTTATTGTATCTTCTCTTCATTAGTGTGTGATCACATAGTACGTTTACCATTTTTCTTTTTCACAGGTATTTTTACCCTATCCCTTAAAAGAATGTTTAAGTGTCAGGCACATTCTGCCAACACCAAGTCTTCATTTTAACTATTATTAAAGGGGAAGGGTTCACAGGAACAAGTATAAAAGACACATGGACAAAAACTAAGGGGGGTGGAAATGGGAGAGAGTGGAGAAGGGTTGGGTGGGTGGGCTGGGATGGGAGTAAAAGACAGGAAACTGTACTTGAACAACAATAAAAAATATCTTATTAAACATTATAATTATTTTCACCAATTTTAAACAGCTATTTCCTTTTTCCCACACTAGTTAGAAGACTTAAATATTCTGGGATAACTCTCCTATGTTCTTGGTATCAAGGAATATGAAATCTGTTATGCTCATTTCTCTCTCTCTCTCTCTCTTCCCTGCCAACTCTTTCTCTCCTTACCTCTTTCCTTCCCTCCTAACTCTGTCTCCTGTTCTCAAATTCTCAAATCCCTGTAGTTTATACTTACTTTGGCTGTTATACAATTTATGGAATCAAAGACCCCTGAAAGATAAACTAAATATGCCTCTGAATGTCTTAAGTGTGTCAGGGAGGTGTTTTAGGCAATGCAATAGTTTTTGGCAACTACTGAATATCAGAAACCAGTCTGAACAGGTTTTTATCATTATCACTTTTTTATAGATGCATAGTAAAAAACTACAGCACAAAAATCAACACATTTACAGTTTTCACATGGCATATTCTATAAACGTCCTGTGTTTGGTGTACCTTTGTCCCTGATGCTGTAAGTGACACAGGGCACAGACCTCCTACTTACACCCCATGTCACTGTTAGAACACCCAGCATGTTGCTATCTTACCACATCCACCATCTATGTAGCTATTACTCAGAGCCAGAAGCAGGTGGAGACTGGGAGTGTCCACTTAGATTGTCTATGTACATAGTCAGATTAACCTATTTGTTTTAGCATGTCACTTCAAAGAAGTCAGGAAATCAAAAGTTGTCAATTATTATTAAAAAAGAAAACTCAAACTTCATGTAAATGAACACCTCAATTTTTACCCCAGCTCATTTTTGATAAAGTAGACTACGGGGATTATCTGGCACCCAAAGATAAAAGACAGTTTTAAAAGTTCTGTAAAGACAACAGCAGAATTTACTGTAATGTTTTTTAAATGGTAATTTCCTTTCTGAAAAACAGATTTTTTATGAATCATTCATTAACAACAAGACTAGGATTTTTCATCTGGTACATAGCCTAAGCAGTAGTAACTTATTTTATCAGCAATAATAATAATAATAATAATAACCATTTAATGAACAGTTATTATGTGCCAGGTATTGTGCTAAATGCCCTGCAAGAAATTATTTCATCTTATCCCTAAGTAACCCATGCAATTTAGACCTTAATGCCTTCATTTTATAGAAGAGGAAACTGAGATTTAATAAAATTTTTAAAAGCTTGGAAAAGAATACCTATATTCTACATGATCTGTGGATACCTGATACATTCTGCTATTATTAAAAATAACCTCAGCTTAAAAGTTACCTCAGTATTTATTATAAAAATTACTTTCTAACTACTATCAATAATTACTTGAACAATCTACTGGCATAGTTAAAATTAGCATAGCCAAAATTATACTCAAAATTAGAAAAATTAAACACATTTCTATGTTTTTTAAAAAAGAAGCTATTATCTAGATTTTTAACAAATAAAAAATGCAATAAATTCCCTACATCATTGCTACGCTGTCTTATGTTATGCTATTTGCACCATTTCCCCTCTTAGACTCTGCAAGAAAACTAGAACAATTATTATAAAGGCACATTACACATTATTTTCATGGCTAATTCGTTTCAAATCATATTTTTGCTTTAAGATACATAGAACTTTTTAAACTTCTCATTTGAATCGTTATTCTTTCACAGCAGGGCAAGTTACACTGACTTTATCTGTGATTTCGAAGGAGACATTAGATTCTACTGGTAGCAAAATAGATGCCTGGGGAAGGTTGAGAGAGGTAGCAGAATATCTGGAAAATGACATGACTGAAGCAATTCTGGAGAAGGATATATAGTAATTAAAAAAAGACAGCTCAAGTAAATGAAGAATGCTGTACATACAGAGCATCTGACTTTCTGGAAGAACTGGGCACCTAGGATCCAGAGTGGAGGCCACCTAAGGTACTATAGCAGTTCATATAATCTAATTAGCGAGCCCACAAGAACTAAAGAACCTAATCATCTACTTATAAAGAACTTGAGAAGCTTAGTATAATATGAAAAACTTGAGTTCTTTTATCATACATCACAAAACTATGATGAAAATAAAATTGAGATCAGAGATTTAAGTCAAAAGAGCAAGTGGGCGTGTGTAGATTTCTTCACTGCACCACTCACCCAACGAGGCTGTGCTTTGGACACCACAAGCAGAGCACGTAGCACGGTGAAGTGAGGCAAAGGGCCAGAACTGTAGAGTGCAGGTGAGCATATTTTACCACTTCATAAGACCTGTGGAAGAAACTGAAGCTACAAACGCTGATTTTATCTCAGTGCTGTCATAAGAACCTGCCAAAGATATTTAATGTTTGAAATTAAAGGGCTCCGAGAGGCTCAACTTCTCAACCACCCCAGTCACTTAATGAAAAAAAAACAATAACAATATGGTCAAGTGATCAA
Organism: Sturnira hondurensis; assembly: GCF_014824575.4. Classification (NCBI taxonomy): domain Eukaryota; kingdom Metazoa; phylum Chordata; class Mammalia; order Chiroptera; family Phyllostomidae; genus Sturnira; species Sturnira hondurensis. Next base: position 15,389,463 of record NW_028093985.1, on the reverse strand, counting down.
TGAGCTCTGAGCCAGAGTGCTGAATTTAAACGTTGGCTCTGTTCCTGATTAGCTGTCTGAACTTTGGAAAATTACCTCCCTGTACCTCTCTTTCATCTTGGGTCAGCTAAAGATGCTAAAAAGAAGCATCCACTTCATAGAGTTGTTGCAAAGTTTAAAAAATATTGGCAAGTATACATTTTTATTTTAAGTGTTGGTTATAAAGTAGGCATGGGTAATTTGTTCAAATAGGTACAATTATTTACATGAAACTGGATAGGTTGATGATCAGCTAGCAACTAAATACTATGTTTATTTTCAACTGGTAAATATCTTAGAAGTCAAGAAAATCATATTTTATAGAAACAGAAGACTCTATGATATAAGTGACAACACAGCTTCCTATTTTCCTCACTTTGAATTGTTTTTTTTTTTTGTTGAAGTGAAAACATCAGTATGTTTATAAATTGTCAAGAGTCTTCATTATCTGAATGGGTCAATCAAAGCCAAACCAAACCCCCAAACTGATTGTGCTAAAAATAAACCAGGTCCTCCAACCAGATCTAATATTCCTGGAATTGTAGAAGTGAGCATGTGAATCCTAGAATTATCCTAAAATACAGAGCATTATGGGTATATTGGGCAATGTTTTGACTCAAATAAATGGGGAGGGAAGTAATCAACATTTGATTGATTACCTACCATACCTACTAAGGTATGGTAGGTTTTCTGTGGTTTCTGTTTTTATAACAGTACTTTAAGATTATTGTCCCTGAGTGATAGCTAAAGAAACAGAAACTCAGAGGGCTTACAGCTAGCAGACTTGAATTGGGCTTATGTGACCCCTAACTTGGTTCTTTTTGCTACTTCCTGATGCCTTCATAACATGCTTCATGAAATTCAGGCAAGGGCTGCCATTAGTTCTTTGAATGTAGAGACAGAATTGAGATGTGCCCACATAGCTTTCAAGAGTATTTATGTCAATACCAGTGTTCCCAATTACTTGGTCAAAGCTGGTGACTCTCACAAGTAATTCAAACATTTTTATTAAACTGTTTTTAAGTATATTTTATGCTAATGCTAAATTTTATCTTCTTGAACTGACAAAATGGGCAATAACAGTTATCAACAGTAAATCCAAATGCCTCTATTTTAAAAGTTTTAAACATAAAACATTCCCACTATAGACAATTCAGCAGCATATAGGAAATGAAATAACAGAGGACTATATACAAGAAAACAGGGCAAAGCAACATAAACAGGTTAAGATCTGCATAAAAATTCACTCCTGTATCTAAATGATAGAAATTTGAGGGAACAGTTTGGTACTTTCCTCTTATTATTATCTACACAGGCAGCTAACCTGAGTTCATGTCCCAAAGGAGAAAATTTATTTCCCCCATAGGGCTATAAAATACTCTTTGGAATAAGACAAGAATTGGAAGCTGAATTGGACTTTGTTCATATTACATATGTTGGGCATAACAGACAAGCCTTCTGGCAACTTCAAGTGTCCAGAATGCTCCAAACTTCCAAGTATCCCACCCTTCCACACATCCAGTCTTTCTCACGGCCCCATCTTCAGGCACAAGTGTAACTTAACACAAATGTACCAACCTTTAACAGAAAGTGGCAATGGAAGTAAAGGGCTCAGAGATAATAGATGGTGGTTCATGACAGTGATCAAAAGGAAAAGAGTGGGCAGCTGCATAATGATGTCCATAAACAGTCAGCTGCTTTGAATGAGAGTCAAGTTTCTCCAGAAAAGAGGCAGAAACCAAAAGAAAGGCAAAGAGAAGACAAATGGAGGTGGATGTGGGGTAGCAGAGCACAGAGATTAGAAGTGGAGGCACTATCTGAACAGTAGATATGGCCAGTACTAAAACCAGAGAAAGATATGGTATAGTGGAGTTTTGGATATCTATCTAAAATCTTAAAATCTTCATTAATTTTAAGTCTGTGGAAAAATAGAAACCTCAATTTAAAAAGAAAATTCCTACTTTAATAATGGCAAATAAACAAGCTGTATGGGTATTGCCATTGATTTGCATGAGAATATTACACCAAGTTATTCATTTTCTGGAAAATTAATATAGCTTTGTATAGAGAATAATTTATACCCTGAAAAAGACCTCCAACTCCAATAACTTGGATTTAATACACTCTCAGTTCTAATTTAAGCACTTTGAGGGCAGGGCTCATGTCTCGTTCATTGAGATATCCCAAATATTTAGTAAATTGGCTAATACCTGGTGAGAAATTAATAAATATTTTGAATATTATTTAATCTAAATAATGGTAATTATTTACTTAGTAAATAATTTATCACTTGTAAATAATAAATTAATAAGTATTTATTATTTATTTTAAATATTTGTTGAATGTATTCCATGTAGGATACCAACTCATTTGGAAATGGTTACAAATCTGTAATTTAAAAATTAAATTTGAATTAGAGACCTACTCATTGAATTCTTTGTGCCATTAAAAGTTATTTTTAAAAATATTAATGCTTTGTTCATTACACAGTCCTAGCTTCTAATAATACAGGAATTACATTAACTTAACTGAAATGTTAATTATTACAAATAAATAGTGAGAAAAATAAATGTTAGTTGCTATGCCCTATTTGAGATAAATAATGATTACATGGTAAACAAAAAGATTTCAAGGAAATGTTTAAAATCATATTGTCTAGCCCTGGCTGGTGTGGCTCAGTGGATGGAGCACAGGCCTGTGAAGCAAAGGGTTGCCAGTTTGATTCCCAGTCAGGGCACATGCCTGAGTTGCAGGCCAGGTCCCCAGTAGGGGACACATGAAAGGCAGCCACACATTGATGTTTCTCTCCCACTCTTTCTCCTTCCTGTCCCCCCTCTCTAAAAATTAATTAATTAATAATTAAAAAATAAGTATAATCATATTATTTATTCTCAAGGACCCCACAGTAACTAAAGAAATTTTATTCATTCTTTCCCCAATAAAACAAGAGGAACAGGTATCTTAAAAACTTCACATCACTGTAAGAATAATTCATAATTCTGCTTTGTCCCTCATTTAATTTCTTCACCTCTCTACAACCCAATTCAACTAGTCCTCACCCAACAGGGAGAAAATACCTGGCAAAGAGATGGGCTCTGGGGGAGAAATTAAGGAGTAAAAGAAATGTTTCCCACTGGGGAACCATGGACTACCTCAAAGCAAAGATGAGCTGATGCTATATCAAGGCTGGGTTATACACCAGCTTTCTTCTCTCCCATTGTTTTTCCATTTTAAGCACAAACTTTAAAAAGTGATTATTGTTTGCCCTACAAAGTGAATAAAAGAAACAAAAGGAAGTGGAGGTTTATTTCTGTTGATGGTAGCAAAATGAAATATCCAGCATTAGTTTTTATCTAATCAGCCATCGCATTCATAGGAAAAGAGATATAGATAACAGAGAAACATTATTTATGATTATGTGAATTAATCAGAGATGCATACTTAGGCATAATTGCTCCCTAAAAGGCTCCACACTGAAATTTTGGTTCACTCCAGTGAAAGTACTCCTAGAACCCCAATGTTCTGTGCCCCAGTAAATGGCTCCACCATCTATCCAGTTACTCAAGACTTTTAATCTTTTTTTTCATCCTGCTGAAGAGTAGGTTAGATAAAGCGATTCAGTGACTGATTCAGCAATTTGTAGGACAAGGTAGGAAAAACCACCCAAGCAGAGCAGCAAAAGAAAAAAGAATTAAAAAAAATGAGGATAGTTTAAAGGACCTTTGGGAAACATAAAGCATAACAACATTCACATCATAGGGGTTCCAGGAGGAAAAGATAGAGAGCAAGTGATCAAAACCCATCCAAAGAAATAATGAAAGAAAACTTCCCTAACCTAGTGTAGGAAAAAGACACACAAGTCCACAAAGCACGGAGAGTTCCAAACAAGACAGACCCAAAGAGGCCTACACTAAGAGATATCATAATTAAAATGGAGAAGTTTAAAGACAAGGAGAGAAACTTAAAAGTTGCAAGAGAAAAGCAGTTAGTTACCTACAAGGGAGTTCCCATAAGACTGTCATTTGATTTCTCAACAGAAACATTTCAGACCAGAAGGTACAGGCACGAAATATTCAAAGTGATGAAAAGCAAGGACCTGAAACCAAGGCTACTTAGCTAGCAAGGCTATCATTTAAAATTGAAGGAGAAACAAGGAGCTTCCCAGACAAGAAAAGCTAAAGGAGTTTACCACCAAACCAGTATGACAACAAGGGTTAAAGGATTTGCCAGAAAAAGAAGGAGAAGGAAAAGAGAAGGAAGAAGGAAGAAGGAAAAAGGAGAAGAGAATGAAGAAAAAACTGAAGAACACAGTTAAAAATATAATGGCAATAAATATATATCTATTGATAATAACTTTAAATGTGGATGGCTTAAATGCTCCAAGCAGAAGACACAGAGTGACTGAATGGATAAGAAAACAAGACCCATATATAGTCTGTTTTCAAGAGAGCCAGCTCTGAAAGATACACACAGACTTAAAGGAAAAGGATAGAAAAAGATATTTTATGCAAGTTAAAAGGAAAAAATACGAGGTAACAATACTTATATCTAACAAAATAGACTTCAAAACTAAGGCTATACTAAGAGGCAAAGAAGAACACTACATAATGATAAAGGGGACAATATAAGAAGAGGATATAATAATAGTAAACATTTATGCACCCAACATAGGAGCACATAAACATATAAAGCTAATCTTGATGGACATAAAGGGAGAGATTGACAAAAATGCAATCATAGTAGGGAATTTTAAAACCTCATTGACTTCAGTGGATAGATCTCCCAGGCAGAAAATTAGCAACGAGACAGTGCCCTTAAATGACACACTAGATCAAATGGATTTAATTGATATCTTCAGAGTATTTCATCCCAAAGCAGCAGAATATACATTATTTTCAAGTGCACATGGAACATTCTGTAGGATAGACATCATGTTAGGACACAAAACAAGTCTCAATAAATTTAAGAAGATTGAAATCATATCCAGCATCTTCTCTGACCATAATGCTATGAAACTACAAAAGCATCTCAGAATACATGAGTTAGACTCTAAACTAAATCCAACCTCTAGAGTTACCCTGTGACAAGAAAACCCATGCCCTCTCTCTTTTCTTCACCTGTGCTCATGAACAAAGTACTCTTCTGGTAACCTGTATTGGGACTCTGCTTTCCCACTTATTAGCTCCATTAGCTATGCTCCTTCATAATTCTTACTAATGTCCCATTCAATTTAATTATATATTCATTAAAAATAATAGATGTACATGACTTTTAAGATCAGAATGTCTTAGAAGGTTTGTTACAGACCAGTTGTTCTCTAAAGCCTGGTGTATAGCTATCATCTTGGGACTTCCCTTTACCATCATCTTAATGATTTTCAGTGTGTGTGTCTCTCCGATGCTGTCCATATCTGTACGGTTCCTGGATTCCACATTTCCCTACCCCTTCTCCTAGTGAACTGGCTCTCTAGTAATGTGAGACTGAGTTCACAGACATCATCTACTGAGGTATGGTATGACTGAAAACTTACTTTTTTGGTTGACTGAATGCTAGGTTAGCTGGGAAAATAATTGAGGGATTGAAACATTTTATAGTGAAAGTTCTGAAGTTATTGATTTTTTTGTCATTTAGTGTTGCTCTTAAAATTTGATACCATTCTGATTCCTGACATGTGACATTTTTCTGGGGGGCGGAGAAGTCCTCTGGGAACTCAGAGACCTTCATTTTGTTCATAGTGTTCTAAAATGTCATCATGATAATGTGCCTTATTTTGTACTGTTTGCTAAGCATTTGAAGGCATTTTATGGATCATATTCTTCAGTTCTGGAAATTACCACTTGTTGGACCTACTGGCCTGACTCCTTCTTTTTTATCTAAAACATATATTCTCTTTATTTACTATCTTCTTGTTCCCCATCTACCATGCTACAACACCCGTAAGAAAAACATTCATTTAAAGTTTTTAAATTAAAGTCTACCACAGATATATAGTAGGGTTCATGAACCTTCAGGTTAGATACCATTTTTATCTGTATAGGCCCATAAAACACCACCAAGATAAAATATAGAACATTTTCAATATCTTATAAGTTCACTTGTTACCTTTGCCAATCAATATCCTGCAGTCTGAAGTAACTACCACTTATACCTATTTCAGCACCAGTTAGTTTTGCTTCTTCTTGAACTTCACATAAATGGAACCATATAGTGCATAGTATTTCATGAATGGTTTATTGTTCTCAACAAGTGTCTGTGAGATTCATCCATATTGTTATATGTCATAGCATTTCACCACTTTTAAAACTGTGTATATTCCATTGAGTGAATACACTAAAATGTACCTATTCTACATCCAATGGGCATTTGAGTTATTTACAATTTGGGGATACGATGACTAGAGTTTCAATAAATATTTCATAGACTAGTATTCTATGGAAAGTTTATATTATATATACACAACAATTAAATTGATGGGTTATAAGATAGATATGTATTTATATATTTAGCAGAAATTCCCACTGACAACACTGAGTATTTTGGGGGTTTTTCCTTAACTTTAGTCATTCTGGTTGGTGAACAGTTACACATCCTTCTGCTGGACACTCATTTTTCAATCTCCTTTAGTCTAGGTTCCACATTCACTGAGGGTCAAATGCTAAGAAAAGTATTTCAGTCCTCATCAAACTTGATTTCTTCTATATTTCATGCTATTGGACATGTTTTCCTTTTTCACACTGACTTGCTTCTGGCTTTCTTGCAGAAAGATTTCGATCTCTGGAACCAAAAACTCCTGGATTTGAATTCTAATATCAGCAGCAATTAATAGTGATGCCAGGAAAGTTAGTTAACTTTCTGAACCTTAGTATCTATATCTTGAAAAATCAAACTAGTTATACTTACCTTGTGGGGTAGCTATCTAGAATAAGTTATAACAAAGTATATCTCAAACTTTTCTACTTGAGTACCACTATGAGAGAAGAATATGAATGTGTGACTCCTCCTGGGAAGTCTGGGGCTATATCCTTGACAAAGACTTCTTTTGTGTTTGTGTCATTCTCAGTCGTAAAAAACTATGTGAATTTTACAAGTTACTTAATAGCATCATGCTTACTTAAACTACATATTAATTTTATTGTGCTTTATAATAACATGGATGACTGGTGACATAGGACGATGAGACATGTCAGCTCTTATTGACCCTGAAACATATTCGTCCTTGCCTGGGGGATGAACATACCTTTGAGAAGAACAGACAAAAACATGTTGGCAGACTAGCTGTACCTGTGGCTTTCTCCACTGATTTAGAACCTGCCTTCTCTTCCCCCTACCTCTATTAAATACTGAAGTTCTAAGCCTCCTTCCATGTGTGTTTTATATTCCCATCCCATCCACCAAAACTCTAGTGCCTCCTAAATCTGTATTTCAGCTCCAACTTCTCTCTTGACAATCATGTCAACATTTAAAATAATCTACTCAATAAATACAACCACACAGATGACACAAAAATAATCTTTCATTATCTTCTCTCCTACTGAAGCTCTACCTTGTTATGTGAATGCAGCAATTGATAATATAACAAATTCCTTACCATGGTCCTCAATGCCCTATATGATCTTACCTCTAACCATTCTGCAAATCATTGTCTATACCACTCTGCTTATTATTCTTTTCAATTTCTTTTTTTAAAAATAAATATCATGTTTAGATCACTTGATAATGGCTAAATTCTTTTTTAAGATTTTATTTATTTATTTATCTTTAGAGGGGAAGGAGAGAGGGAGAGGAACATCAATGTATGGTTGCCCTTCATGCATCCCCTGCTGGGAACTGGCCTGCAACCCAGGCATGTGTCCTGACTGGGAATCGAACCTCTTTTCAATTTCTTGAATGAAACAAGCTCTTTCCTGGTTTTGGTCCTTCGTATATTTTATTTCCTTTTTCTGGAATTTTCTTCTTGGGGTTGGCTCTTGTCCTCTTATATGTCCCAGTTCAAATATCATCTCCTCAGGGAGTATATCCCTGAGCAGTGTATTAGTATTACTTTTTATTTACCATTCTACTTATTTTGTTCTTGGCCTTTTCTACAATCTGAAAATCGATTTGTTTATTGTAATCTTAGTGTCTAGCACAGTGTCTGAATCAGAGAAGGTGTTCAAAAAGTATCCATAGACTGAAGGCATTTAAGTATCACCAACCGTTCCCCTTCTCATCCACTACCCTCCTATTAGAAATAAATGGGAGTGGCTGGCATCTGGCTCCAGCCCTGCCAGCTTCCCAGTCATTGGGGGCTTAATTTTCTCCTCCTACTGGATTGATCAATTTACAATACTGAAGGAAAAAGGCAAGTAGAAAATCTGTCTTTGAAATAGGAAGAAATTCAGTTCATTGGCCTGGAAGCATCTTGTATTGTTTGCTTGATATGCTTGGCATTTAAACAGGACCTAGATTAAAGACACATGTATTGAATTGAACTAAAGACATATGATTTTTAATTATTACCATAAACAAACTATTTCTAGCAAGACAGAAATGCTTATGAATAAGCTTTTAAACTTAGCAATAACAACAGATTAAAAATATTAATATAGTCATTTGTTTACCATGTTTATCAGGGTCATCTTTTCTTTCTAATTACCAGTGTTAGAAACTTTGGAATTGCATTTTAAAAACTAAACATTCTATTATTTAATGTAAACAAAATGGTGTTTTAATCAAAGGATCGCCCATTTTCTTAGTACCAGAACTAAATGGATTTTTTCCTGAGAGCATTTAAAGGCCCCACAGAGTATGCTTCAGCAACACCTTAATGTTAAAGGTGTCAGAATTGATGGCAGATTCCCAACAGTTTCCCAGTTAAAGAATTCAAGCTGATAAATTATCTTCCAGGAGAAATAACTGCCCTGCACCTTCGTAAATTAAAAAGAAATGAGTTACATTCCTATGAAATAAAATTGTTTGTTTGAAGGAAAAAGGTCTTTTTGTAATTGATCACTTTGAATGTAAATGTAAAAATGCATGAAGTACATTTAGATTTGGGGTACGGTTTTCATGTTATCTATTGTTATTTCTTATATAACCCAGAATGAATGTTTACTACACTTAAAGCACAATCAGAACATTCAATGGGGCTGTCTCTTTTATAATTCTCTCTTCAATATCAGTGTTATTTCAGTGTTATGTGTTTATTCATTTTCCCTTTTCCTTCAAGTGAAACCTAAATGAAAGATGCAGTATAATCATGATTTTTAAAAAATCATGTGCATGTAAATGATTGCTGCACTAAATCAAAGACCGACTTGTTACTGAGCACCTAGAAAAAGGACAGAATCACATATTATGTCTTAATAACCAGCAATCCCAACCCCATCATTTTACTGATGAAGAAAACTAGTCTGGAGGAAAAAATATTATTTAATTCACTGAATAAATAATAAATAAATAATTTTGGCTTAGCTCCTAGATATCATAAGATTACCCAGATACTGAGTACATAGAAATAAATAAAGCAGACTTGAAGCTTGCCCTTATATAATTTTCATGTCAGGAAGATAAACCTACAAATCATTATATAACTACAAATATAGTCAGTACAATGCAGGAAAGAATGCAACAAGGTGCTTGTACAGTTTGAATGCTGTCACACTAGAACTCATGTCCACCTGGAATCTCAGACATTAACTTTATTTGGAAATAGGGCTTTTGCATATGCCATTGGTTTAGACGAGGTCATACTAGTGTAGGATGGGCCCTAAATCGAATGACTGGTATCCTTAGAAGAAGGCCACATGAAGAGACATAGACATGCACACAGGGAAGAAGGCCGTGTGACGGCGGAAGAGGCAGGGGTTGTAGTAATGCATCAGCAAGCCAAGGAATACCACGGATTGCTGGCAACCACCAAAGACTACAACAGACAGGAAAGGCTTTCTCCCTAGAGCCTTTAGTGGGAACATGGCCCTGCCGACATCTTATTTTAGATATCTATCCTCCAGAACTCTGAAAGAACACATTTCTAAAATTTTTAAAGATTTTACTTGTTTATTTTTAGAGAGAGGGGAAGGGAAGGAGAAAGAGAGTTAAGGAAACATTGATATGCGAGAGACACATGGACCGTTTGCCCCTCCCATGCCTTTTCTATGCCTCTCACATGGCCCCAACTAAGGACCTGGCTCACAACCCAGGCATGTGACATGTTGACGTGTTGGGAATCAAACCAGTGGCCTTTTGGTCCACAGGCCAGCACTTGATCCACAGAGCCACACCAGCCAGGGCAATTCCTAAATTTTTAGAAACTAAACATTGTCAACAGAATTGACAACCCACATACATGTGACCCACTATTTTTCCAAACTAACTCCTATCATGTCTATTACTTAGAGTTTTCTTAATTGAATGCAGGCTGGCATTCTGAGTTAATTGTTAAGTCTACAGTCTTGGTCAAATATTATAGGACCATCATAACCTTCTTTGCTATCATCTTAGCACATATACCTACAAAGTGTTTAATGAGTGAATGGTGTCAGTGAGTCATAAGCAAAGAAAGGTTACCTGGTTAATAATTGTCATTATTCTCTTTGGGATCATATTAACTAGGTTTTTTGCTTCACCATCTCATTTCTAGACAATTTCTCACTAGAAATTGGGAAGTGAATACAGGTTCTACTTTAAATGGGAAGGTCATGGGAGGTCTCTGAAAAAGTGACATTTTAACTATATTAACAACAAGGAAATGACAATCAGGTAATTGTGAGAAGAGAGGTTTTATAGGCCATGGAAACACAGGATGTGCCACAGTCCCAGAAAAGGGAAGAGTTTGTCAGAGCCAAGAAGCTGCATGCTATGTCCAAGGTCATAAGGCCAGGAAGTAACAGAATTGGCACCTTGTTCCAAGTCTACTGATTCACAGACCAGGGGTTAAAGCTTTCACACTATGCCCCAAATCTCCGAAGATCCTCAAAACAAGCAACCAACTGATCAACCAATCAACTCACTGACCCACCCCTCACAGTTCAGTTTTCTTGGTAAGTGAAGCATGGCTAGAGGTAAGCATTTCAGGCGTTGCTAACAAAGGACACTTGTATGAGGGACGGGAGGAGGAAGGTGTTGAAGAGCTACTCTGGATCTTCCGCTGCAGCCAAAGCACCCTAGAGACATGTGTGAAGACCAGCTTAACCAGTCTCCAAGTCTTGGTGAGTATTTATAGCTTCTACTTGGAGAAGGGTAGTAAAGCCTTCCTGGATCCTGTAGCTCCTTCCTATTCAAAATCACCCACAGGGAACCATTGTGACAACCTTCCTAAAATATTCATCATATCTCTCGTTTGAGGAAAAAGCTGCAAGGCTCACCTTTCCTACACAAATTCTGGCGTCGTATCATAGGCTGAAAATAGCCTCCAGATAGGTTTTGATTGATCTGCTCTGTGTTTTAGAAATCCAGATATTTTACACAATAGTTCAAATATTCATTTTTTCTTGAAAGGAAGTCCTTGTCACAGGGGATGATTAGTCAGAGTTGGATACAGCTTCCACTTTAAAAGGGCATGCATTTTCCAGCTGCCACTGCTCCTGCAGGTCCCTAAAACCTCGTTTAAATTGGTCGCTTGAGTCATTTGCCTTGATCTGTTAGGTCTAACGTCACAGACTTCAGTCTGACCCCACTTTATCTGTACACTGAAACTTCACGAGTCTCCAATTCAGAACCTACTGTTAACTCTGAGAAGTCCTCACTCTTCTGTAGTTCACATTCATTTACCCTTCTCTTCTCTCTTCAGTCAACTGTACCCCCTCTCCATAAGACAATTCACATACATGTGACCCACTATTTTTCCAAACTAACTCCTATCATGTCTATTACTTAGAGTTTTCTTAATTGAATGCAGGCTGGCATTCTGAGTTAATTGTTAAGTCTACAGTCTTGGTCAAATATTATAGGACCATCATAACCTTCTTTGCTATCATCTTAGCACATATACCTACAAAGTGTTTAATGAGTGAATGGTGTCAGTGAGTCATAAGCAAAGAAAGGTTACCTGGTTAATAATTGTCATTATTCTCTTTGGGATCATATTAACTAGGTTTTTTGCTTCACCATCTCATTTCTAGACAATTTCTCACTAGGTGGGTATCTACCAGGTATGTTTTTCTTATGAACTACTTTAATATAAGCCTTTGTGAGGAGACTGAAGACAAGTTAAAATAAGATTATTACATTAGATTATCTAGGATTTCTGTGATCACAATTACCACAGAAAATTTAAAATCGACTATATCATCAAATATTGCTTTCCAAAATCATTATGAGTTAATCCTGGAATGGCATGAAAGATGGAAGTAATGGTACACATGGTGCTCAACTCATCCCACAACCACATCGGAATTACAGAAAAACTGCAGAACAACTATCATTGGGAACCTGCCAAAATCTAGCTGAACAAAACTAAAGATACACAGAAGAAGCCATGTCGAGACTAGTGGGAGGGGTAGAGATACAGAAAGGGCTGGTCCCACACCCATTGTGGCTGTTAGAAACTGGGAAGGATATCTCAGCTGTGAAGGTTCCCCCTGAGAAGTCAGGGGTCCCAGCCCCACATTGGAAAACCCAGTCAGAATTCCAGTGTCAGGAAGAGAAGCCCCCATAACTTCTGGCTGTTGAAACCAGGGGGCATTGTGGCTGAGTAAGATGGATGCTGAGTTCCAGGCAGTCCCCTTAAAGGGCCTGTGCACAGACTTACTCGGACTCACTTGCTCTGAGCTCTGATACTGGGACAGCAGCTTGAAAAGCACCAGGACATACAGCAAGGGCAGAAGGGGCAACTTCTTTCCAGGCACAAAGTGCTAGCAGAAGCCATAGTTCCTTTGTTGAGTCCACCCCCTGCCCCCCGCCTGCACCAGTAGGTAGATGCCACATCTGAGTCTCCATCAACATACCTAACACCATTTTCCCTACTCTGGTGATTCCCTGAGACCACTACTCAACTTTTGGGCCAATCCACACACCTTTAGTGGCTTTTCCACACAAATGGTCTATCTTGGCTCATGTGGAAGACATTTATAAAATCTCTCAAAGGTTCACAAAGCCCCAAAAAGCAGCACTTGGCCTTGGCATGTGCATACCTCTTGCTAAACAGCCCCCAAGCCCAGCACTAGTGGCAGCCAGCCTCAGATTGCAGCTTAGCCTCTCCGAGGCACCTCCAAGCCCAACACAAGTGGCAACCAACTGAAGATCACTTTGTAGCTTATACCAAGTGCCCCTGGGCAGGGCACGGGCAGCAGATGACCTTGTCTTATTTCACAGCCCACCCAATAGGTCCCAGAACAAACACACCCAATGATCAGCTTCAGACCACAGCAGAGCACCACCCAACCACCTCCACAAATGACACACCCAAAGGGTGGACTCAGTAGGCAACAGAGTCCTGCTAAAGTGAATCTTGCTCCACAGAGTCAGACCCATACAACAGCTCCTACACTGTAGTTATAGCAAGTCCTCACAACCAATCACTCTGAGGGGCAATCCCTCCCATTGACATGTCAACAGCAATCAAGGCTCAACTACAAGAGGGCACACATAACCCGTACCAGGGACACACCTGGAGCACCCAGTTAAGGTCACCAAGGAGAATGCAGCCCTGGGATGCACAGAATACCTACTACACAAGGCCATTCTACCAAGATCAGGAGAAGTAGCAGCTCTATCTAATATATAGAAACAAATACAAGGAAGCTGACAAAATGAGGAAACAAAGAAACAAGTCCGCAATGAAAGAACAGAATAAAACTCCAGATAAAGAACTGAACAAGCCCTGGCTGGTGTAGCTCAGTGGATTGAGCACCAGCCTGCGAACCACAGGATCGCGGTTCGATTCCCCGTCAGGGCACATGCCTGGGTTGCAGGCCGGTTCCCTGCAGGCCAACTCCCAGCAGGGGACGCACGAAAGGCAACCATACGTTGATGTTTCTCTCCCTCTCCCCTTCCCCTCTAAAGATAAATAAATAAATAAAATAAAAAAGAACTGAACAAAATGGAGACAAGCAATCTACCAGGTGCAAAATTCAAAACACTGGTTATTGGTATGCTCAGTCATTGCAGCAAAAACTTCAATAAAGAGGTAAGAAACAAAAATGGACATAGAAAACATACAGAAAACCAGTCAGAAATGAAGAATATAATAACTGAAATAAATAATTCACTAGAAGGAATCAATGCTGGAAATAATTCACTAGACAGAAAAAGCAGAGGATCAAGTTAGTGACTTAAAAGATAAGGTAGCAGAAAATACCCAATAGGATGGTAAAAAGGAAAAAAAAATTTAAAACGAAGACAGTTTGAGAAGCCTCTGGGACAACATCAAGTGTAACAACATTCACATTATAGGGGTACCAAAAGGACAAAAGAGCAAGGAATTAAAAACTTAACTAAAGAAATAATAACAGAAAACTTCCAGGATCTGGCAAAGAAATAGACACATAAGCCTAAGAAGCACAGAATCCCAATAAGATGAACCCAAAGATTTCCTCACCAAGACACATAATAATTAAAATGCCAAATATTAAACACAAAGAGAGAATCTTAAAAGCAGCAAGAGAAAAGCAGGTAAGTTACCTAAAAGGGAACACCCCTAAGGCTGTCAGCTGCTTTCTCAGCAGAAACTTAGCAGGCCAAAAGGGTTTGGCAGGAAATACTCAAAGTGATGAAAATCAGGGACCTACAACCAAGATCACTCTACCCAGCAAAGAGATTCCCAGACAAGAAGAAACTAAATGAGTTCATTACCATAAAACCAGTATTACAAGAAATGCAAAGGTCTTTAAGAAGAAGAAAAAAAGATAAAAATATGAATAATAAAATGGCAATCAATACATATCAATAATTACTTTGAATATAAATAGATTAAATAATCCAATCAAAAGACTGGAGTGGCTGAATGTATTAGAAAACAGGACACTTACATATGCTGCCTACAAGAGACTCACTTCAGATCAAAAGACATACACAGACTGAAAGTAAATAGATGGGAAAAGATATTTTATGAAAAATGGGAACAAAAAAAACTGGGATAGCAATACTTATACCAGACAAAATAGATTAAAAAACAATGGCTATAACAAGAGACAAAGAGGGACCCACCCATTCTACTGGGAATTTAACCAAAGAAACCCAAAATACTAATTTAAAAACACATACGCATTCATATGTTCACTGCAGCATTATTTACAATAGCCAAGATACGGAAGCAACATGAATGTCCAATAATGAAAAGATAAACAAGTGCTATATAAATACAATGTAGTATTACTCAGCCATACAAAAATAATGAAATCTTGCTATTTGCAACAACATGGAAGGACCTAGAAGGTATTATGCTATGTGAAATAAGTCAGACAGAGAAAGACAAATACCATATGATTTCATTTATACTTGTAATCTAAAAACAGAATAAACAAGACAGAAACAAACTCATGTAGACACAGAGAACGTTTTGATGGTTGTCAGAGTGGAGTGGGGTTGGGGAGGTGGATGAAGAAAGAGAAGGGATTAAGAAGTACAAATAGGTAGTTAAAAAATAGTCATGGGGGTGTGGAGTACAGTCAGTAATATTGTAATAAGCTACGGATGGTGTCAGACAGGTGATGGATTTGTCAGAGTGATTGTTTCATAAATTATGTGGATGTCTGGTCCCTGTGTATACACCTGAAACTAATTAATACTGTACATCAATTGCAATTGAAAAACCAAAAAAATTCTGGATAGTTTTTGCTAAATGAAATGTTAAGATGCAATATTAAGTTAGCTTATTTCTTATGGACCTGCACTTAGACTGCCCCTGTCCTTCATGACAGTCTCCCTAGAAGTTGAATCTTTAAATCCCTAAGGATATCCACATGGCTAAGAATGTGGGTTAGAAAGTTTTTCCAGATCTGTCGCCAGTCCCTGTATTATATCAGTGGGAGACTGGGTTGGCTGTGACTCCTAGAATAAAAACCATCTAGCAGGTTTCAAATGGCCTTGGATTGCTGCCTGGTAGTAGTAAAACCCCAAATTAAATGAAACAGAACTGATTTGAATGATGAGTTTGAAACATACCAGAAGTCCCACATCCACCCCCTTGCCTAATCAAATCAACTCATTCCTGAAGGTCACTGTCATTTTTAGAAATGGATATCTGTATTATAAATCTTCACAAGGCTGATCATTTAATATCAATCAATTTCATTTCCTTAAGAGAATCTTTTGTGACTTTAATCCTCACTGAGGCTTATAAGTGATTTCCTGTTTCTGTTGTGTTAAAGCAAATGGACATCCCTAATGCAAATTCTATAATACTGCAAGTAGAAATCATTTTGAAGTAAACTTTTATTTGCTCTTGATAATATGTGCTTACAGTATTTAAAAGAAGTGTTTTTATTTGGCATTAGCCTATTAAGAATTCCCCAGAAGCAGGTTTTGTTTATATTTTGCTTTTATTTTTTTCTTAGGAAATGTTCAAAACTAAGGATTCTACATTTTATCAGTGTTCATATTCTACTCTAAAGGCAAGGGGGAAAAGACAAATCCCAGGGGGGGACCACAGAGAGCTCTGCTGTAGCACAAAGAGCTATTTCTGTGTTTCTTTCACACAAGAATAAGAAGTTTCTGAGAACATTATACCCATAACCAAGCATTCAAATGAGAGCCTCTTGATGGCCTTTACAGTGAACCTTTGAAATGAGGCACTGGCTGAATTAACTCCCTGTCTGAGGGCTTCTCCTCCCTGCTGGTGCCTCCTCTTCCCTCCCTGCCATTACTAACTGGTGCCGGTTCAAACTGGCTGACTCCAGCCTTTGCAGCATCCTTCCTCTCTTCCCAGGCTTTTGTTTGAGTTAGAACAAAGCGTGGCTTTTTGCTTCCATACAGCTTGTGTAATTAACCCACAAACTGAAAGACATTATGGCATATCATTCACTAACCAATCAATGACCTAATTATCTGAGAAGATAATGTTAATCTAGAGCAAATATAACTGCATGCTTACTATTTATTATCATATTTGTATTTCACCTATTCTCCTGGTTCTGACAGTTTACTAGCTCTTATCCCTTCGCTAATCGTAAGTCTTCTGTATAACTGTTCTGTTTGCACTTTATGGAGTCCTGTAGAAATATTTGTATAAACAATTTGAAGAGACTCCAAGGAAAGTTCATTGAAACACCCTAACTTTTTTTGTTTTTCCACTGGGCAGTCAGAAAAAGTAAACAGAATCATTCAGAGTCATCCAACAAAGAGAAAACTGCAAGTGCCACTGGTACAATGGTGTTATGTTCAGCAATGCACTGGTTTTAGAATCAATTATTTTGAGCAGTGAATATGTCCTTTCTGTAACAATACCTGTGGGAAGGAAAACTATCCCCAAGCAATTATTGTTTGCAGAATAAGTATGTCATTACCAAAATTCAAAAGAAATAAAAGCAATTTAAAGGTAGAAAGGCTATATTCTGGTGAAATAAAAATCAACATTATTTAGTCACACCAAACAACTGCCATCCCACATTAACCCTAGTTTCCCTTCTACGGTTGAGGACAGAACACCGACTTGTTCTAAGCAAAGTTCTGGCCTCAGGCTTCCAGATTTCTAGGTCCACTCGAGACAGTGTGTGTGTGCATGCATATGTGAGTGTGTTGTGTAAGGAAAAAGAGGGACACAGAAAATGTGAGGTCCATGAAACAGGTTGGTCAACTATTTCAACAGTTTTAGAATCCCCTTGGGCTCTAACACACACTGGACAAACCTAATGTGATCTACCAGACTAAACCAGCCAGAGAACTGAACTGGGCCAAACAGCAGGCCCCCGCACACTGGGAAGTGAACTGCTGCCTGTGCTTCTGTTTTGTTTGGCCAGTGCAGTGTTTTTAATAATGTGAGTGTGAATGCCCTTAGGCAGGGCATGTACTGTTCTGTCCCCACTGTCACCCCCCAGCCCCCCTATTGCCTTACAGGTGTCTTTATTCAATTATGGTGTGACTGGCCCTGAAAGCCTTTGAGATGATTCTGTGACTCCACTTCGGAAGCTCAGTCTGACCTCCACTGACCACATCCTGAAGCCTCCCTCCAAGCTCAGGGCATGGCTCCCGTCTTCTTCAGGAAATTTGTTTCAGAAGCAAATTCACTGTGGCCACAGACATGGCAGTGTATACAATATCCCAGTCTCTCTGTCCCAGTGGTTACGTTTATAATTAACAGAGCCTTAGACTGAAACTCAGCCAACTCACCTGTGTATTGTCCCTTAGCCAGTAAGGAAAAAGTTGGAATGAAAGTAACATCATCAAAATCGTGGATGACTCATATTCAGAGTAAATGCCAACCACGCCCCACCTTTTGAATTAGCTTGGACTCTCAGAGAAAACTAGCATATGACACAAATGTATTTTCCCTCTATGGAATAGGTTGAATGCTGAGAATGCTCCCATATGTCATAAAATAAAAGCCACTCATTTTGGATAAGACAGAACCAGATGTATATCCAAGTTCTTAAAAGACAGGGGAGGGTGATAGATGCTGTGGATACCTGCATTACTTCCCTGAAATAACTGCAGTTCCTTTGCTGTTCTGCTAGTCTGCAGAAATACTAGGAGCTATGTATGGGAATAAAAATGTCAACACTGGCATTTTAAAGGCCAAAGGAAAACAAGAATACTAAGTTGTGTGCTTGAGAACTATGTTATTGCTGAGCAGCATGGAGAGGTGAGGCGAGGCCAGGTGAGGACAGGCTCCTTCCACCTGTATGGGAAACTCTACAATACCATCGGTGTTGGAGCGTAAGTAGTGAATGCCGAGGAGCTCACCCAGAATGCAGCACAGAAATACAAGACTAACAATGATGAAAGAATGTTTAACCTCATGTCATTAATTTCTAATCAACAATAAAAAAGTAGTAAAAAGTAAAACACTGATAGACTTTTTAAAATGCATTCCTAAATTAATTCAAGGAATTAAAATGGAGCCCTGACTGGTGTGGCTCAGTGAGATGGGTGTCCTTCTGTAAACCGAAGGTCTCCAGTTTGATTCCTGCTCAGGGCTCATGCCTGGGCTGTGGGCTGGTCCCCGGCTGGGGCCCGTGAGAGGTGGCGAATCGATGTTTCTCTACCTCTTTCTCTCCCTTCCCCCCACCTCTAAAAATAAATAAATAATATCTCAAAAATAGAAATAAAATAGAAATCACTATTGTTGAGAACTAAATGATAACACAAGTACCAACATTTATTGGAGAGCAGCTGCAAGTGATACTTCAAGGAAAACTTGCAGACTTCATTGTACTTACAAAGCTGAAAATAAAAAGAACTTAATTTACAAGCTAAGTAAAGGTAGAAACACAAATTAGGTAGAAAAGATAAGTAATAAAAAAGTGTAAAATATTTACTAGAAAAAATACAGACGGTAAGCAAAACCAGTCCTTTTTCTTTGAAAATATCAATAAAATAGAAAAATGTTCAGGAATGTTTATCAAGAAAAGAGACACAAATAAATAACACTGGGTATTTAAAAGGGAAGATTTTTATAGATAAAATTGATATCACTTTGAAAAACTAAAAATCCCCAAAATTTCATATTAACAAATTTAAAAATCATAAATGTAGATATGGGGTTTGATACAGATAGAATGCACATGCACATGAGAAAGAACACGACTGAGGCTAGAAAGAAACACTTCAAAATTTAATAATCTGGTGACAATGAACTAAATTGGGTCCATAACCCAAAATATCCTGGCCCCCCAAAATCAAGACAGCCGTTTTGAAGAACACTAAACAGAATTGACCGCTACGGCTCTCCACCACGCAAAGCATCTGATCACAAAATCCAGGGCACAAAAGAATGACCTCAGAAATGCCTTACAACGGAAGACTAGCAGGAACAACCTCAGAAATTTATTATAGTAGCAGACTTTCAGGCTCTATCATGGGAGACTTTAACTTTAAAATTGGGGAATAACTTCATTTTTAACAAGAATTCCAGGTCAAGTCTCATAAAACCGGTCCTTACTCCACATTCTGAGACATACTGCTTCAAGACAAATGACTTTTAGACATTCATCTCTAAAAGCTCAATACATCTTAATTATGAAGACTACGTACCATAGGTGTGTGTATAGGAGTAAATAAAGGTATAAATTCTGTGGAACCCACAGGATTAATAACTAAACAATAACAAAAGAACTGTTAGATAAAGCATATGCCCTGTTTCTCAGACTTATCATTTTCTGTTGAACACACAGGCTATCAATTTCACTAAATTTCAGGAGCATAACCCAGCTTTCCTCCCTATGAGAGAGCACAACTTGCTCAAATAGGTTACAGCTATTCCCCTCAGCCCACTGCTACCAGTCAGGCCCTCAGTACAGACATCTAAAGTGAGTATTGCAGGGAGATGAAAAGCCCTAGAGCTACTCACTCCTGAGGAGTAGTGAGTAAAACTTCTCACTCGGGAGAAGAAAGGAAGACCCTAGTCCCTGACTCTGGAGCAGTGGAATGACAGACATCTCAGGGCACCAGCTGTTACCTGACAAGGGCCTGGCCCTTGGCGGGTCTGCCTAAGGTTGGCTGGTGGTATGTGGGTCCTTGACTTCATGTAGGAAAGATTTCACAACATGAATCCAGGTGACTGTGACAGGACATTTATTAAAGCTAGAGACATTAAAACAAGGAAGGGCTTAGCAGAGAAGAAACAGGAGAGCCTAGGCTGGCTGCCTTGGGAACAGGTTCAGGGGATTAGCCTGGAACAAGCTGCTGCTCTCCATTGCTCCCTTGACGGCAAGTCTTGGAGTCCCTTAGAGTTCAGAAGATGTGCGCCTGTGGGGGAAGACGTGAGGGAAGAAGAGAGAGAAGGGAGAGCTCTCCAGAGGGAGAGCATGAGCCAATGGCTGGGTCCTCTGTCTTGTGTTTTTGTCTTTCTCTTGCATGAGGGAATATTAGGGGTGGCCTCAGGGGAGGGCTTCAGTAGAATATTCCTCAATTTTCCAGGAGTGCCCTTTCAGAGTCAAGGTCTCCACTGATTGGTCAGTGCCAGGGAAGGGCGTCATTAGTCATTGCAGCTGGTGCTGGCATTGCCCACCAGGTTTTGCGGCTTTTCTGGGCCTGGAGCTGAAATACAACTGAGGCCTAGATGTTATCCCTGGGGAGGTGAACTTTTATATCCTCCTGTAAATTGCTTGGCCAGTTTTGTTCAGCCATCTGTCTCAGTTTCCCTATTCCGTTTGCCAAGGAATTTTCCTAGCTCCTTACTACCCTGTCTCACAGCCAGCATGAAGTTGCCAGTGGATGACCACAGACGACTGAACTGAGGATGCCCTGCCTCCCTCCCCCAGATGACTTACTATTATAAGAGTCTCCAAGAACCTAAATACAGCCAGAGGAAAAGGCCACAGGAGTACACAATTGATAGATTAAGTTTCTACTACCCAACAGAATGGGGCTCAATTTAGGTATGACCAAATAAAGTTATAGTCCTCAGATACCTGTGTGTACACAGAGATTCATACCTTAGATAAGTAAAGAGACATTCCAACCCAAAGAACCCAAATAAAACTGAAGAGAATTAGAAGTCAAAGCATTTATAGAAAATAGCAAGCAGTCTGGTGTTGCTTACACTGGGGGTGAATGAAGCTGAAAACTGAGGGTTTTCAAGTTCTGCCTTTAAGCTATAGGTACAGGGAAGCATCACAGATTTGCAAACTGGGGGTGGGGTGTGCAGGCAAAAAAACATACTCAGAACTGTGCTGAAAAAAATGAATTTGGAAAATACAAGAAAAGACAGAAGACTGGAAGAAGCGTAAGTAGACTGACTTTTACAATAACCAAAGACAATTTTGATAGGATGAAAGTAAGTATATTTGGGGGTGTGTGCGTATAAAACTCTAAAGATGATTCAGCCCCACAAAGCCTTGGTCAAATGGACCCGGCATGTTCAGTCACTTAACCCTCAAAACAAGCTCATACACAGGCCTTGTTTTCTCCACATGAATATGAGAAACCAGCCTCAACAAAGGGACTTACTCAAGTTTATGCAGAACCACCATTTCCTGCCTAAACAATTGCAAAACCACTTAAACCAGTCCTCCTATTTTCATTTAATCCCAGCCCCATATAGCCAGATTCATCTCAGAAGTTAGTGACCTGTAAAGCTAAACCAGACCAGCTCACTCTTCCACACAAACCTTGCCTATGACTTCCCCACTTCTTTGGAGGCTAACCCTGCTAGGCCCTTTCACATCTCTCGGACTTCCTCTGCACCGCTCTGCATTCAAGACCCAGGCACTCCCAGTGTTCTACAATAAACCTCAGGACAGTACTTGCTTCCCCTTTTATCTGGAATGTTTTCTCTCAGTTACACACGATTTTCTTATTTCCTTCACAACTCGGCTCAGACCATACCTTCTCAGAGAGACTTTCTTTGACCTCCTGAAATAAAATAGCTTGGCTTCTGCTACCCTCAACTTTTCACTTCTACTTTACTCTTTTTCATAGCACTTAATTGCAACATAGTATGTACCCTTGCTTCCCCCTCCCTCTAAATATATACACTACAAATAAAGGGATTCGGTCTGAGAATTCACTTATCTGAACAAAACTGGGAGAACAGGGCCTGGTCCCTAATAATGCACTTAAGAAATAAATGACTTGGTGGAGCCAGGTCTCTAACTCTGTTATACCAAATTTGAAAAATCATGCTAGTTAGGTAAACCAATCAATTTCAATTCAAAGTACATTTTAATTGTTCAGTCATAATCTCTGATAACAGAATTTGAAACTGTCTAAAAATGTGATAGCTACATTAATTACTACCTCTAAAACACTGAGTGTGATTATTTCTGACATCACTAATAACTCGTTCAATTTTATATGTGTTATTATTACAAGGGGCCTGAAATATCAGTGTGTGATCAGCAGGAATGAGACTGATTTTCATATGCCACTAAGAAAATGTTCTCTGGCCCTGACTAGTGTGGTTCAGTTGGTTGGGTGTCACTCTGCAAGGTGGAAGGTCATCAGTTCAATTCCCAGTCAGAGCACTCATGCCTAGGCTGTGAGTTCAGGTCCTCAATTGGTACTTCTCTCTCACATCGATGTTTCTCTCCCTTTCTGCCTCTATCCCCTTCTCTCTAAAAAATAAATAAATAAAATATTTATTTTAAAAAAGAAAATGTTCACTGTAGTCTGGTCAGTGTCATTTTTATATGTGTACATATTATGTATGAATGTATAGCCCATACACCAATCCTGCAGTCTCAGGTGATTTTTTGAATTTTAAAGTCCTGCCTAACACAGATCATCATTAATTTTTCACAATGTTTCATTCTATTGAACCTTAGTATCTTCAAAAGTTAACTGAGATGTGCTTAGGGATCTATATATTTTTACCTGGGAGAAAAAATATTGGAGAGAGAATCACAATTTTAAAGGTATTAGAATTTAGTGAGCATTTGATAACAAATAGATGTTTCTAACAAATAAATATCTGCACAAAATAGTAGCTAGAAAAACTAGGTACCAATTGAAACATTTGGAAGTGTTTTCCTTTCTCTTTTTTAACAACAATAACAACAGAAAAGATTAACAAATATCCATCTCCACTGCAAATAGAGATGGAGTGCAAGAAATCTTTAACTTAGCAGAAAAGATGGCTAAATATCCACAGGGTTTGTTGGAGAATCTTCTGGGCTTCTGAGATAGAGAGTTTGGAAAGAGTGCCTCCTAGTGGGTAGACTTGCTCATATGTAGAAGTGATGAGATGGAAAAGTACCTTTTACATGAAAATGAAATGGGAATTTTGGGAAATTATCCACTTAGGAAAAAAGTTCACAGCTTTGCAAACTCATTTCCTAGCAGGTCACTATTTCCTTGAATTCTCTCACCTGCTAAAATGATTACATACAGATTTATCCACAGGGAAAATAAGCTAAGCCCTCTAGCAATGTTTGAGAAATCCTTTCTGGAAAGTGGAAATTTTATGACAATTTATATGGGGGAAGAAAATACAGTGAGTAAAGCTTGAGTTCTTCATTGTGCTCCTTGCTGTTCCAACTTTGTACCTCTGCTCCTATGAATTACTTACATTATAACCACTAAATATTCAATTAACTTTTAAGATTTCAGGTGCCCAAATGTAAATCATCGACAAATTGTCAATGGGCCTAAAGTCAATATATAGCAAAGGACTTTCAAGCACATGCCTTTCCAGCGATGGCTATTTCATGTCTGTCCATCAGCTAGGAAACATACCTAACTATGGACTAGTCAAAGAAATAGAAATGGGCAATTATT
The DNA here is from genome assembly GCF_014824575.4 of Sturnira hondurensis. Classification (NCBI taxonomy): domain Eukaryota; kingdom Metazoa; phylum Chordata; class Mammalia; order Chiroptera; family Phyllostomidae; genus Sturnira; species Sturnira hondurensis. Next base: position 15,365,151 of record NW_028093985.1, on the reverse strand, counting down.
AAAGTATTTATCTTAAGATATTAATGTTTCAATTTAATTGCATGTGTTGCATCATACACTACTTTCCATGCTTCAATTTAATCATTTATATAAAATTTAGCACAAAAGCACTGACAATAGCAAACAGTCATTTTTAACAATTTTTTATTTTAAAATATTTTTCTAATTTTTAATGAATTATAATATCCTAGAAAAGCGAACATTTTTGCCTAGTAGTGAAATGTATTGATTCAGGCAGCAATGCAAGAAGTGAACTAAGAGAAGTATTTTATAGAAGCTCAATCAAGTGAGCTAGATTCATTCTTAGATGAACCATTAACTGTTTAGATAATTAATCCCTTTCATTTAAACACTCCACTTTAAATCTTCACTATCTCCCCACCAATGATAAACCGCAAGTTTGGTTCTTTAACACCTGGCCCTTGGTGACTACCTCTTGCTTATCAGTCCAGTCTCATCTCCCAGTTCTGCCCAGTTTTGCTTTACATTCCAGTTACCCTGAACTGCTATTTGATCTTCTGTCTCCATCAACATATTCTGTAAGGGCTACCAGTGCTTCTACCAGTGCTACTTGCTCCACCTGGACACATTCCATCAATATCTTTTCTCCCCTCCTCCTCCACTTCACATATCAAAAGTCAATTAAATCCTTCAGTACTCAGCTCAGATACCATCTATTCAAAGTTACCTTGGGATGAAAAAAGTGGCCCCTCTGAGCTTGCATGGCACATGTCACAAGACTTATCTTAGCATTAACACCCAGCCCTGAAACGATCTGTTTAGGTTACTCCTTCTGAAAGTCAGGCACTATTCATTCCTAGCTCCCAGCTCCATGCACAGCCCACAGTGAACACTCTACAGGTGTTTATCGAGATGAATAGTCTATGCTATACAGGTCCTCACATTGGAGACACACGTTTCAAACCCAGGTAAAATTATTATTAGACTTGAAACCATAGCATTTCCTCATTTCCATTACATGGCAACATTTATAAAAGTGTAAGGTCTTTTGATTAGGGAAATAACTTGTGGTGGAATCATATAGTACATTTAAACATTAGAGACAATTTCTGTCATCAAAAACACTACTATACAAACTACACACAAGATCTCACTCTAACACTTTTTCATGAAAATATCCTTTTAGCTAATGGCTCCTTCACAGACTAATGGTTCACAACAAAATTATGAACATGAACTATAATTTATTCTATCCAGTTTACGTGACACATATATGTAATGCTCTCAAGTTTAAAAGGATCTAGTCTTAAAGGGGTGAAAATGCTTCTATTTTTCTAGAGATAAATACTTTTGATGGTTAGTGCTGCGAACGCCCAAGTGCCAAGCATAATTTCTTATAAGACTGTGTATCTTCAGAGACAAGATAAAACACAAATTTGGTTACTCATTATAAAGGTTCTAAGAGCCACTGTGTAGAGTAGATGCTCTGTAGCAGGTTCTGAGACTCCACGCGGAACAAGAAGCAGTTCCTGCTTGAGAAACTTAAACTCTTTAAGAGCAATGCATCAAGAACCTTATATATGTGTATACTATTTCTAAATCCTGAGCACCAGCAGCATCAGATCCCATGGAAGCTGGTTATACATGCTGGTGCTGATTCAGTAGGTCAGGCTGGGCCCCACATTCTGCATTTCTTATCGGTTTACCACTGATGCCAGTGTCACCGGTCTGCAGACCCCATCCTGAGTAGGGAAGGTTTACACACTCGGCCACACAGGTAAAGCAGCAATGAACTCTGCTTCAACGGGAGATATCTAGGAAAGCCATTGATAACAGGTGACTTGTACAGAATAAAGGGAGAAAGAGCACAAGTCAGAAAATTTCAAAAATTAAGATATACAACTATAAAATTACATTAAGTATTTAAGTGACAAGGAGCTAGCAAAAGTGTTCAAAGTAAAGAGCATGTGGAAACAGTGTTAGGAGACAAGGGCCGAGAAGTAACCAAGGCCAGGCTGTGACTGATCTCCACATTTGTCACTCATCATAAAGTTTATCTCTTAAGCACTGTACAGACCTCAGAGGGATACTGGACTTTATTGATTTATTTTTATTGAATATATTTGACATACAACGTTGTGTAAATTTAAAATATACAATGTATTAATTTGGTAGACATCTATATATTATAATATGATTACCACTATAGTAATAGTCAGCACCCCATCATACTGTATAATTACCCTTTTTTTATTAGTTGGGATAATTAAGTTTTAGTCTCCTAGCAAGTTTGATGATTAGAGCACAATATTTTTATCTTTAGTCATTATGCTGTGCATTAGACTTTTTAATTTTATTGAAGGGTAATAACAGAACACCAATATTTTAGAAAGATAATTTCAACATTAGCTTGGAGACTGGATTGGGAGAAACAAACATGACCAGACGAAGGGTTATCTGAAATAGTTTAAGCAGGCAATGTTGAGACGTTGGATGGTAGTGATGTCATTTAAATGAGGCTAGAAAGAGAAGCCCCTGGAAGATATTTATGAAGCTATATGTGAAAAGATACTGGAACCATCCACCAAAATCCATCCTCCCATACTTTCACAGTGTAGAGTGATAGCCAGGGGGTTGCCGCCCACTCGGAGACCAAGTTTCTTGGACCCATGCAGCCAAAGAATGTGAAGAAAAGTGATTTGAACAACTTAGACTTCACTTAAGAGTCCATTTTTGACCCTAGACTTCCACAGTTCCCTCTCCCACTGGCTGGAATGGAGGCCTTGGAAGTCCTGTGACGATGGGAAGAGCTGCCTCTCATAGTCTGACTCTCCAAAGTACTGTATGGAGTAGAGCAGCCCAGTGACCTCGGCACTTACCTCAGACTGGCATGACAAAAAAATTAAGACAAAACTTCACTGGATTAAGTCTTACTTATTATGTATATGTATTATTATGTGTCTGTTCCAGCTTATATTTTAAATTAGCCCCTAGAGGATTTAGTGATTTAAGTAGTTATGAAGAGTAAACACTAGGGGTTTCTGAGTGACTGAATTCAACAGCGTGGACCACAGAGTTGATGGTGGGTCCTAACTGAAATAAAGAAAAGCTGATGAAGCTGTAGGTCTAGGAAGAAGATATGAACTCACTTTTGAGGAATGAAGTACTTGCCAGTCATCCTATTGCAGATGTCCAGAGGTTTTTAAACAAGCAGGCCTAGATCTCAGGAGAATACAAGCACTTAGAAGCTAAGTGAGATGGAGAATGGACAGGGAAGAGTACAGGAAGTAGTAGTGAGAGAAAATAGAAAATGGTGTCACAGAACTATAAAAAACAGAAAAGACCACAAATCTCATAAAACACTGTCATGAAAAATACAAAACCAGGTGCTGAAGAACATACACATTATGATATCAAAGGTTAAAAGCATATAAAACATAACATATGATACTGTCTAGGAATCCATACATGTACAGGAGTGTACATATGCACATGCGTGAGAATGATAAACATCAAATTTTGAATGATATTATACTTCTATTTGGTCAGGGAGAAAATTACAAGGCAGAGAGGAATACACAGGGGACTTGAATTCCACGATAATATTTATTAAACTGGGAGGGGAAACATGAGTGCTCACGTTTTTAAGAGTTTACATAGTTCATAACAAAAGTTTGAAGCCAATTAAAATGCTAAAAAAGTTTTGCAAAGTAGAATGTGGAACAATATCAAAGGAATATGAGAGTGGGAAAACAACCATTGGATTTGGCAGGGAACAATTTGTTAGTGACACTTATAAGACTAATTTTTATAAGTACAGAAAAACTTGGATTTGATTTTTTTTTAATTAAAGGAGTAAAATTCCACTTTTACATTGTAAACATTAAGTACACCATATCTATTGGGCTAGCTATGTTAAATAATTGAAAATTGTATAATTGTTTCCTAAGAAGAAAAAATAAATTCTGTTTTTTGCAATAATTAGAGGGAAAGTAATTAATGAGATTACAACTTGTCCAATTCATCTAATAAAACATTAGCTTCTTGATTAGCTTAACTCATTATAGAAATAAACCATAAAGTGCTAATCATTCATTAGCATATTTAACATATCTCCTTATAGCTGATAAAATTACATAAATACTAGGGGCAGCCGGATCCAGAATAATAGAAAGTAAAAACTAACTCTGAAAGGAAAACATCTCTTTCATTCAAGGAGCCAACAAACCATTTTCAAAAGAATATTGCAAAATAATCCTCTTTCAAAATATTTTTTCCTTTTTATTTTAGCCGTGATGAGATCTCAAGCTATCACCGGTATTTTCTTTGATGGAAGTAAACTGAAGGCTTAAGCTAAACCTCACCTGAATCACAGATAAATTCATTATATACCTACAGTATATTTTAGCAAGATTACTTTGAGGAAGAACCTTAATTTTTCAAACTCCAGTTGCTTTTCCTCTCATTTAGAATAATAAACACTAAAAGATCCTGGTAAAATAAAAGAAAGCAGACTACTAACTAATTAGTTTACTACTAATTGATTACTACTAACTAACTGATTACTACTACTAACTACTAATTGTTACTACTAATTTTAATTTGTAGTAACAGAATTTTATATGTACTAATTGCATTTCCCAGCATTATTTTCTCTTATCAACTTTATTTTGAAATTTTCAGGCTCATGGAAATATCATCTCTCAAGTCATTAGAATAAATTGCTATTATTATTGGGTAAGACCTTCCATTCTGCCTATTATTTGGTAATACACTGTTGAGAAGCATTTATGAGATGAAATAGGAACAAGGGTGCAGATTTGTGCAAAAAAGAATTTATTAGACTAGATAACTTCTTCAGTCCTTTATGATTTTGTGGTTTAAATGCGGGTGACAGGAAGAATGCTATTAGTAGCTAGAAAATATTTTAAAACTAGAAGCAGAGGTTTAGTTTTGACATTTGGAGTAGTGGCTAGGAAGTTCACTATACTTGGTGTGGGGCAAATAGGGAATAAAATAGAAAAACAAGGAATAATCTTTAGTAGGCAAATTAAAAAAATAGCTTTTAGAGAAACTTAATGTAAATGCTGTGTATGAAACAATGAGCCTACTGACAGCTTTAAAAGATCAATGTGAAACTTTGTAGTCCTTGCAGGTTGCTTCCTCAAAGCTCTAAGCTGCTGCAGCCAAAATGCCCAAAGACCTGTGCACTAGTCTCGACCCCAAAATAAAAAGGTCTTAAGCTGTACAAAGTCAATATCTATAGTGTCTGCAACCATTCAAATAAAATAATGAAGAGAATGGAAAACACACTGCAGTGACTGCCTGACAAAGTTAGTACTTAAGACTCAAGACAGGAGATGGGATCCAAGCATACATGATCATAAATAGGATAAGCACACATAGAAACTGAGAACTAGCTTAGCTGGTATAGCTCAGCCTAGCTGGTATAGCTCAGTGGATTGTGTGCAGGCCCACAAACCAGAGGGTCGCAGGTTTGATTCCCAGTCAGGGCACATGCCTGGGTTGCAGGCCAGGTCGCCAGTGGGGGGCACACAAGAGGCAACCACACATTGATGTTTCTCTCTCTCTTTCTCCCTCCCTTCCCCTCTCTAATAAAAAGGAAGGAAGGAAGGAAGAAACTGAGAACTAAGAGGGCATTGTAAAGTCTTAAAGAACCATTTTAAAATAAATAAATGTACACATACACTTTGAAATCAAATTAAATAAAGTATAGATACACACACATACTTTTAAACTTTTGGAGAAGTTTAAATTATAGTACAGGAAGGTGGCCCAGTGATGCCCTGACCAGTGTGGCTCAGTTGGTTGGAGTGTAGTCCACAGACTGAAAGGTTGAGGGTTCAATTCCCAGTTGGTATGTTTATGACAATGCAACTAGTCAGTGTTTCTCTGTCACATCAATGTTTCTCCCGCTTTCTCTCCCTGCCTCTTTTTCTAAAAATCAATAGACATATCCTTGTGTGAGAATTAAAAAACAGTAATAATAAGGAGCAGTGACTATATTGGGAAATGTGCCTTGTTTACTAAGGCTGACCAAAGAGAACAGCACTTTTAGACAAAATACGTGTCCCAAAATATCTATCAGAAGGAGATGCACTAGGCGGGGCAGGCCGGTGGTACGACGCAGGGGTGGAGTGATGAGGTCTCTGGATGGGGAACACTGAATTCCTAAACTGAGGAAAGACATAATGAAAGGATCATTTTAGAAGACCTTGGTGGCATATCACTAACTAAAAAATGAAGACGGAGAAGCCTTGGCTGTAGTAATATTAGAAGTAGAAATGTAAAAAAAATGGTTTAAATAATCATTGCAGAAAGAAAAATTCGAGGATTTTCAATGATGAGAACCTATATGTGTCATAGGTACAAAGTCTGTGTACCCAGTGCCTCAAAAGGCCAACATTCATAATGTCGGAGTTTAGAGTAAGGAAAAGTTTATTGATCAAGAAGATGAGAAACCTGATTTTCTAATCCATCTTAAGAAAGTACAGAGTTCAGGTTTCTTTCACATCAAGGGGAGGGGAAAATGGGAAGGGCAAGAGATGATGATAACTGCTGATACCTGGGCCCCAGTAGGGGTCTGAGAAAGATTGGGCTTAGTGTGTTGACCCTAATTGATGAGAATCTGGCCATGAGGTCCCTGAAAATTGTTAACGAACAATACATATTTCCCTTATCTCCTCGGGAGAGGCACTGCTGTTTTTGTCAAACTCAAGCCCCAAGCAGAATTCTTCTGATTAGTGGGTCTCTATTCCAAGTAGCTATTAACCTAAAAACCATGGGAACAAAGCAGGCTTGAACAGGATGGAGTCAGAGAGGTAAAGCATTTCACTTTGTTACACATGTGTCAGACATTACATAAAATATTTATATGCACATATTTTATTTAATCTCCATAACCATGTAAACTCATTATCATTATTAGATACATTGAAAGATCACAAAAACCGAGGCACAGAGATATTAAATAACTTAGCTGTCCAAAGCTACAAAAAGAGTTAAGTAGTGGTGCTAGATTCCAAAATTAGGTACAGCTACATTCAAAATTTACAGTCTTGCCACTAATCTTTGTACCTATCTCTCCTACTAAACTTGGTGACTCATGGACATGGAAGATGCAGGAGATAAAATTACTGAAAATAACCTGGAGATTAAAACCTACGATGTGGATCTTAATAAAGGAGAACTGGCCTCCGGGAAATAGATGTTCAGATCGTTTCTCTCTGGATCTGGGCCTTGTTCAGTCTAGTAGACGTGGCTTGTCATAAAATTGTTGCAAGCTTCCTGAAAGTCAAGGAAGAATTCCGGAGGATAATTAGAACAGCAGCTGGTCCCAAACTCTGGAACTATTTCCTATAAGAATTAGCGCCTTTCAGGGCCATCAGACTGGGCTGATCAGCCCTCAAACCACAGCGTCTGGGAGAGCTGAACAGCCTTAGAAAGTCCACTTAGATGTTCAGTTGCAGGGGTTAGAAGGACAGACTATGGATCTGATCAATGTCAGTCAAATTCCAGCTTCTGGTGTTACTGCTTGTACAGCCTGTGAATGAGATATTTATCCCCTCCATGCTCAGTTTCCCAGTGTGACAATGGAATAATGAACTGCATCTTCCTAAGAGCTATGATAAAGGCTAAATAAAATAAGGCAGAGAAAGTAGAATAGTGAGTACTTGTCAAATGCTCCTTTTATAAAAATGCTGATAATAATGATATGCTAAAAATGATAGAGGGTAAGTGGGAGGGAGATGAACAGGAGTCCAATTCAAAAGTTCAGAGGTATTTTCTGAACACCTGCATTTCTAAGTATTTGTTACCAAATAGCATACTTTCACTCAGAAAGCTTACTTTCAATAGTCTAGAGGAATAAACTACATACTATGAGACTCTGGCTAGTTTATTTTCTTTAAGGAAATAGGTCTGCTTTCTCCATCAGAGAAGTAATCAGGTTTCAAACTTCCTTCCTCAGCAGTGTGTCAGCTGCAGAGGTTCATATAAACCTCACGAACGTGAAGCAGGTTACACCTGCTCATTTTGTTTTGTTTCCTCACAGGCTTGTTTGCTCATTTTGAGTGCTCCAACTGGGAGCTCCAACTGCCAGCGCTGGGCTGGCCTAAGTCATGGGGGCTGATTTCTATCCATTCTTGGTTGTTATAGGGAATTGACATTTTAAATTTTTTTGTGGGTAATGATTCGAAAGTCACTTTTAAATTAGAATAACCTACCTGTATCTATCTGATCATAGACACAGCGATACTCAACTCCCAACTTCCAGGGAATTACCCATGGCTCTATTTATAATTAGCTATTTACCCCTTCTCATTTTTAAAGTCTCGAAAATAATGAAGATTAAAAAGGTGTGTACTAAATGATAATTCCCAATTCCAGGAACGCTGTGGTGAAACAAGCCCTCGCTGCTGATAGCATCGTGATTGCTACATCCCTTATGAAAGCAACGTGGTTTCTGTGAGCAGCCAGGTTCGCTCATTCTCCCTGGTTCGCTCTGGAGTGACCAGAGATCAAAGAATACGAGACCATTGTTTTCTACTGACTTACAGATGAAATATTCAATGTTATAAGAATAATTTAGTAAATTATGACACACAAATATATGATTATTCTAATGAAAAATGTGAAGACTGAAAGGAGCACTGAAAATATTTGCTATAACACCAAGTAAAACAGAATACACAGGTAGAATATGAAATAATTATGTACACTGTGGTTGATAATATATAAAATACCGATTCTTAACTTGGTGTGCACATGAGATCACCTGCAGAACTTCCTAAAAATTTAAATGCCTAGACTCTGCTTCAAAAGAGGCATAATCAATTGATCTATGGATGGTGGGATTGTTGAAAATTTACATTTCCTTCAGATTCCAGTGTAATGTTCCAGTGTACATTCCAGTGTAATGTAATTTCAAAATACCTTCATATTTTAAATGTTGTTAAATCACATAATTGTTAAGATGTCACTTCAAATGAAATAAAGTGTTAAATGTATGTTTTTTTTATAATGCCATTGCCTTTAGTAAATATAAACCTTTCAATTAACTCACTGGAATAGGATGCTAGAAACAATCCCAATACAATAAAGTTGCTACACTGAATACTCAGTGAGAGGTCAAAGGTACGCTGCATCCAAATATCTCCTCTACATCTCTCCAACTTTCCCAGCCCTGGTGCCAGCCATGCCCAAAGAAAACCTGAAAATGCTATGAAGAGATCAAGATTCTCCGCCCATGCTTACCTAAACCACAACCCATCGCCCCAAATAGAACAGGATCAGAAACATTCAAAGGCCTGAAGTATTTACAAAGAAATGATGCTGGCAAGTACTGGTTAGAAGCTTTATCATGTTTGATTACGCATATAAATTATAAAATGCTAAACTATTAGTGATGTGTATATTGAACAAAATCAGACAATCTGCTCTTTTGAAGTTAATTTTGGTAATTTTTTTTAGAAGGAAGCATACCCACATAGTACACTGTGGAAGGGCAGAGCCCGTGACCTGGAGGCTGCCCTCCTCTGCCCAGGGCGTCCCAGTGGACAAGGGGGAGGGTCCTTCCGACCGCAGGCCAGTGCCACAGCCAGAGGTGGGCGGCCCACTGATAGCAGTAGCTAATTTTAGAGCCCGACTTGTATTTTTTACTTTGTTCCCGCCCCTTTCTCTACCAATCTCACATTCAGTGCTCATTTTTGCAGTGCTTTTGCATTCCTATAAGAGTTTAGCATTCAGACACAATGGAAAAACAAACAAACAAGGTCACGGACCTTGTCCTGCTGGGTTCATGTGGCTCTTCTTCAGATTTCTGACCAAAGGCCACTGAGATTAATGAGTAATATTAAAGTTGGGGGAACTAAACAACTGAGTTCTTAGCTAAACTCCATAGTCACTCAACAAATTTTCAAGTAATTATATTTTAACATCAAGGTCCCTTTAAAATGAAATATCAATTATTTTAAATTTTTATTTATTGTTCTAAAATGGTAAATAATATCCTATAACAACTAATTTAAGATATGTTATCCCACAGTACAACTGAATACACTACCTTTCCTAGATTACTTGGGGGAGAAGGGTATAAGGGGACTTGTTGGTAATGGAAAAAAATACAATAAAGATTAAATTTTTTAAAATGCCATCTTGATAAGTTAGTCTCTTAAGAGATCTTGAATGTTATCAAGGTTATTAAAATGTGATCATATGACTACTGTTAATGAGAAGAGGTTTCTTGAAAAACAAGCTGTTTTATTGTTAACAAATAAACCCAGTTGGTAAATTTAAAGGTCCGTTTAAGGATTATTTACCACTTGACCTATAACCTTAACGAAAAAGATCTAGCAGCTGATGGTAAGGGAAAAAAATCAACGAGAAATTGGGAAAATATCTCCTTTATTAAATGTTAATTATTAGGTGAAATGACAATATTTATAAATTTTTACTTATGTAATAGTTCATAATACACTTTGATAGTTATGCTTCATTGGGCACAATATCCAAATTCTTCGGTCTGGAATTGAGAATCAAGCCATGTATCACCAGATCATAGCTGTGCAACCTTAGACAAGCTAAGTAAACTGAGCCTGAGGTTTGTCACTTTTGACATAAGAAGAGTAAAGGTGGCTTCCTCAGAAATATATTGTGAGGACTGAATGAGATGGTCTCCATGAAAGGTTTAGCACAGTGGCCGGCACAGAGTCAAGCCCCAACTAAGGCTGTGTCACTATTCAGCTAAACCTGGATCCACCACACGGTCCCACCCACTCTGCACACACACTGAACACAGGATTAGATGTCCACTGCCAAAGCAGCCATGCTAAGAGTCTTACTAAATTTTTAAAACTCATATCTCAATGACAAAACACTATGCATAATATTAACCTGCAAAGATTTATGATGCTGAGGCAGGACAAAAATAGTATATAGCTGTAAACAACTAATTCTAAATATTTTCAAATAAAATGAATACATGCATATGGAAAGTGCCTTTTGGTTGGCTTTGTTTCCCCTGGGGAATCTCACAAGGAACTCTTTTCAGAATGAGGCTCTGTAGAAAGGAAGCTCACCCTTTGTGATTATATTTAGACAGCTGCTCTGCAAAGGGAGGAGATGCATGAACTGTGTGTTCTAAATGGGGCTTAAAAGGCACAGAGTTTCAAAAATCTGAATGGAGGATACCTAGATTGCCTCATCAAATTTAAATTTTCTGTAATTAAAAGAAATAAGACTGAAGATATTTCTTAAAGTTTTATTATAATCTTATTACTAAAGGTACTTTACAATTCCATATGTATATCCAAACTATTTTTATACTACCTCTTTTAAAAGTAAAGCTTCTATTAGATATAATTGCTTAGTTAGTTTGTAGCAGATCAAAAAATAAGAATTCTTACTAATAAAGTGGTACATATTGATCTAACAGGGAAGTTGTAGTGAAAAGTCTAAAACTTTAGCCTTATGATTGGGCTAGTAGTGAAAAAGGCAATAACGGTTTGTATTTGTGAAGTACTTAACATATCGAACACCTTGCTGAGAATTTATATGCTCTTTTGTATTTTATGATCATAACTCTCTGAGACTGGCTCATTAATCCAACTGCCCACATCATGCAGCTCAGAACTGGCAGAGCCCAGATAGATGTGAACCCAGGTAATCGCACGGCAGACTCACCAATCGCATCAGTAGGCGGCTGCTCCAAAGGTGACTTTGCAACTCTTTGCTTATGTATAATATGCCTTCAACCTGGGCTACAGAAGACGCTTTTCGTGGGACTTGGGACAGCTCTGATTTGAATTAACTTCCTGAGTGGACAGGGGAGGAAAAAGTCTGTGACATTGTTTCTGATTCCACAAAATTTATACTGTTTTGGAGACATAGAAAGCTAAGAATGGAAGGGCAAAAAAATACATAAATAAAGAAGGGGATATTACACATTATATATTTAACATTTAATATTTCTTACTTAAAATTCAGCTGGAATGAAATTAAAACCACTGATAAGATAAACAAGAAGTTACAAGGTCAACTTTTGTGTCATTCATTTTATATGTTTAATATTAACAAAACTTTTTTTCTTAAATATATTTTATTGATTATGCTATTACAGTTGTCCCATTTCCCCCCTTTGCTCCCCTCTACCCTACACACCCCCTCCCACCCATATCCCCCCCCCCCTTTAGTTCATGCCCATGTGTCATAAGTTCTTTAGCGTCTACATTTCCCACACTACTCTTGCCCTCCCCCTGTCTATTTTCTCCCCACCGGCTATGCTACTTATTCTCTGTAATTTTCCCCCCTCACTATGCCTCCCACTCCCCTGTTGCTAACCCTCCATGTGATCTCCATTTTGGTGGTTCTGTTTCTGTTCTAGTTGTTTGATTAGTTCGCTTTTGTTTTAGGTGTGGTTGTTAGTAACTGTGAGTTTGCTATCTTTTTTACTGTTCATGTTTTTTATCTTCTTTTTCTTAGATAAGTCCCTTTAACATTTCATATAATAAGAGCTTGGTGATGACGAACTCCTTGAACTTGACCTTATCTGAGGTCTTTATCTGCCCTTTCATTTTAAATGAAAGCTTTGCTGGATAAAGCAATCTTGGCTGTAGGTCTTTGGATTTCATGACTTGGAATACTTCTTTCCAGCCCCTTCTTGCCTGTAAAGTCTCTTTAGAGAAATCAGCTGTCAGCCTGATGGGAACTCCTTTGTAGGTGACTGTCCCCTTATCTATTGCTGCTTCTAGAATTCTCTCCTTCATTTTAATCTTGGCTAATGTAATTATGATGTGCCTTGGTGTGTTCCTCCTTGGGTCCAATTTCTTTGGGACTCTCTGAGCTTCCTGGACTTCCTGGAAGTCTATTTCCTTTGCCAGTTGGGGAAGTTCTCCTTTATTATTTGTTCAAAGAAGTTTTCCACTTGTTGCTCTACCTCTTCTGCTACACCTAGAGATTCCTAAGCCTCTCTTCATTTTTTTGAATTCTTGTTTCTTCATTCTTTTCTGTTTGATTGTTTCTTTCTTCCTTCTGGTCCACTCCATTTATTTGAGTCCCAGTTTTCTTCCCATCACTATTGGTTCCCTGTGCATTTTCCTTCATTTCACTTAGCGTAACCTTCATTTTTTCATTTAATTTGCAACCAAAATCAACCAATTCTGTGTGCATCCTGATCACCAGTGCTTTGAACTGTGCATCTGATAGGTTGGCTATCTTCTGGTCACTTAGATGTATTGGCTCTGGGGCTTTGATCTGTTATTCCTTTTGAGCCATTTGGCGGGGAGGGGGGGTGGTTCTGGTCATGCCTGTTATGTATGAGGGGTGGAACCTTAGGTGTTCACCAGGGCGGGGCAACCTAGTTGCTGGGTTGTGATGCTGTATGTGGGGGTGGGGTCAGAGAGGGAACAATGGCGCTTGCTCTGTTCTCTTTCAAATTTCAGTCCCCTCTGCCACTTCCCACAAGTAAATTGGGCCCTTCTGGTGCTGGTTCCTAGGTGGGCGGGCGGGCTTGTGTATGTACTAGGACCTTGTGGGTCTCTGCAACAAACTCTTTTGTGAGACTGAGAGTCTCTCCCTGTACCTTGCCCCCAACAAGTGTTTTCAATTGGGGCTTTTAGGCTTTATTTCCCGGTACTGTGGCCCTGGGTTGTGCTATCTGTCTCACTGCCCGTTTTTGCCTGGTTTATCTGTGCACAAATATGTGACCGTGGTCAGCCTGCTGCCTTGCACCCTCACTGGGTCAGCTTGTTGCCTCCCCTGTGTCCCGGGTCTGCCAGCCACTGCTTGTGCACCTGGGATCTGCCAGCCCCCACTTTTTTCTGCCGACACCCCTCTCCACTGGCTGCTGACTCCACCCCTCTTACTGGCCTGGATGAATGGTTGTCGGACTTCCATACAGTTCAATTTTCTGTCAGATCTGGTTGTTTTTGTGTCTAAATTTTTGTTGTCCTTAATTTTGGTTGTGTGAGGAGACACAGTGTTTCTACTTACACCTCCATCTTGGCCAGAAGTCCTAATATTAACAAAAATTACTATAAGCAAAAATAAACTTTATTTTCCTTCTAGGTAAGCTAGTGTGTAAAACAATATTGTAAACCAATTTTTTAGTTTCTCTGGAAATATTAAGAAAATGAACCCAAATCACATCTTAATATTAAGACAATGAATCGAAATCACATCTTTTCATAGAGTTTTAATTTTATGTATGTATGTATGTATGTATGTATTTATTTATTGTAGACCACTCTGCCTGGTTTTCGGAATTGTATCTCGACCCCTTGTGGCTAAGGGTGAGGGATGACCTCTGGAATGTGAGCCGCAGGAGACAAAGCTTGTCTCTGGTAGCAAACGCTGCCTCAGTTTCCTCTCCCTGCCCCCAAAGCTTGATCAGAAGTCAATGATGGGTAAGGCTCCTCACCATGGGGGGCAACCTAAGCCAGACTGGATCACTTGGGAGGCCTTCATGGAAGGACTCGGGGGGCTGCAACAAAGAGCAATGGACTCTTGCCCCCCCCCCCCGCCCCGGCTTTGACATAGCCTGAGTCCCCATGTTCTCTGGGAGAAATGCTTCCTGGCTCTAATCCCCTTAAACCTGAATACCTGATGTGGAGGGTGCAGCTCCTTGCCTTGCTAGAGCATGTCCTGGGGAAAAATCTGGCATCACAAAGACTTGCTGATAAACCTGTGAAATCTGCTCTGCTAAGAGTGCTTTCATTCATATGTTAAGGGTTCAAACAGGAAACCCTAAAACTCTGTTCCTGACAGACTCTGAAGCCCTCAGATTTCTTTGAAATGTTATCTACTGTTTGATCCTTGCCACCCTGTATTCCTGTGTATCAGAACCCAATAAAAGGCCCTGGAAGAGGGGGCTCGAGGCCTTTTTCTCCTCCGAGAAACTGGCCACTGCTGGCCTTTGTCTCCCCTAAGAAACTGGCCACCAGCTCACGGCATTTTCCCAGCAGGGAAAATGGCCATCCCTCCTCCCCAAGCAGATCATGTCATATCTTGGTCATGATTATTCACTCTCATCTGTGGCACATGGGGGGACTTGAGAGGGAAGTCACCCCACATTTTATTTGTTTGTTTGTTTGTTTATTTATTTATTTATTTTAGAGGGAGGAAGGAGATAGAGAGAAATAGAGGGAGAGAGAGAACATCGTTCTGCTGTCCATCTACCCATGCACTCATTGGTTGACTCCTACCCTGGCACACTGGGATGACACTCCCACCAACTGAGCTACCCAGCCAGGGCTTTTAATGGAATTTGAATAAACAAAGGTAGTTGATCATAGATTCAGCACAGGAGGCCTGGATGGGAATGTTTGGATAAAAAGATGAACTAGTGCTTCTTACAGAATACAAGAGTTCAAAAGCTAAATGCCTAGCTGTCTGTCTGAAAGAGTCACATGTTGTCAATAAATGAAAGAACTAACCAAGTTAAAAGTAGAATTCTCATTATGCTGCCTACCCTCTTTTCCTAAACAACTTCACTTAAAAATAGAACCACAGTGATTTGACAGCCATAATTGCTTTCCTTGGCAAATTCATCAAATGTGTTTATGTTACAGTTCTCTATTAAAACTCCTTTATTAGATTCATTTGCAGGACAGACAGAAAACTATTAGAACTTTATTTTTCAATACTAAATACAATATGTCCACCATTTAGGCTAAGTAAATGTTATCCTTTTGTGAGCTGCAAAGTTCAAATTTTTGACCAAAATTGTAATAGGGATAGATAGGAGCACCATCAAAAGAACTTGTCATCAGCACAATCAAAAAATAAATTTCCATAAAAAATTAGATTTTAAGTCAGTAGTCAGTTTGTTGCTATTGAAGATAAAAATAAAATTGCAAAAAGCATATAAACACACAGACACTTTAAAAGATTCCTGCCAAGAACATGCAGATTGAAGCTACTACTCATGATTTACTCACATGTTGAAGCTGATATTCATACACTTAATACAAGCTCTTCTTTAACTATAAGCAAAAATCAATAGCATATATATTTAAATATAAGATCTATAAAAGTATATTTATAAGAATATATAGCTGTATAGATAGATACTATATCTTTTTTCTAAAAAATTATTAGTTCATATAAACCTAGACTTAAATATTGCAGAAAATGGTACACAATTTAATTTTCCAACAGAAATTCTTGCCTAAAACATTCTTTTGGATTATGATTTCCACTGAGAGCCTAATGATTCAAAACATGGTGTTCCCTATTCACCTTTGTCAAAATAAACTTCAGGAAAGTCTAAGTTCGCTGTGCCACCCCCAGAATGAAACCCCCCTGCACTGGGAGTCCCTACAGTCCCCAAATGTTCCCAGTCATGGCCACAGAACAAGCCCAGCTGCTAAAAATGTTTTTGATCATACTCAGAATGTGAACATTATTCATGTACAAAACATATAATTTACTCTCAAAGTTAAATACATATCCTATTAAACATAAGCAAAAGTTGAAATTGTATAAATAAAATATAAAAATAAAATAAACACTATTTAAAAGTGATAATCCCATACTCACAGCACTTATAATCTCAAAGTAGACTATACATTAAGGTAAGGTTTTTCACCAAAGGTATTTATAAATATCTGCATTTCTAATAGTCTTCTTAGAAATTACCAATATTGTTGTTGGGATTTCTACTACACTCGATTAAACACCATTGAGATTTTTGCTTGAAACGTACTTCTGAAAGAGCTTGTATGGGGAGTCTGGGAATCGGCCTCACATGTGAATGAATCAGGAGTAGTAGTAGCTTTACTCCACAGGTTCTTGACAGGAATCTTCTTGAGGCACTCATCATTCTGTGAGTGCTACTTTGGTTAAAGCTAGAATAACCACAAATCTGGGTACACATAAACCACAATGCCTCAAAGATGCTGAAAATAAATAAAAAGTAAGGTCCCCAATGTCAAGCCTTTCATGTTGTGGAGTCTGGACCCCTCCTCCTGAAACCTGTTGCTGACACTTGCTATGTGACCACCTGCCATACAGAGTGACTTGGGTTCATCTGTAATTTAAATACCATTTAGATTTTTAATTTATTTTTTATTTTAAGTAGTTGTATTCTTCATTTCTTCTGTGTTTTAAATGATTATATTTCTTTTAAAAAATTAAGATAAAAACACATCGAACTAACCATTATAAGAATTTCTTTCCACATGCCAATAGACCATCACATGTATTTTTGAGCTGTGAACTCTCCCCTTTGAAGACCCTTCCTTGGCATAGAGAATGGAATTTAAACTTCAACCTGTCTTGAAAAATTCTTCATAGCCAGCTTTGTCCTTTTTTTTTTCAGTATTTCTACAAAGTTTTTTAGTATCCCCACAAATGCATTTTTCATGGCAAGAAAGCTGGTGGTTATGACAGAACAAGAATCTGGGCAGGAAATGGAGACTATAATATTCTCTGGTTAAAAATGTAGTTTATGCAGGTCAGCAACTAGATATACAGTAAGCCATCAACCAGACAGACAGTAAGGCAGCTACGCTCACACACCAAGGGCCTGAGTGAAAACAGCCAGCCAGAAATTAGGACATATAGATTACAGCTCAGAGATCAACAGTAAAAAAGAAATCCAGCAGGCACATGATGAGCACAAGGCACAAAGGCAAGGCTTCGGGAATGGTCAAAAGGTCAAGGAGTCAGGAATCAGGAGATCCACTTTAACTGGCATAGGGGTTGGTGAAAGGACAAGGAAACAGATGTGGGGCCCAAGCAACAAAGCAATTTGGTACTGAAGCAATTTTCAGTCATGGTCAGGAAGTTTCTTACACATTTCCTACTGGATCCTTTCCCAGAACTTGGCTAATGTGACCCTGTGAATATCAGGCAAAGACAAGTGTCTGGGGAAAAAGGTGGATGGAGTACGTAGGAGGGATTAAGGAAATACTCTCCATTTCCCAAACCTCTGCTGAGACGCTCTCACCCTCCTAGAGTAGTCTCGTCTTGGACTCGTCCTTAAAATCACACTCGGATCCTACTTCCTCCCTTAGTCCCCCTTTAACCATCTCCTCACGTCACTCTCTGAAGTCCCAGAGCAATTATTTTATCCTCGATTTTAACATAACTGTGTCCAGCCTTAATATTTTTTTCTTGTCTCACGTGTCAGCTTCTGCAAGTGATTCCAAACACATGGAGAACTACGAATTCATGTTACACTTTGACTTCTAGAAGTTAATGCTTCTTAAATGTTTCTGAGAGTTCCTTGAATGCTGTGATATCACTCTTTATCCAAAGAGTGATACATGCATAGATACATGACCAATGCATAGAAGGGCATGTATACAGTATTTAGTATATAATTATATTTAGTATAGAAGGGCAGGTATACAATATTTAGTATATAATTATATGAGATCAGGAAGTTTACTGGAGATAATTATAATAAAATTCTACCAAAGCAAAGGTTGAGGGCGGGGAAAGGCTCTGTACCAAGAAAGGATAAGTACAAATTTCTTCCCTTGTATGAAATATGAAGAATCAGAATAGGACATACTGGACACTTGTCTTGAAAGCATTGATTACGCTCCATCCATTGCCATAGCATTTATTTATTAACTTATTGACAAACTCCATAAACACCTACATTATCCCAGCTATCCAATACTTAAGAGACACTGGATTAGAAACTGGATAAAGAGATGGATACAGCAATAAATACATCTCTTCCTTAGTAAAACTCAGAGAATGTAAAATATTTTAATTCCCCATAATCAAGCCCAGCCATTTGAAATTGGGCATACAAAATGAGCAGTAACTCACCAGGCAAAGAAAAGGGAGAAGGTGAAGGTGGCAGCAGAATCCACAGGAGAAAGCGAGGAGCCCAGTGGGATATGGTTAGGGGGCAGGAGGGAGGCACGAGGGAGAGAATGGAGGGAAGGCGAGACTGAGCGTGGCGTGGGGCTGAAGCATACACTGTGTTAAGGAGTTCAGACTTCAGCTCGGAGGCACTGATGAGTCACGGCCAGTTTTGAAATAATAAGTTAGCAGATTTTATCTGGGTTGGTGGATAAAATTTAATATTTATTAATTTCAGTGATTATTTCATTGCAGGCTGTTACTAAGATAATATGTGAACCTAACCAAAGGGATATGTAACATTCAGGCTTATTCTCTTGTTTCACAAGTTAGCTTTTCGGTGTTTTTTTTTTTTTTAAATCTAGCTGATTTCCAAACTATCTTGAGAATAATTCAAAACGCAGAAACCATTAGGTCAAAAGAGAAATGTCCACAGTGGCACCATTTATTATAGTAATGATGATGTGCATAATAACTAGTTTGCTGATTTATTTAATTTAGATCATTTCCTAGTTATATTTTCTAGATGTATCTTTTTAAGAAATATTTTATTTATTTATTTATTTATTTTTAAAGAGAGGGCAAGGGAAGGAAAAAGAGGGAGAGAAACGTCAATGTGTAGTTGTCTCTAATGTGCCCCTCACTGAGGACCTGGCCCAGAATGCAGGCATGTGCCCTGACTGAGAATCGAACTGGCCACCCTCTGGTTCACAGGTCAGCACTCAATCCACTGAGACACACCAGCCAGGGCTAAATGTATCTATCTTAAGTTTGAAACAAGTCGTAGCTGGATTATTATCTGGAAATCACAGACCACAGCAGAAGCCACTTGTTGAGAGGTTTGGGAGGTCCCACAAGTGCAGCTCCACGTTATTTGAGAATATTAGTTACTGTTTTATTATTCCAGTTGTTTATGTCCCAGTCAATCATTAGCCTATCAATTCTGGGACTTTATATTTTTAAAAAGTGGACAAAGAGAAAATAAACCTTGATTAGCTTGGTTTTCCCTTTAGAGTACATTCTAATTTCTTTGTAAAGTATATTCGACAAATGATTCATAGTCATTCATAGTATGTTCCAAACAAAACATCATTACTCCAAAATAACAGTGAAAGTTACTCACTGTTTCTTTAACAGTGAAAGTTAAAGAAAATACTGCTATTATTTAAACTTCTAATGAGTTAGTATAATTGTCCCATTTAAAAGAGAAAAACATGGCTCAACAATTTTTAGAAAATAAACTTGGGTACATATTATACAACAAACATAAGAAATTCATCTCCATCTGAAATCGTGCACAATATTATAATTTAATGGAAATATTTGGGGTAATGACTTTCAAATGGATGCAAGAAGAATGTTATTAAAAAAACAAAGATTAGGAAATATACTGTAGCCCATAATCCTTCAGTGGGGAAGGGAACGGTCTCTTCTGACCTAATAGGATTTTTCCATTCTTAACTTGGTTAATCTTAGACACAAAGCAAATGAATCATTCTTCGTTTCTAAAGTCCACGGTGATACTCAAAGGAAATTAATTCCCTTTGCTAAACATGGTTCATAAAAACATGTTATAATAGTTACTCAATGAAAATTCTAAATTGGGAATTTTCCCATCCCTTTTCAAACAGTTTCTAACACAAAAGTGGCTTTCAGCGTGGGGAAATTCGCGGTGCGTGTGGTAGAAAGGCAAGGGTATGCGATGCTGACGTAATGGAGCTCTCGGTCAGTGTGGTAAACAGGCCGGCCGTGGACACCGAAAGCAGAGTGCTGCCTTCCGAAAACCCGGGTGTATCATCACTTTAAAATGCGAGAGGGAAAGGGCCTGATTGCTGGTAAAAGTGCGATTAGAATTCTTATCAAATGCAGCCACTACGGTGGAATCAAAATGTTATCAGCATTTAAAAATATTTATTTTGAACCTAATCGCATAAGTATACAGCAGGAATTGCCCTCTAGGTGTCAAAAATCAAAAATAGTATCACCTTTGGTGAAACATGGAATTCAATGTCCAGAGCAAATACATGGACAGAAAATGAGGCATTAGAATTTCTCAGAGAAAAGGTGAGGGCCCTGTAGGAAGGAGGCAACATATGCAATCGGGCTGAGGATAGATTAGCTATGGAAACTCTAACCGAATAAACTATGTAGAAATAGTCTGGCCTTTGGTCAATCACTAGAGTTTGGTGAAAGAGCAAAGATTTCAAAATCTGTTATAAAGTTCACAGAACAGGTATAATCTATAAACTTCTAGAAGTGGGTGGTGACAGCATTGATGAGAAGCAACTGAGGAATGGTCTATGGCTCACAATTGGGTTCTGAAGGGAACTAATAACTTGGATAACTGGCGTGTGGAAGGAAAGGAATCAGTAACGGTCGAATGACTCATACCAGGGCTCTTCTTGGACTTCTCTTTTTCCCTTACAAGCAATATCCAATCCAGCAGCAAATCCTATGGGCTTTAAAAATGGAGTGCAGAGCTGAAACCTCTTCTTCCCACTACTAATCACCTAGTTCAAGCCATCACTATCTTTCACTGGGGCTCCTTCAAACTTTCTTAATTGTTCTCTTTGTTTTTGCTATTCCCCACCATCAATGATCTACCACAGTCTATCCTCCACTCAGTAGGCAAAACGTCGTCATGACTTAGAATTAAACACAAACTGTTGATCTCAAGCAATTGAACCTTACAGGGTCAAGCCCCTACTTCTCTCTCTAAACTCATTCCCCTCCATTCTCTGCCTTGGTTTCTCCAGCCTAGACATACTGGACTGCCTGTTGGTTCTCAAAGTAAAATCTCTGTTAACTGCTGTTTTATGCAACACTAAAACCTGGCCACGTACAGACATGGTTTAATCAGTGTCCTTTGGCTAGGGCAAATTCCTATTGAGTTGAATTACAGAAATTTACATTTGGGACTAACAACAGTGACTTACCTGATTACAGAATAAATGCAGCAGTACAATTTATGCCTTTTCAAATTTATCTTTGAGATAAGAACAATTGGCATTTGCTACTTTACAGAAAGACTTGTAAGTGGCCAATGGCTGTAGGTAACTATGTTCCTTCTGAAGCATGAGATAGGTTCACTAACATTGCACATGCGGGAACAAATGGAAGAGAGAAGGTAAGAAAAGAGAAACAAGGAGAGAGATGTATTGCAGGTGCCAAATAACACCACATATACCCTGAGGAGCTGGAATGAGTGAGGGAGAAAGGGCTGTAGTTTGAATGGCAGGTGCGAGAAACAAAAGTCCCAGAGTCATCAGGCATCCCATTGCCACAGACACAGGTGATTGTCACAGACACCTTGTCAGCATGCCCTGGGGTGGTGGCTGAATAAGACAGATTCCCGGCATCTTTGCATCCTTTTCCAATTTGTGTCACAGAATGCACTTCCCCATAAAAACCATGCTATGACAGTGTGAGGATTCCCAGCGAGGCCACAGAATCTTATCTAATCCATGATATTACTGGGATGGTGAGTACCTTCTGTAAGGAAGAAATTGATATCAATTGAACACCAGTAAAATACCAAAGTGTTGAGCTCTATACTTTATCTCATTGAAAAATCTATTTTATATCCTCGACACATGTTTATTTATATATTTTATATCCTTCACATATATTTATTAATTGGTACTATGGATTAAATTATCTTTGGGGAGCAAGGGAAGAGTCCAAATACTATTTTTTTAGACAGTATTTGCACCCTAAACACCCGAGTATGGTTGAAATGTAAAATGCAAGCAAATCGGAGTTTAATTATGTAAGTAGTCTGAGCAAAAGTCAAATGGGTTCATGCTTATTCCCAAGAGGAGGGCTCTTAGGGTACAAAGGTTTGCAGGCAATGGAGGTGGGGCTGGTGATGTTATAGCACACAAGAAAGACAGGTGAATTTCCCAACTTTGCTTCAGATGAATACTTGATTGTATTCGCTGCTTAATTTCACTGGCCTAAAACTCACCAGGATCTGTGAAAAATATACCTCCCTGATCAGGGAAGGTCAAAGCTAGAATGAATCCAACTGCCTGTTCCACACTTATGAATGCTCACAAATTAATCTGTTTAGAGATGACTTAGAAATGGGCCTTTGCCCTATTGAAACTACTATAACATCAACTAATAACTATGTTTTCCACTTGGATCTACAGGCCAAAGAGAATCTGGACCAAGAACCATTAAAGACCCTGTTTTAAGAAAGTCTAATGTGTAATGCCCTAATCACAAAGTGGCTGAGCTTTGCAAACCTGCGGTTATTCCCTTTACTGAGGGAAAAGGTAGTAACATCTTTGAGAATGGGGGGAAATCCTGTTAAAGAAGAAATTAACCCTGATATCGTAATAAAATTCTACTAGGTTAAAATGATTCTGAATGGCAAGGGGGAATCTTGAAAGTAAACTTGCCAAAAATGAACAATGACTTATTCTGGGTGGGGTTAATACAAAAGACTATTATTTTGTTCTCTGTAATTTTTTAAATGTTTTGATTATCTAAAAAAGTTGTGCTGTGTGGAAATCTATATGCCTTTGTCTCTTATACCCCACCATGCTTCTTTTAAGACAAGGATTGCCACCCTGATCCATGTGACTCAGTTGGTTAAAGTGTCATTCTGTAACCAAAAGGTCACAGCTTCAATTCCTGGTCAGGGCACATACCTAGATTGCAGGTTCAATCCCTAGTCTGGGGGTGTATGATGCCTGGTCCAGTTGTGAATGGGAAGTGACCAATTGATGCTCCTCTCTTGCACTGATGTTTCTTTCCCTTCCTCTATCTCAGAACAATAAAAAAATGTCCTTGGGCCAGGATAAAAAATTTTTTTTGAAAGACGAGGATCACCTACTCACATGCCTTAGCACCAGTACACAGCTGCTGCAAAGAAATTCAGGTCATAGTGTTGCCAAATTTGAAACTTTCTTGACAATGCCAGTTCAAGTTTTCTGATTTTGATATCTTGGTAATTTAAATTAGGAAAAAACATAACTATGTAAGAGAACAAACAAAACTTCAGGATTTCAAGGGTGATTTTTCCCATAAAACATAAGGTACATACTTCCCATAAAGGATAAGGTACATACTTACTTGTTTTAGATATAAGCCTATATTTACATTTGAGTCTGAGAAGCTCAGTCTAGAACAACAAAAAGTGTAATAGGAGTCCGTATGCAAAAGTCTGGGCATCTAAGCAATGCCTGTAAGAGAACTATTAAATCCCTAATGAGACATCCCTATTTAATGGCGAGCATTGCTAAATTTTACTTTCTGCTAGTAACAAGTATTCCATCTTACCTATCATTAAGTCTCTAGAACAAGTTAACAGATTAAATGAGATGAGTGGAGTGGCATTGAAAATGGGAGCCAGGGCCCTGGCCGCTGTGGCTCAGTTGGCTGGAGCATCGTTCTGTGAATTGAAAGGTTGCGGATTTGGTTCCTGGTCAGGGCACATGTCTAGGTTACAGGTTTAGTTCCAGTCAGAGCAGGTTCAAGGGGCAACCAATAGATGTTTCTCTCTCACATTGATGTTTCTCTCCCTCTCTTTCCTCCACTCCTTTCTCTCTAAAAGCAATGAAAAAATGTCCTTGGGTAAAGGTAAAAAAAATTTTAAGTAAAATAAAATGGGAGCTAGGTGGTATAACTCTACCAAAATAGTAAATGAAAGATGTGTGTCTTTCTTAAATAGTGTATCCAACATGAAATTTGCGGTGAGAAAAAATGCAACGCCTGGGTGAGTCAAAAAAGTCAACCAGAGGGATCAATCAGGGCAGGTCCACACTAAGAATTCTCTCTCTCAAAGACCTGGCACTAAGCATCACCCCAGGTGAAGAGAAGACAAGGTTGATGAGGCCCATTAGGTGGTGGGCTTATGTCAGTTATCCAAAACTCCATGAGGCTAAGATGGAAGCAGCTCATTCTTGATATCAGACTGTTCAGAGGAGGTAGAAGAGATGACAGAAGGAAAGAGAAGGAATGGGTAGAAGGGAAAATAAGAGTATGGAAGGTATAGTAGGTTAACACACCAGGCCCGGATGTCAAGGCCCATGGAGAACAGTGGCCTGAAGTCAGACCCTGGGACACAAGCAGGAATGCAGGCTCTGGTACAGGAACACACAGACTAAAAACAGGTTCCCAGGTTCAGCCAAGTTTTTCCAACTTTGTTGCTTTTGGCCAGGTAGGGGATGTTTACCTATTAAGGGCCAGATAGGGTAGAGAACATAACTACAGAAAGGTATGTAGAGTGATCTGTTCCTAAACAGATCACTGTTTTTTCCAGGAAGCTGGAAATACTGTCCCAGGGGTTTGGGACTGACCTGGGCAGAGCAGTGTCTCTTCACTGTAGGTGAATAAAGCCATGATTTGTCTGCCACGGGGCTTGCTATCTGATTTATATCTGCTGAAACCCAGTATCCAGGAAGTTCACTGTTTCATTTACTTTGGGAACAGGGTATAATCAGGAAACTAAAGAAAGAGTTTTAAAAAAATTGCAGAAGCTAAGTAATTTTTTTCTGAGTCACGTGGGGCCCTCTGACTTTATGTTTACACACACACAAAAAACCACAGGCAGCCACAGAGCTGGTTCTAATCTTTAACCGTAGCTGATTTCCAACAAGCTCAAACACTGCCCCAGTTCCTTTGAGTCATTTCTTTTCAACCAGTTACCAGCATGTAAATTTATTCAAGCATGCTAAAAAATGAGACACATTGAGAATGCTAACCTATGTTAAGTTGTAAAACTTTACTCAGAAGGAAAATATTTTGGTTAAACAAACCCCCATGATGACATTTGCTATGAAGGTGAGAATAGAATAATGGCTAGACTGACTAAGGGAATAAAACCTTGGAACTTGAACTTGTCCATTTACCAAGCTTTAAAAACTAATTTCTATGACCAATTTGCAATGTAGGAGCTAAGTTAAAATATGTTAACTGCTTAAGGGAATGAATGAAATGACCACTGAGGACCCCAAAAGGTGACTGACTAAATTGCCAGGTCCTCTACTTCTTGGCTCATGCATAGTAATTAAATTCACCTGAGACTCTTATGTTCTGATTCTGGACAGAAATTGTTATCCATTATTTTGTCCCTGCACAGAATCTTTAGCACAAAATGGTCAAACATGACAGAAGGAAATCAAGTTGAAATTCACATTACAGTTTATAGTGTTTTTAGGGAATCATGCATTCAAATGTACCTCAGTGAGGCTAAAACTGGAAACACTCGCAAAAGTAATAAAAACAAACAGACAAAAGTGTAAGTGTTCACCCTAAACTCTTTACCCTACTTTTGAGATTCTGCTGGGCCTAAGGGAACTGGAAAGAGGCACAGAAATAAAATCCACAGAAGTCACATTCATGTCAGCAGGGGCTGGGTGAACAGAGCAAGACAACCCCTGACCTCATCTACCCACCACTGTTAGAAGCTTAGGTAAGTTCTGGGGAGTTGCTGAAGCCATGCTTCCCCCTCCTATAGCGACAGGCTGCCAGGAGTTTGCTGTCCCTTTTGTACGTGTTCTAAAGGAAAGGCAAAATGGAAAAAGTTTATCTTCTCACTGAGAAAATGC
This sequence comes from Sturnira hondurensis, assembly GCF_014824575.4. Taxonomy (NCBI): domain Eukaryota; kingdom Metazoa; phylum Chordata; class Mammalia; order Chiroptera; family Phyllostomidae; genus Sturnira; species Sturnira hondurensis. The sequence goes on along the minus strand of NW_028093985.1, from coordinate 15,338,791 downwards.
AAGCCAAAAGAGCTCTCAGAGGCAAAATAACAGCCGTCAGAAAGGAAAGATCAAAATGGTCTGATGAACAAACCCAATAAATGTAGAGGCATATAACTTCTCATCATCTGGGATACCCTAAAAAATAAAAATAAATGTATTTCTCTCCTCATACTCCTTTTTTCCTGATTGCTAATTGCACATAGATAAAAACTTATTTTCTAGTTGATTTAGTCCTGATATGGTATTAAAACGGTAGAAAGCAAAATGCCCAACTACCTTCTGAAGGCACAAAGTGGAGAAAATCTGGCTATGAACGATAGGTAATAAGTTGAGTGCTGATGGCTTGTCAGGAACTGGCTAAGCTTGCAGTGATTCAGGGACCAAATAATACATTTAATTATAAAATAGGTGTGTATCACACATATATAATATATACTTATATCCATACTTTATTATTCTAAACACTAAATTATTCAAATTTTTATAGCTGATGCAATAGGCACAAAATTAACAAGTGGCAGAGAAATGTATAAAATCCAGATCTCCTGAATTCCTTATCTATATTGACAATGAATCGTGTTTATAGCTAGCCTTTCCTTCCATAAGTTAATTTTTATTTGTCTGGACTAAATTAAATTACAAAATTAAATTTTAATTTTCATTACAATTATTTATATTTACATAAAATACATACTAAATGTGCTAAACATTGTGCTAACTCAGTGACATCCTAGACATTCTATGTCTTTAAGGTGAGACATTTTCCTCTTTAAAACACATGTACAAACAATGAAACAGTAAGGAGTCTTAATGAGAAGTAGCTATTTTAGAAGCAAGTACATAGAAAAAAATCGCTCCTTAAAGCAAGGACTCAAATTTTGTGACTTTCTGATACATTTGATCAGGGCTTTCTGAGACTTCACAGTGGATGCCTTGTGTTGGTCAGCTCGCCAACAAGACCATACCACAAGGGGTGCTTCCCCTGCCATGAGGGGGAATTTGCCACAGGAAAACTCCCTGGTGGTCCCCTCCTCATGGATTTACTCCACTTTGGGCTGGTGTAGCAACAAGTTCATGACAAGGTCATTATTTACAGATTTTTTTTCCTGAAGAGATCATAGTGCTTACGTTTTCACTCACATGGGCTATTTATTTTGTTATGCAAGTTTCACTTTTTATACATGTATATTGAAATCCTTTAGAATAAAACAGCAGTGAGGAACCAAACACATTGAAAGGGTGTCAGTTGTCAGATATACCCACTACAACAATACCAAATGGTTTCCTACTCGACTCTTAAGAATGAACCCCAATGCTTACACAATGGGTAACAAATATTTCATCAGATTTGTTTTAAAATTTTATCACTTCTGGCTAAACTTATATGTCCAAGAGGCTAAACTTATGCATTCAAGAAATACAAAGAGATAAATTTCTTTCCTTAGACATTGAATTACCATTATCTAAAATAAATGTCAGATCTACTGCTTTTAAACTAATATACGACAGTTGTTGTTTTTTTAGGTATACAGTCTATATCAAAATTGCTTTTGGTTTTGTCTTTTGGGGAGTTTTATCTCTTGTAATACAAAATCATTAAGTAAATCTCATAACAAAATAAGTCATTTCCAATTTAAAAAAAGTATATGATCCAACAATCAATATTTTCAACTGCAGTAAAACCAACCTAGCTTGACGGTTTGACAGTCAACCACCTCAGAGGCTGGGGTTCTAGGACTTAAACCCCTACTGGCATTCCTGAGCCTAGACAGATCAGAACACACCTCATTCTATGGCAAAAGAGCTTTCAGTTCAGCCATGTATATACAATTAATTGACAAGTGCAGTTTTCAGTGAAAGTCAACCTGTGGATACTATACTTCCTTTTGATATACTCCTTCTGACTACTCACTCACTCACCGATGTCCTGCCTGATCTCGACTGTAAGCACGTTACAGCATATCCCCCAAATCAGACACATTAGCAAATTATTAGCTATTCCCTCTAAATAGCCAAAATAATGACATTCTCATCAGCTAAGCCCTCTATCCTGAGATTTATTCTGCTGAATAAGGCAGATTGGCTGTGTTTAAGTAAACAGAAACCAAAAGGGGAAAATATGTTGAATTTTAAAGACATGCTATACCAAGGGCCTGCCCATCTCTCAAACATTTTCTAAGACTTCTCATCTTGTGCACTAAGCTCCAGCTACACTGTCCTTTCTGTTCAAGCTTGTTCAACCCTCCAGGCCTCTGCATTTGTTTTCTCTACCTAGAATATTCTGACCCCTGATCTTTGCATTTCCTTTCAGTTTATGAACATCCCATAAACTCCAAGGTGATGCCTTATTTGGTCCCACTTCCCTCCAACTGGTTTTCACTGTAACATGTGTCACTCTTTAAAGTGGGTTTATTTACCCATTATGTCCTCCTCAAATGCTAAGGTATTTATGCCCAGAGAGTAGAAAATGTGCCCATTTTTGTTCACTGATATGAAATGGTTGTCTGGCCCTTGTTAGAAACTGTATAAATATTGATTAATGTAGTAAAAGATTAAAATTGACCTAATAAAAGCATTTTGATTTAAGGGCCAAATTTAAGAAATAACCATTGCTCCTTAATATTGACATCCCTTATCTAATAAAAATTTACCTTGAAGAAATTCAAGGTAAAGAATGAATTAGGTTCCACATTTACTCTTTGAAACAGATACCCAGTGCTGTTTGCTCTGTTACGTGCTGTGTTTATTCTTCAGTGAATTTGTCTATGTCAGTTACACTCAGGGAACCTGCTGGGTTCTGGGGGAGCCAAAGTGTCTGCAGATTAAGTGATTTGCTGCACCCTTAACAAAATCATGAAATATCAGCATCAGTGAAATAAAAAAAAAATTGGGACCAGAAGAGTCAAAACTTATCAGTCTGCTCAGTTTCGTCAGCTCCTGACAAACGCAGTCTCCCCGCTACCCTTACTCTCCAATAAGTGAGCCTTCACATCACTAAGCAAAGGCAAGGTATTGCACTTACTTATTTTATCTGCTGATTTGTTCCGGGGTACAGATAAAGTTACATCAAATTGTACAAGCATTCCTGATGTTTTATCCAGGAATCAGCCATTGCAGGTGATGGGGAGGTGGGAATGGGGTATAATAAATTAATGCAACTGAATCTAGGAGTTTGAAGAAGGTCTGGAAATGAAAAAAACCTAAACTTAAGCCTTAGAACTTGCTGCTTCTTCCTTGGGAACAGCATGTGCTACAGGGTGAGACAGAATGGTTTCACTTCCAGATTCTTTGACGATATACTCAATTCAGTTTTCATTGCTTGCATTTGGGGACTTATTTTGAGTCACACCCTCTATTACTATTAATATGTGAGAACATCTATTAATGTTTTGAGTCTTTATTACAGTTTAACTATAATCTATAACTTTGCTTTAGATGATCTTTTAAAAGTATGATGAATTTCTAATGGGATTTATTTTTCAACTCAAATCCTTATCTTTATACCAATTTTCAAAACAACATTAAGAATGTTTAAATGTATCTACACCTAAAATAGTAGAAATACATTGAAAAAAATGTGAACAATACAATAACAATCTTTAAATGAACTCTGCTATAGTAGGGCTTGGGAAAATAAATACTGAATTGGCTATTTTTTAAATTTAATGTTTATTATTAATCCTTCTAAGTAAAACTACAAATAATAAATTCAAGTTCCTTATAACAGGTTGAAGGTCTAACCAATACAGATGGTTCTCTTTTGTTCTGAAAGTCTGGTAAGTACTTAAATCCATACAAAAACCAAAGAACAGGAGGATGAAATCTACAAGTTTTAACAAAAAGTTCTTGAAATCAAGAGGACATTTAAAGGAAATACAATATTGTTTTTTTTTCAGCTGCTGGTAGCAAAGTGTTAAAAAAATATTCACTTTAAAATATTATTATTCAGTAAGTTGTATAACTCTTATGTAATCAGCCCATAAATTATAGGCAAATGGATACTGCCAAGCAGGATTTTATGGTCTGATTACATAAGAGTCTTAAAACTTGTTGAATCTTTGATATTAAAAAGCCCGAACACATTGTGGGAGCCAGCCTTCAAGTTTTCCCCAATGAGATCCATCTCCTACTACACACTTGTGTAGGCCCCTCCCACAGTGAAACAGGGTTGTTCCGTGTGACCAGAGAACATGCAAGAAGATATGGTATGTGACATCCAAAATAATTCAGTTTTCATCTTGGTCATGCCCATTCTCATTCTTATAATATTCACTTTGTGAAAAGCCCAATACTATGTTGAACTTCCCACTAAAAGGTCAAAGCATAAGGATCTTATATCTTCTGAAGGTAGTGCCAGTGAAAAATGAGGGCTTTGGGCCAATGGTCACACGAGGAAGCCTACAATTTCTACTTCAGATCAAGCATACTGATAACCACAGCCCTCGCCTCACTGGTAGTGGGACTGCAACCTCACAAGATGGTCTGGGCCAACACCACCAAGCAAAGCTACTCCTGGGGTCCTGACCCTCGGAAATTAAAGTTTGTTGTTTAAGCTTCTAAGTTTTGGTATACTTTTTCATTTACCAACAGCTATGCATATCCTACCCCACTCGGACAGAAGCCAAAGACAATCAGTTTAATTTTGATTGAAGATTATGGTCAGATAAAAGCTGAATGACTATATAAGGATTGCTAAGACTTAGTATCTAACTCCTTTATATTCTGGGCTTGAATTTACCTGTGCAATAATAATAGGCAAAAATATATACATAAAGTCAGTCAGGGCTGTCCAACCTTTTGGTGTCTCTGGGCCACACTGGTAGAAGAAGAGTTGTCTTGGGCCACACATTAAATATACTGTGACATGTAATCACACAAAAAATGTCTCATAGTATTTCAAGTAAAAATATGATTTTGTGTTGGGCCACAATCCCAGCCATCCCAGGCTGCATGCAGCCTGTGGGCCAAAGGTTGAGCACCCCTGGTAGATAACACAAACTCATCTTTTGTGACAGAAAACAGTCGAGACTGGGGAGTAGAGGTGAAGGATTACCAAGCAGTAAGAGAAAAAACTGGTTGGAGGTGGGGAGTGATGGGTATGTTCTCTATTTTATTGTGCTGATGATGTTTACATGTGTATTTATATGTCAGAACTTATCTGTACACTTTAAATCCACAGACATCGCTTTCAGTTCTGCTTCAATAAAGCTGTTTTTAAATACCTGACTACTGTACCCACATTTACCTAATTTTCAAATTGCCATGATTTTTAAGTAGCCAGGTTTGAAAAATATTAAACTTTGCTTCTCTGGGATTTGGAAAACTAAAAGACCAATATTTTTATTATATATATATATTTTTATTACTTTAATTTTATTACTTTTAAAAGAAAGAATGACTGTAAGTAATTGGTTTTCTTTCAGTAACGTGCATACTAATTTTCTTAATCAATGATACTTGAATGTTGCTATCACGTATTTATCAGTTATCTATAAGTAGGTGACTTTATATAAAGGCTATTTTAAGATAGTATCTTTCAGTTTGTATTATGTGACAGGCATGACTACTGATATTTACCCATCTGTTGTTAACTACTCTAGAACTCTGAGAAAAAAACAATGCCAAAAACAAAAGTGAAAAAGGTACAAACACATGACCAATCAAAAAGTCACCTGAGAGATCCAAGATGGTGGAGGAGTGACTGGAAGCTACACACTAACCTCTTCCCAGGACCAATCTGGAATTACAACTAAACTGTAGAGAAATCATCTTGAATAACCAACTGAACAATAGCTAGAGAGAAGCCTTATAACCACGGAAAGACAAGAAACAGCTTCAACACAACATGACTGGGAAGGAGTGCGGTGGACACACAAGAGGCCTGGTAAGGTGCCCACGGGAGGCAACTAAAATGTCGGAGGGATAGTTAAGTGGCCGGGGGGATCCCCCTGAGAAGTGTGGGGTCTAAACTGCAGGCTGGGTTCCCTGGTCTATAGCACCAGAGCCAGAAAAGAACACAGATCACAACCAGCTGTGAAAAGCGGTGAGGTTTCTGTCTGCCAGAGAGCAATGGCCAGAGACTCAGAGAGCCTCTTAAAGGGCCAGCACACACAATTCCATTGGCAGTCAGTTACCCTGGACTCCAGCAGAGGGAGGGTAGAGTGGACTACAGATGCTTGAGGAGGAACTGGGGCTGGTAGCTCTGGGGAGAGAACTGAGGGAGCAACTATTTGGCTGATTTATTCCTCATACTGCAGAAGTCATGTTGCTCAGGCAGACCACTCCCCTCCAAGTGGCAGTAGCCTTGCCTGCAGGAATTACTCTGCCCCACCCTGTGGTGCTTAAACCTGATTGCTGATTATAGATTAAGTAGATTAACAATTGAAGGAGACAGCCACAGACTGGATTGCTGGCAGTCTCAAACAGACTGCTGAGGCCAGACTGAAACACCATCCAACATCACCAGGAGTGGACCCAGAAAGAGAAGACAGTTTTAAAAAAAATGCTACTGAGATGAATTCCACCACAGTCTTCTTCACGGTTTGCGTTATATTCTCGCCTGCATACCTTTTTAACATTCGTTTCTTGTCCTTCAAGTGTGTGCCTATTAGGGCACTAGCTTTTATATTATGGTTTATTTCAAATCTCATATTTNAGACTGAAACACCATCCAACATCACCAGGAGTGGACCCAGAAAGAGAAGACAGTTTTAAAAAAAATGCTACTGAGATGAATTCCACCACAGTCTTCTTCACGGTTTGCGTTATATTCTCGCCTGCATACCTTTTTAACATTAATTTCTTGTCCTTCAAGTGTGTGCCTATTAGGGCACTAGCTTTTATATTATGGTTTATTTCAAATCTCATATTTTGCTCCTCACTTCTCTTACTCCCTTTTACTGTCTTTCTTCTTATTTTCATTTCAAATTGTGTTTTCTCTCTTGCTATGACTTGTCCCCACTCCGTAATCTTACTATCTCTACCTACTCCAGCCTCTCAAAACCATTTTTTTGGGTCATTAGTCATCTCACATTCTTTTTCTCATTCTTAAAATACTCTTATTCTCTCTCCATCTTTATTAATCTTTGTTTGTTGGTTGTGGATAGGGTAGTTGTTGTTGCATTTCTTCAATTTTATTTCTAGATCTTCATAGTTATTGTATTTTAAATATCAAATTTTATTCTTCCCCTCTCCTACTCCACCTTGCCTTCCTTGTGCCCTATTTTTCATTTTAAATTTAAATTTTTCCCTGTCTTAGCCTGGTGTTCATTCCTTATTCTTAGTATTCCTTCTCCCTCTATCCTCTCAAAATCACTTCTCTTTCCTCTAGATATCTCTTAAGCTTTTCTTTCTTTCTTTTTTCCCTCTTATTCCTATTCAACCCATATTAATCTTTTCTTGTTGAAGTGCTGTGGTGGATCTTTTTCTTCAATTTTGTTCCTATTCTCTCTCTCCCTCCATATATATATATAATTTCTATTTAAATCTAATGCTATACAGTTCACTTCTCTTACTCCATTCCATCTTCTTCCCTCCCTTATTTATTTATGGTATAAATTTTCTTTTCTTTCTTTCTTTGCCTTGTTCCTATTCCCTACTCCTATTACTACTTCTTCCTCTTCCCTCTCAACATCATTTTTCTTTCAGTCATCTCATATCCATTTTTCCTTTCTTATAATAGTCATAATCTCTTTACATCTTTATTAATGTTAGCTTATTGGGAGGTTGATAGTGTGATTGTGGGTGGGGTTATTTTTGTAGGTCTGGGTTTGTTTCCTGGGCTGTGTGGTTATGTTCTGACAGAACCTGTACAACAGCATACAAGATGTGGTGGGCAGAGTGACTCTCTGGCAGCTGGAGGGAAGAACCCACCAAAAAATGACCCAACAACAACCAAAACCCAATTACAACCAGAAATAATACATAAATGGTATAAAGGGCATCTCAAGAGTGTCAAGTTCAGGAGGTCAAGGAGACTGCATCTTTATACCAATTATACCACAGAAAGTCACACCACAAAGACAGGGAGTCAAAGCAGATCAATCTAAGAAGCAAAAACAAACAAGAAGCATCACCTACAATGGGAAGACAAAGAAACACAATTGAAAGGAAAGGAGAAATCCCCAGAAAGAGTGCTATGTGAAATAGAGGCAAGTAAACTATCAGACATTGAGTTAAAAATAGTAGTTACAAGAACATTCAACGAGCTCACTCAACTACAAAGAACTCCAAGGAAGCTACAAGGAACTTGCTGCACACTACATCAGCATGAATAAGGACATAGAGACTATCAATAAAAGGCAGGAGGAAATGAAAAATACAAAATCTAAAATGAAGACCACAGTAGAAGAAATTAAAAGCAGGCTAGATAAAGCAGAGAATCAAATCAGTGAGCTGCAGGACAAGGTAGAAAAATATTCCCAGACAGAGCAACAAAACAAAAAAAAAATCAAAAAGAGCAAAGAGGTTTTAAGGGAGCTGCAGGACAACATGGGACATAATAATATCCATATCATAGGGACACCAGAAGAAAAAGCAGCAAGGGATAGAAATATATGTTTGAAAAAGTGATGATAGACAATGTCCCTAACTTGATGACAGAAAAAGTCACACAAGCCCAAGAAGCACAGAGGGTCCCAATCAAGATGAATGTAAAGTGGCTCACTCCAAGACACATCAAACTAAAAGGGCAAAATTTAAAGAGAGAATATTAAAGGCAACAAGGAAGAAATAGCTACTAACATATAAGGGAACTCCAATAAAGCTACTAGCTGACTACTCAGCAGAAACGCTACAAGCCAGTATGGAATGGCAAGAAATAATTCAAGTAATGGAAAGCAAAGGCCTCAAACCAAGACTACTCTATCCAGCAAGACTCTCAATTAAAATAGAAGGGGAAATAAGGAGTTTCACAGACCAAAAAAAGGCAAAAAGAATATATCTCCACCAAACCAGCAGTGCAAGAGATGCTAAAGAGACTGCTTTAAGAAGCTGAAACAAAAGGGGGTGGGGATGGAAAAACAGGCACAAAGAGAAAAAATGATGATATATAATTACCTATCAGTAACAACCTTAAACATAAATGGACCAAATGCTCCAATCAAAAGACAGGGTAGCTGAATGAATAAAAAAAACCTGACCCACATATACACTGTCTACGAGAGACCAATCTAAGAACAACAAATTTATACAGAAAGTGAAGGGATGAAAAAAAAATATTCAAAGCAAATGCACATGGAAAAATAAAAGCTAGGGTACCAATACTTACATCAGACTAAATAGATTTCAAAAGGCAATAAAAGGCTATAAAAAGAAACAAAGAAGGATACTACATAATATTCAAGGAAATAATACATCAAGAAGATATAACTCTTATAAACACATATTTATCCAACATAAGAGCACCCAAATTTAAGCGGAAAATCCGAAGATGACTTCAAGAAAGATACCAAGAGCAATACACTCATACTAGGGAATTTTAACACTTCATTGTCAAAAATGGACAGATCTCCCCAGCAAAAAATCAACAAGGATATTGTGGCACTGAACAACACTCTACATCAAATGAACTTGATTAATATATACAAAACTTTTTAACCCCCAAAAGCAAAATACACATTCTCTTCAAATGTACTTAGAACATTTTCAAAGATCATCCAGATGGTAGGACACAAAACAAGCCTCAACAAATTCAAGAAAATTGAAATCATATCAAGCATCTTCTCAGATCACAATAGTTTGAAACTAGAAACCAACCTCCATGACAAAACTCAAAAAACATTCAAGGTCATGGAGACTGAATAGCATGCTATTAAACAATGAATGGATAACAATGAGATCAAGGAAGAAATCAAAAACTTTCTGGAAACAAATGAAAATGAACACACAACAGTTTCAAACTTATGGGACACAGAGAAAGCAGTCCTGAGAGGGAAGTTCATAGCAATACAGGCCTACCTAAAAAAGAGAAACATCTCAAACAAACGATCCAACCCCACATCTACGAGAACTAGAGGAAAAACAACAAACAAGGCCCAGAGAGGGTAGAAGGAAGGAATTAATCAGAATAGGAGCAGAGTTAAATTACATAGAGACTAAAAGAACTATTCAAAGGATCAATAAATCCAGGACCTTACTTCTTTGAAAAGATAAACAAAATTGACAAGCCTTTAACCAGACTCATCAAGATAAAAAGAGAGAGGACCCAAATAAACAAAATCAAAAGTGAAAGAAGAGAAGTTACAACTGATGCCACAGAAATAAAAAGCAAAAAGCAAAAAAGAAATGTAAGAAATTTCTATGAACAACTATATGCCAAGAAATTTGAAAACCTCGGTGAAATAGACAAATTTCTAGAAACATGTAATTTTCCAAAACTGAATTAAGAGGAAGCAGAAAGCCTGAATAGACCAATAACAACTAGTGAAACTGAAGCAGTAATCAAAAAAAAAATCCTGGCACACAAAAGCCCTGAATGTACAACTTCACAAGCAAATTTTCCCAATCATTTAGGAAAGAGTTAACCCCTATCCTTCTCAAAATATCCCAAAAAGATTCAAGAAGAAAAATGACACCCATGCTCTTTTTACAAAGCCAGTATTCTCCTAATTCCAAAACCAGATAAAAACACAAAAAGAAAGAAAACTACAGGCCAATATTGCTGATGAATACAGATGCCTAAATCCTTAACAAAATATTAGTAAATTGGATCCAGAAATACATTAAAAAGATCATACAACATGATCAAGTGGGATTCATCCAGGAGATGTAAGACTGGTATAATATTTACAGGTAAATAAATATAATATACCACATAAGCAAAATGACAAGACAAAAATCACATAATCATATCAATAGATAGTCAAAAAGCATTTGATAAAATACAGCACCCATTTTTTATAAAAATGCTCAGCAACATGTAAAGGGAGCATACTTCAATATAATAAAGGCCATATGTGAGAAATCTACAACCAACATCATATTCAATGGGCAAAAACTAAAAGCCTTTACCCTAAAATCAGAAATAAGACAAAACCACCTGCTTTCACCACTTTTATTCAATATAGTACTGGAAGTACTAGCCACAACAGTCAGACAAGAAAAGGAAATAAAAGGCATCCAAATTGGAAAAGAGGAAACAAAACTGTCACTGTTTGCAGATGACATGATAGTGTACATGGAAAATCCTGTAGACTCCACCAAAACACTGCCGACCTAATAAATGAATGTGGCAAAACAGTGGGATACAAAGTCAATATTCAAAAATCAGTCCTGGCTGGTATAGTTTTAGTGAATTGAGCATGGGCTGTAACCAAAGGGTCACCAGTTCGATTCCCAGTCAGGGCACATGCCTGGGTTTGCAAGCCAGATCCCCAGCGGGGACCACATGAGAGGCAATCATACATTGATGTTTCTTTCTCTCTTTCTTCCTCCCTTCCCCTCTGTCTAAAAATAAATAAATAAAATCTTAAAAAAAAAAGAAATCAAAGGCATTTTTGTATACCTACGAGATACCAGAAACAGAAACTAAGAAAATAATCCCATTTACTATGGCAATAAGAAAAATAAAGTACCTAGGAATGAACTTAACCAGGGAGGTAAAAGACCTGTACTCAGAAAACTACAGAACACTGGAGAATTGAGGAGGATACAATAAATGGAAGCATATACCATGTTCATGGATTGGAAGAGTTAACATCATTAAAATGTCCATAGTACCGAAAGCCAAATATAGATTCAATGCAATCCTTATTAAAATACCAATGACATATTTCACAGATTTAGAATAAATATTTAAAAATTTGTATGGAACCAAAAATGACCCTGAATAGCCTCAACAATCTTGAGAAAGAAGAACAAAGTAGGAGGGATCACAATACTTGATATCAAACTATATTACAAGGACACTGTACTCAACACAGTCTGGTACTGGCATAAGAACAGACACGTAGACCAATGGAACAGAAAAGAGTACCCAGAAATAAACCCACATCTCTATGGTCAATTAATATTTAATAAAGGGGGCGGGGGCATAAAACAGAGTAAAAACAGCCTCTTCAACAAATGGTGTTGGGGGAACTGGATTGATACATGCCAAAAATGAAACTATACAACCAACTTACACCATACACCAGAATAAACTCAAAATGTATAAAAGACTTAAACATAAACCATGACACCATGAAAGTCCTAGAGGAAAACATAGGCAGCAAAATTTCAGATACTCCATGCAGCAGTATTTTTGCCAATATATCCTCTAGGGCAAGAGAAATAAAGGAAAAATGAACAAATGGGACTATATCAAAATTAAAAAGCTTCTGAACACCCAAAGAAATGAAAAGGGAACCAACACTATAGGAAAACATATTTTTCAATGATATCTCAGACAAAGGTTTGATCTCCAAAATATATAAGAAGTCATATGACTCAACACATGAAAAACAAATAACCCAATTTAAAAAATGGGCAAAGGACCTGAATACGCACTTCTCCAAGGAGGACATGCAGAGGGCCCAGAGACATGAAAGGATGCTCAACATCATTAGCTGTCATGGAGATGCAAATTAAAACCACAATGAGATACCAACTCACGCCGGGTAGAATGGCCATCATTAACAAATCAACAAACATGAAGTGCTGGTAAAGGTGTAGAGAGAAAAGGGAACCATAGTCACTATTGGTGGGAATGCAGACTGGTGCAGCCACTGTGGAAAACTATGGAATTTCATCAAAAAACTAAAAAACGGTACTGCCTTGTAATCCAGCAATTCCACTGCTGAGATTATTCCCTACGAATCCTGAAATATCAGTCAAAAGAACAATGCACCCCTGTGTTCATAGCAGTATTTACAATAGCCAAGTGCTGGAAACAGCTTAAGTGCCCATCAGTAAATGAGAGGATCAAAAAACTGTGGTACATTTACATGATGGAATACTACACAGCAGAAAGAAAGAAGGAACCCCTACCCTCCCCTACAGCATGTATGGAACTGGAGAATATAGTGTTCAGTGAAATGAGCCAGGTGGTAAAAGACAAATACCATATAATCTCACCTATAACAGGACCCCAAACAAAGAAGCAAAATAGAACCAGAGGCATGGAAACAAGGAACAGACGGACATTGACCAGAGGATGGGGTGGGAGGGGGAAGGAAAGGAAAGAGTCTAGTCTAGGAACAGGTATAAATGACCCAAGGACATGGATAGCAGGGTGGAGACTGACTGTGGCAGCCGGAGGGGAGGGGCAGGGGAGAGCAATAGGGGAAGTGTGGGATGACTGTAATAGAACAACAATAAAAAAGTCTAAATACTTTCCTAAAAAAAAACTTATCTGAATCCCAAACATTACCTGGCATTTTAGGTAATAAAACCTAAATTAATTTATTAAAAAATTATGAAATACCAGAACTATTATGAAAATGACAAATAATACAAAATATAATGGAACCTCAGTTCTCAAACTTAATTTGTTCTGGGAAACTGTTTGAGGAGTGATTTGTTTGAAAACCCAATCTCCTCTGTCTCCTGAGAGATGCATGACTGATCATACAGGTGACAGCATTAAAGGGTTTTCAGGTAGAGAACTGAGCCCCAAAGTTATTTAGACAACTGAGATATTTTTCCCATGAACCACTTGGTTGAGAATCAAATTTTTCGAAAACCAAATGTTCAAGAACCAAGGTTTGACTGTATAACCAGATACTCATCACTTAGATACAATCTACTTCTGCACCTTCTCCCAGAGGTAAAAAATGAATTTCTTTCCATTTTAATTTCATAGGCACATATCCAGTATTTATATTGTTTTGAACAAAGAATGTATTTATTTTTTTACAATTATTTATTTTTAGAGAGAGGAGAAGAGGAGGAGAAAGAAAAGGAGAGCAACATTAATGTGAAAGAGAACATTGATAGGTTATGTCTATAACGAGTCCCAACTAGGGCCTGAACCCGCAACCCAGCCAGGTGCCCTGACTGGGAATGGAACCAGTGACTCTTCACTCCACAGGACAGTGCTCAACCAACTGAACCACTCTGATCAGGGCTTGAGCAAAGAATAGTAATGGGAATTCCCAGAAAGGCCAATTAGAAAAGCACGGGGGGTGGGATGGGATGGGAGTAATAGACAGAAAACTGTACTTGAAACATAAGTAAATAAATAAATAAATAAATAAATAAATAAATAAATAAATAAATAAGAAAAGGTTTTCAATTTCACTCTTCCCCTCCCTTTTTTATTGTTGTTCAAGTACAGTTGTCTCCATTTCTCCCCCACCATTCCCCCCCTGAGCCATCCCCACCTCCCACCCTCAATCCTACCTCCCAAAGTTTTGTCCAGGTGTCTTTTATACCTGTTCCTTGATATGCAAATTAAAATAAGAGAGACAGGTACTCTGTCAGCCATCAGACTGAAAAAAAGTTAAAAGTCTATAACATGAAGTGTTGGTGAAGAGAAGAATAAAGGACAACTTCAACACCAAAGACAGAAATGTAAGTTGATATAATGTATTTTGAAAACGATTTAGTAAATTTTTAGTAAAACTAAGACTATTACTAGGCTATGTCCCAGAAATCACCCTTCTAGGTTTTGACCTATGAGAAAGTGACACACACAGACCGCAGGAGTCACATAAAAGAACTATGTTGATAAATGTAACAGCTAACACTTGTACAGTGCCTTTTATGCACCAGGCACCATTCTAATCCCTTCCTATGTTTCACTCTATCATCCTCATAACATGCCTAACTAACAGACACATAACACATTTTAACTGAGGCACACAGGCTTATGGCACGCCAAAGTCACATGACTAGCCGTTGTGGAACCACAAACCCAAGCACTCCAGTTCTGGAGTCTGTTAACTATGCTGTATGGGTCACTGAAGCACTTCATGGATGCTCAGAAGGGTGAAAGTCATTGAAGTGTTCGCCAAGAGAGGAGGAAACAAGCACACAGCAGTACATGCACGCAGAACAGAACAGCACAGAATAGCACAGTTGGGAGGTACGAGCCAGACCTACGGAGAGCAGCTGATACACATCTGAATAACCTAATGTGGAGTGAGAAGGCAATATGCAAAACGACTTGTACTACATGATGCCTACTTATCTTCACGATTTATTTCCAATAGCTGAAATAGCTAAAGCTATCTTAGACAATAATAATAATATAGAATCAAGGGCAAATTAAAGGGATCTTTTTATTCCCTTTGGAGTTAAGGACTGATAAGACCAAGTGTAATGTGTCAGTTCTGGGAACTACAAGATGGATCAATTACCTAAGATTTTGAAGTGAGCAGCTGGAGTGGTGAAGGGTTTTGTGGCTGTTGGTGGAACGCGCATTCTAAATCTCTCCAATTAGGGAACAAATCTACTTGTGTGCAAGAAAGGAAAATGTCCTCCATCATCTCTCCCTTTTTCTCCACAGTCTTCTCATCAAATGTCGGTGTACACACTTGGAGTAAGATCTATCTTTTTGACTTAGGACAATTATCTTCATGTCGAACACTAACAAATACTGTAACAACTTCAACTTAACTTTATGTCCTGTAGAAATGATGTTCTTAAGTGCATGAAAGGGTTTTAAGTAATAAATTGCACACAAAAAATATTCACAGAAAACTAAATAATAATAATAATGATAATAAACAACTCCTTTTATATGACCAAAATGGTGAATAAATGATGAGACAATAAAACTTAATAGTTTATATATTGTATAGTAGATAAGTCTACCAAGAAATTTTCCTCCTCCTTAAACAGTTTATCAACAAAACAGTACCCTCTTTAAGAATATATATTTAAGAAGAGGCCCTGGCTGGTGTAGCTCAGGGGATTGAGTGCGGGCCTACGAACTACACGATCGAGGTTCAATTCCCAGTCAGGGCACATGCCTGGGTTGCAGGCCAGTCCCCAGCAGGGGATGCACAAGAAGCAACCATACATTGATATTTCTCTCCTCTCCTTCCCTTCCTCTCTAAAAGATAAATAAATAAAGTATTTTTTAAAAAAAAGAAGAGGCTCTAGGACTAAAAACAATGATCTGAGCAAGGACACAAAATGGAGCGCTTCTTCCACACCCACCAAAGGAGCTTCCTCTAAGTAATAAACAAAGGAGCCCTGTGAAGAGGCCACAATGTTAGTACCAGTTCATCGAGACCATCAGCCTCCACAGAGTGGGGCTGCTCTCTATGGAAAAGCAGTAAATATTAAAACAATCTCTGCTGAGGGAAAAAATCTAATACGGACAAATCTTTGAAAGATCAAGAAGTTAAAGTGAGCACTGACAAACATGGTTAAAATGTTAGTTTCCATGGAAACTTCATGGATACCTAAGTGGAGGTATATTAAATGTTAATTACTCTTAATCTTAGCTGTTGAAAAAAATGCTTTAGGTTTGGGTGCGGCACCTCCTTTTGAAAGTATTGTTGGCACTCCAGTGTAGACCTTCTTTCCCACGTGGGACACACCTTGTTCAAAAGACAAAGTGACTCATAAGAAGCCACAATCCAAGATGTGATATTCAGCATTTAACTTGCTAATGATACCCCAGATGTAACCACAGCTTCTACTATGAGAAAAAATAGCAGATGGTGGATTAAAAACTATGGCTTCTCTATTCCACTAGAGTCAGTTGTGCAAGAATAGTAAAAATACAGTTTAAAGAGTGTCAGATAAGGTAATGAGGAGAAAGACCACAGGGAGATGGTCAAAGTGTGCCAAGATCAATAAATGTTACTCAATATTTACCACTTAACAAAAAATAAGCCAAGCATAGGTGAAAATGACTAGATAAGAAAGAACACAAAGGCGACTGTGTAAGAGTTGACTAAGCAAATCAGTACCACAATGATTAAAAACACCAAGTGATTAATAAACCCACCCTTATACAATCAGTTAATCTATGACAAATAAAGCAAGAATATACAATGGGGAAAACACAGTCTTTCAATAAATGGTATTGGGAAAACCAGACAGATACATGCAAAAAAAGTAAAACTAGATCATTTTCTTACACTATATACAAAGAATAAATTCAAAATGGATTAAAGACTTTAATGTAAGACCTGAAACCACAAAACTCCAACAAAAAATATAGGCAATAAACTCTTTCAGAAATGAGAAGAAATCTTTCCTTTACATTGTACTAAATAAAAAATCCCAATTCAGTTTTAAAATCTAGAAATAGCTTTCTGTTTGGAGGCAAACATTTTAATGGAAAAGTAATTGCTTCACACCTATAAAAAATCAGCAATTTTCTCCCATACATGAATTTTTGAGGTTCTTCCTTTGGCTTAATCCTCAGGAAACGTTAGTTTATATTCAAAAGTTAAAGATAAAATTGCTCCATATATTATTTTTGGTATCTCTTCTTTCCAATCTCTTATCATTTTCCAGATTTGTTTTCCACAATTTGCATCAATCCTACAGGAACAACTAGGAAATATTATACAAATATACAATTATACCAATAATAGACACATCCCTCACACACAGTACCCAATCTTCATCCTTCAGTGTGACCTGCAGGTCAAAGTTCACCTACCTATTTTGAGTTATCCAGTAACATGAATTTTATGGAAAAATACAAGATTAATAACAAAAACTTTCTAAGACTTCTAATGAAGGTTTGTGATCAGATAAGTATGCTACTGGTAGCACATTTAATGAGTACTTAAGTAATATTATTAACAGCCCAATAATTAGACCCCTTTGACACATACACACACACACACACACAAAATCAAACTAACAGGGTCATAATTTCTAGCAATACTGGTTACAGGTGCTCTGGTCTTAACTGTTTTTTATTCTTTCCCCTTAATTTGATTAAGCCAGAAATAATGAGCAAATGTGAACCCTTCCTGGAATGCATCATTTAATTTCTTTTCAAATATTGCACAGGCGGAACCCAGCAGTTTCTTGGCAATATAATGAGTTAGGACCCAAGAAAGACAAAATATTCCATCAATTATCAACTTAGGGTAAGATGCACAACAAAGTTTCTCACATTGCATTTACCTTCAGGGTCTGACTTTATTAAAGAGCAGCCCAAACATTACCTAGCTATGAAGAAAGGGATGCACTGCTGTGCAGAGTTTAAGTTTTCCCAAAGAGCAAAAGTAGTGGACGGGAGAATTCTAAATCTGCCAGACAGCAGATGTAGAATTGGACTCTGTAGAGCAGTCACTCATCAGAAAAGGCCGTGGTTACAATCTGTCCACTTTTTAGTGCAAGTTTACCTATGAGGGTAAGAGGCTACAAAGAAGTGGGCGATTAGAGATTACTACCACATCCTGACACATTAACAATACTTTCCAACAAACTGACACATGGGGATGGCAGCTGCTGCCGTCACAAATTAACAATGGGTTTGTGCACCCTCGTCATCCCATCACTGTTCAGGAGGCTAAACTGAGAGGTGGCTCCAGGATGACGCTTCCAGTGATGTCACTTCCACAACAGAAAATTTCTATTGCCTCAAACGTGAAGCCTCAATTCTAAAGCTTTCAAGGTCTCCCATAAGCTAATCTGGATCTGCCTTTCCAAGATTTCCCTGCAACACTCTTATTCAAGGATGTTGTAGGTGTGGGGAAGGATCAAACTTTCCTCTACCTTCAAGGTTCTGGCTGGTCTAATAATCAAATAGTCATAACACGGATTAGCAAGAGAAAATAACCAAATTTCATACATGTAGATGGGAACCCTGCACACATAAGAGAGTCTGAGCTGCTGCACAGATGACAGGTGCAGAGACACAAAGGGTGACCGAAGTGCATAAAACCGCCTGAACTAGGGGTGAAACCCTGGGGGCTTCAAAGGGACACTGCAGGGTGACAGGAAGAGCAGACATTCAGTACAGAGAAGTTTGCCCTGCCTGTAGGTCAGAAGAAGTGATCTCTGATAATCTCTTGTGGGCAAGGTCCCTTATTCAATTCAAATTCCTCTAGATATCAGATAAAGGAAGCTGGAGAAACAGCTTGAAGTGGCTTGTTCTGGACCCTGGAGTCAGTCACAATGTCCTACTCTGTTTTGTTTTGTTTTTAATAATTTTAGAGAGAGGGAGGAAGAAAGAGAGGAAAGGGGGAAAGGAGACAGGAGAAAGAGAGGTAGGGAGGGAGGAGGAGAAATATCAATTTGTTTTTCCATTTATCTATGCATTCACTGGTTCATTCTTATACGTGCCATGATCGGGTATCGAAAAAATATCCTGCACTTTTCCAAACCTAAGATGCCACCAAGGCTTATTCTTTGCTCAAAATGCCTCCTCCCCGCTGAAAGGTGCCCTGTAACTCTGACTGTTGAGATTTCACCCATCTGGCTAAAGCCTTCAGTAATTTCCAGGAAAAGGGGGAAGTGCTGCTACACACGACACAAGCTCATGTGGTGCAAGTGCACATATATGACTGTGGGTAGTTTTGTGGATAAAAGAGAATCAGACACACATAAGTTCAGATCTTGGTCCTGCTTCATAGGCATGCTTTCTGAGGCCGATTTAACTACACTCTGTAACACTCAGTTAACTCAGCTATAAAATAAGACAGCAATGTCCAATCACACCAGTATTGTGAGAATATAATGAAAGTAGTTTGCTTAGAGTCTCTGGGTTAGAACAGGACCTCGGAAAGAATATCATTAACAATACCACTACTTCTCTAAGGGTTAAATAAAATAAACTATAAATGGCTTCTGAAAAGAATTTATTTCAATTGAATTCAAAACTTAAATTAAATACATGCCGCTTATTTGGGAAAATGGAGGGGAAAAATCAAACAAATCAAAATAGTCCAATGAGAAAGAAAATTGTAATTTCAAGAAATACTGAACAGGCTCCCCAGAGGGGAGAGGGGAAAGAATCATAGGGGAAAAGGGGATAGACTCACATGAAAAAGTATAAGGGACACATGGACAATAACTAAGGGTGGGGGGCGGAAATGGGAGGGAGGTGGGGAGCACTGGGTGGGGGGCGGGCAGGGCTGGGAATATAAGACAGAAAACTGTACTCGAACAAGAATTAAATTAAAAAAAATAATTAATTAATTAATTAATTAATTAAAAGAAAAAAGAAATATGGCTGAACCTTGGAAAGAGGTTGGGGGGGCTATTCTTCCTTTGATGAGGGGAATCAGTGTTTCTATAGCCAAAATAACTAAAAATCACGCATTTTAAAAGTAAAAAAATAAGTTAA
Source organism: Sturnira hondurensis (assembly GCF_014824575.4). Lineage (NCBI taxonomy): Eukaryota > Metazoa > Chordata > Mammalia > Chiroptera > Phyllostomidae > Sturnira > Sturnira hondurensis. Next base: position 15,318,621 of record NW_028093985.1, on the reverse strand, counting down.
AAAACCTAAATAAAATAACATGACGTTTTAGGCCCACAAGGTCATACATTATTTGCTGCTCTAAATGAAAACCTCTCCTTCTTTTCTTTTCAAATCTCTTTTCACATTTTTATCTCCTCTTGTTTACTGATACTCCTCTTATTTTCAGCATGTGCACTGATCACTTTTCAAATGTGTACGTACATTAAGTGGTCCACTTATGGGGCCTATCTTCCCTATGGATTTCAAAACAATTTCTAGAAAAATGGTGGGAAGGGAGAGGCTTGGGCTCCGCCCCTCTGTGGAAAACCCTGAGAGTGGAGCTGGAGTCCTCATGAAGAGTGGAGGGTGGACTGGAGAGTGGAGAGTGGAGAGTGGCTGGGGACTGCTCCCTTTCCCTCCTCCTGCTTGGAGACTCAGAGGATGGAACAGGAGCTGTGTTCCAAACACATCTGAGTCTGTGACCTCATTTCTGCAACCCCCTCCCCAAGCCACTCTCCAGTTGAGAGATGACATAGGCTTATCCTAGGGAAAGAATTACTCACAGGCAGTTGGTCAATGGTTTCTTTTCCCACTTGTTCCAGTCTGTCCACAGAAGGAGATTTAACAAACACTTGTGGTTAGAGTCATCTTTACCCTCAAGAAAATTATAATCTGTAAGTAGGAAAAAGTACAAACGTACAACAAAGAATGTGTGACAATTACACATTTATGTCGCTGACTTCATTCTCCCCTTTTCTTGTTTCATATCTGTATTAATTTCCTCAGGACTCCTTAGATTTATTATGTTCTTGAGGCCATAATTGTGACTATTTTGGGGTTTATTAGTCAGTTTGATTATTTGCTGACTCTCACAGAGAATTTACAAATGAGTGTAAACAAAAGAGGTATTTATTAAAAGTGTATCTTTGACTGTTCATAGTTATTCCCAAATAAGTGGTAAAAAGATACCCTTCAGAATGAGATTCTAATTAACAATTTTGACCCAGTGATCCCACTACTAGGAATATACTCTAAAAATCCCAAAACACGAATTCAAAAGAACTTACACACTGCTGTGTTCATAGTAGCACTATTTATCACAGCCAAGTGTTGGAAACAGAATGGATTGAAACACGGCAGTACATTTACACAATGGAGTACCATGCAGCAGAAAGAAAGGAGCTCCTACCCTTTGTAACAGCATGTATGGAACTGGAGGCTATTATGCTAACTGAATTAAGCCAAGTGATAGAAAACAAATACCATATGATCTCCCTTATAAGAGGAGTCCAATGAACAAAATTAACTAATGAGTAAAACAGAACCAGGGACATGGACACAGGGAATAGATTGACAGCTGCCAGAGGAAAGGGGCTGACAGCAGAAAGAAGGGGAAGGGGCTATTCAAGGAACATGCATGAATGCCCACGGACATGGATGATGGTGTGGAGCTGGATGGAGGAAGGTCAAGAGGGAAAAATTGGGACAACCATAACAGAAAAAACAAGAATTTTTTTTAAAAAAGACTATATGCTAAGTAACACTTGGAATCACTATTTGTTCTAAATTTAAACAAAACAACATTCCAATGGTGTTCTAAACCACTTAATTTGGTCTCTAATTCCACATTAAACCAAAGCAGTAAACAATCTTTTCTTCAAGTTGTTTGCTCTCTCACGGCCATGGTCACGACTGACGCAGACATCAGCTGGAAGGGAGGCCCCTAGGATTAGGTCATATGCATTGTGCGTAACTTGGCAGCCACTTGTAAACTCCAAAAGGAGTAAATCAGATACCAGTGACTGATTGTGAAGCTGAATTGCTTCCTCTTTGTAATTTTCTCACAAAACTGTTTGAATTCAGCTTCCCTTCTTTCTAACAGCAGCCACTTCTGACGGAAGTCTATTCTCTCAGACTTGCTTCTCTGTAGAAGAAATTGCTTATATTGTTGTTCTCAAGCCTATTAATAACTTAGAAAATCTGAGTTGCACATGCTGAATTTTAAACACCACCACAAATATTTTCACTGTATTTCTCTATGTTATGAATCCTATCTTTACCTCAAGAATATGAATTCAATAGAAAATTCACAAAGTAAAGTCATGGAAAATACATACAGGGTATATTTCCTACACTTAGGGATACAGCTTGAGATATTATAATTTCAGTGTACTTTTTCTGAATTTTGTCCCTAGGGCTTATGTTATGAGCATATAAAATATAGTGTTGTGTTAATGTTTTTATATTAGTTTAAATATTGCAATATACAAAGCTATACTGATTTATGCCTTTAAGGGTCTTTAAATTTGACTGCAGTAGATTGAGGTCACATTAAAAAATATACTGTATAATCTTTTAGCTCTTTCCTATTTCTTCACTTGAACTAATAACAAATAGTTCATTTGGCTTATTTTAAGGAATTATTCTTTAAAATATGAAACAGCTTTTCATTAAATGCATAATGAATGCCTCAATATGTAGGAAGCATTACCTTGGCATTAGTAACCACCCCCTCTAAAAATAGCTGGACCCTTAGTGACACATTGTAGAATAAAGACTTTCATTTTTTTAGTAGCTATAGTATAGAACCGGATACGCCGACTTCTTCAAATTAGACTATTTAATACATTTCTAATAAAAATGCTCTTAAGACATTGAAATGCATCTGTGGCACCCAAATTCTTATCCCAAAAAAACCTATAAAAATTCTATTTTCCTATTATGTCCCCAAATGCCAGTTCCATTCAAATCTGGAAACTATTCTCCATCTCTTCACGTCTGCAGCAGAAATAATTCTCATCATCAACCCTTAGCTGGCCGAAATGTCCTTGAAGTCTTGCAAAATAAACAGAATATAATCGAATGCAGAGCAATGCTTTTCTACCACTAATCCTGCCACACACAGTCCATTCCTCTGCCTTTACTAATGCTGGTATTTTAATTAGATGTAGATTCTACCTGGTAAAGACTTCTCATCTTTCAAGACCGCTTAAGCATTCTCATCTCTATAAAGGTTTTCCTGACCCCACCCTTCACCCTACATATAATAGCAGCTCACTTTTTGGTTGCCATTGTGTGCAATACAGGTGGCTATTGTATATCTATAACCTCTACTATATCCATTTATTTATATGTTTACCCCATTCCGAGTAGACCATAAATTGCTCAAGGGTCAAAACTATGTTGTCTCATTTAGCCTTATGTCTGCAATTCCTAGCAAAGAGCCTGGCAGATTTCATATGGCACTAAATCTTTGCAGAATAAGAACAATGATTGACTGCTGTATATACAAAGAGATATATTTGTTATGCTCCCACAAGATGTCAGAAAAGGTCTTTTTCTCGCCATTGTTGTTGTTACCTACAGCAGATGCAGAGTTTTCTGCTGCTCTGATCAAGTTTGAAAACGGGGGTGGAAGACAGACTTGCTTGTCCTCATCTGACTTTTCTATATTCACACAAGTCTTCAATCATTAACCCTGACAAATATTTTCAAAAGAGCAATTCCTAATCTGTATAGTTGAAAGTTGCTTAAGTGTGGACTATATAACATAAGGTCATTTTTACAGGGTCTCACAAATACCCAGTGAGTTGCGAGTGATGTTGAGTTGTAACAGTGACAGTCCAGCTACTCTGGCTTCCTTGGGTTAATCTCTTAGGCTCCTCCAGCCTTACTTAGTGCCTCTGTGGAGGGAAGAAACTATATAAGCAATGTCTATACACTTCTACTTACATAATTTAAAATATTAATACCCCCATCTAAAACAAAACTTATTGAGCACTTCTGTAGGCAGACACAAAGAAGCAAAGAAATATAATACTTTTCCTTTTTGTCTCAAGAGTATAAAGATACAAAAGATACACTCCCTAAATGCAGAGACTTTATTTTACAATATCTGGGCGGGGGGGGAGAAAATAGGGTTTTGTCATTGTCATATCTCATTAACTCACTTGCTTTCAAAATAACAGGCATTGTAATGAATACTTTCAGCCACCCATAGGTTAAAAGATATGGCATCAGACATAATAAACTCAGAAACCAACAGTGCTTGAATCATAATTATACACATGACCTAAATATGGAAGGATTATTCATTATGTGTGGACACAGGCTCTAACCCTAATGTATTATCAATATTACAACCCTGTTATTTATATCTTTATTCTAATGGCCATACTGATCACTTTGACACTATAGATATTTATAGTTAACTATTAAAATTAGCTATCAAAATTAGTTATCTATCTTGGGTGTCTATATTTTATCCTAACATGAAACGGTATTCCTATGGAAGGTAGAAAGATTTTACTGAAGAAAACATTTTCTGTACACTTCAATGGTTATTATCTCACCTCTAACCTTGCTTCTCAATAAGAAATTAATAAAGCTACTTGAAGAGCCAAATCTCTATCCCCACTCTGTGTCAGTAAGTTTCAGAAACCTTCACATTTGCTCTCCAACCCACTTGTAGAAGCATCAACGGGAACACAGGAAGCTGGTTTCCAGAGTCTGCCTCTCACCTCTCTGATGTCCGCCTCACCTCTCCCCACCGGCCATCAGCATCCTTGTACCCTTTGTTGTCTGTGTCTTCGGACTTTTGAAGGAAGGAGAACCATGTGAGGCTCTGAGAAGAGCAAGGGTTTTTTCTTGGAACCTCCCAATTAGAAATCGGAATGTTTTAATATGAAGAAAAGTTACAAAGTACAATTAGGGCCCACAATAACCAGATTAAGAGTTGAATGGAGTCCCTGGCCAGTGAGTCTCAGCTGGTTGGTGCACGGCCTGTGGGCTGAAAGGCAAGGGGCTCAATCTCCGTCAGGGCACATGGGGCAGCTGTGGGTTCGGTCCCCTGCCTGGGAGGTGACCAATCTATGGTTCTCTCTCACATCAATGTTTCTCCCTCTCTCTCTAAACTCAACAAACATTCAAAAAAGTTACAAAGAGTTAAATGGACTTTGGGGGATGGCTTGAAATAGTAACTTTTCTTTATAACTATTTTCCTGAAAAAGCTAATTCTGAATTGAACATGTTTAAATTATAAACCAAGATTTCTCATGCAATTTGTTTATAAGTTATAGACCACTACAACATCACAGTTCTTTAAGGATGTGAATATCTTTCTGAAGTTTCACTTTCCTTTAAGGAATTGAAAATACAGGAGAGCTTATTTTCATGAGAAAGTGATGACAGGTTAGTTTTAAACTGCTGAAAAATTTTTTAGGAGCAAGCCTACAATTTCTTTTCACCTCACTGTTTTTCTCTTTATTTTAACCAATTTTTTATTAAAAGTCTAGTGCACGCCAAAAAGCTTTTTATGAAGGACAGAAACATGGCAATGAGCAAAACAAGCAATTCCTGACCTAACTGACTTAAATTGTAGGAGGTGGGGAACAAGGAGTAAAGAAGGGAACAGAATATATTTAATGGACAAGAGATTCCAGATATTAATATATGACATGATATAAATATGAGGGAGGACCCCCAATATAAAACTTATTTATAAAATATTGTGTTTATTCTTACATGTTTAAACCTCAGTCACCTTCAAAGTACTCTCTATTTGCTACAACACACCTACTGAAACTTTTTTCTACTGCTCAAAAGTTTTTGAACTTGTTGATTTTGATGCCTTTTAGTGCTTCTGCATTTTTTGTTTCACCTCTTCTACATTGGCAAAACTCTTTTCATTCAGGAGAAACAAAATAAAAAACGCCACTTGGAGCAAGATCTGGTGAATGGGGAGAAGGTGGGGCACAAGGGTCATGCCGTTTTTGGTCAAAAATTGCTGAATACTCAGTGCAGTGTGGGCAGGTGCGCTTGTTACTCACCCATCGTGAAACGGGCAAATGCGTTGAGTCTTTGAAAAAACATTTTGCTGAAGCCGAGTGCAGCTTCTCACAACAACCTCAGCTGGCACATTGACACAGATGGGTTCCTAGAACACTCACTTAATGGGGGAAGCCTGTACTGCAAGGGGCCCATCCTCCAGAAGATAATTTTGGGTTTTTCTTTTGGTCCCCCCTCGTACAACCGTGATGTGATATTGTCAGGTAGGGGGGCTACTCAGGAAGCCATTCAAAGGTGATAATAAGTGAGCAGAGTGTGAATAAAGGATGAGTGAATATATAAATGAGAAAAAACACTGGTGCAGAACTTTCCAGTCTTAGGCAGGTTGAGAAGTACCCTCTGTGGCTGGTGCTGGGTAAACAGGTGGAGACAGTAGGAAGTGAGGTCAGAGTACAAAGAGACGACCCTCGAGGATAAGCTGGAGGGAGGTCAGAAGTTCCTCTTTATGTGCCAAAGAAAGTCACTGAAGGGTGTTAGGTGAAAGAATAACTCCAGTTGATTTAGTCTGTAAAAGGTCTGCTCTGGTTGCTTGAAAAAGTAACAGACTTCAAAAGAAAAGGGCAGGAGTCAAACAAACCATAGGGTCAGGCCTGCAGGCTGCTATAGAAGGCAGATGGTTTAGACAAGCACAGGAATAGTAAAAATGGATAGGAGGGGGCACAGCTGAGGTGCAGAGAGCTAAAATGCATTCAATTCCCACGTATGGTTCACTCAATGCATATTTTAAAAGGAAATCCATACTAAAAGGCTTTAAAATATGCCAAAGTGAGACCATGAACTCGGAGGCTGACTTTCTTTTAACTTGTGTCCCAAGGGGCGAAGGTGTAAGTTGGGTAAGGGTGGAGCTTGGAGGTGAGTTCTGGGGTTGTTAAGGAATTGCCCTGTTTTCACGCCAAATCCCATAAAATCCCTTGCATGTGCCATCTTCTGCAGATAAAAATTTGGCCACAGAATGCACTTGCTTGTTGATATGTGACATGCAAATGTTTCAATTTGGCAATAACATTCAGCCTCATCACCAAAACACAGAGCCTGAAACCAGGTTCCTCCCCACCCCTGGCAGAACACAGAGTGTATGTTCCCAGGGGGCGGGCTCCAGATAGGCTCTGCCAGGAAGGTGGTTCTAACTGCACACAGCTACCAGTCTGTAAGAAAGGCTGCTTCGCTTCATCAATTGTTGTTATTTTGGCCCTCATATACCTTTGGCATAGAATATGATATAAAAAATAGTCTCTTTGCTCAGAAACTGAAAGCTTAGCTAGGCAATAGGCAACTGAGTTGCATTCAGTACTTAGTCGAACTAAGGTGCACTGTGTTGGTAAAGCAAACATTTACAACTCAAAGACACAGCTTCTTGGGACTTACAGACGTATATGGAAACATAAAATCCAATTTTGTAAGAGTCACTTATTGAAAAAAATCATAGAAGGAAGCAAGATGTCACAGAGCTAAAAAAGAGACAGAAGAAAGGCCTGCTAATGTGATTTGTACAGTAGTAAATGTTAACCATTCCCCAATAAAGCTACAAAAGATAAATACATAAAACTAACTGTTGTGATGGGTACACAACTGTGTGTATTTACTAAAAGCCATTGAACTGCATGCTTTAAATGGGTGAAATGGATGCTGTGTAAATTATATCACAGCAAAGATGTTTTCAAAACGGTCTCTCAGAGACCGTGCAGTTATACCCCATGGAAATGGAGGGAAGAGTCGCCATTGGGAGGTTGGGAGGTGTCCTTCGTGGAGGGGTGGAAGGGAGATGGGGCCAACTGGCTACTACATGCGGGCAACTAACCTAACCCCTTGGGGTCTCAGATTTCTCATGTGTAAAGGGAGGCAATCATGATGATTACCGATTTCTTCAGTGTGTCGTTAAGATCACACGGAATTATGCACGTCAGGTACTTTTGGTACTGCTGTTTCATTAAATGTCTCTGTGCTTCTAAAATATATGAGTTTGCCTGTTTCAAATTTCAAATGTATAGACATGCACAAGCTCACACCATATATACACACGCCTACATACATATGTACATATACACAGACAGCTTTTTAAAATATAGGTATGGGCCCTGGCTGGGTAGCTTAGCTGAAGAGAGTGTCATCCCGATGTGCCAAGGTTGTGGGCTTGACCTCTGGTCAGGGCACATACATAAATCAACCAATGAATGCATAGAGAAGTGGAAAAACAAGTCAATATTACTCATGTTCTTTTTCTCTTCTCCTCTCTCTAAAATGAAAAAAAAATAGATATATAGAGTGGGAGGCAAAAGTAGGTTTACAGTTGCACATATGAAAAATAATACAATAATTAATAAATAAAACAATAATAAACTGTATTTCACATACTGACAAATGTAAGCCTACTCCTGCCCCACTCTGTTGTATATATTAATGTAGGTGTATATAGAAATAGATATTTTTATATAAATAGGTATAAATTTATATATGTATGTATATTTCCGGTTCTTAAGTTCTAACATTAAACAAAAGCCATAAAGACACAAATTTAAAAATTACTTAAGATTGGGGGGGAATCTCCTTTGAAAAATAGAAACAGAAAAATTCATATGGTGTCTCGCACAGCACAGACCGACATTAAAGCCTTCCTGGGACAGTAAAGTGAGGGAGCCCTGATACCAGGCATATTGTTTTAAAAGGGTGCAGCTGGAAAACTGCCACTTTTTTTGCAGTTGGTTCAAGAAAACCTCAAGGACCAAAACCCAGGCTCTCTCCAGAAGACAGTAGGCAGGGTTTGTCTCCGAGCAGAGGCTACCGCCTCTCCCACAAGGCCTGTGTTTTCAGCTTTTTAAACTTGATCTACTATCTTCTCAGCAACACTGCGAGGCGGGCGTTCTTATTATTTTTTCCAGTGATTTTTCCCAGGGAGCTCAAGGATATTACCACATTTGTCCTTCTAATTCCAAAACCCAGGACTCTCCCCCTGCAGACTACATTTCTTGTGTAAAGTTCTTCAGAGCTATCATTAAATATTCATAAAAACAATTTTTTTCACATGCTGATTTTTCCCTACTTAGGGACATCAAAGAAGTCTTTTAAAAACTCAGGGATGGTTTATGTTTCTGAGGCTGTAATAAAAGATTCCAAACTGGCATTTTCTGGTAAAGTCTGGATTTGCCTCACAAATGTTCCTGGTAACAAAGCCATGTTGCAAGCATGATAATGTCACTGTAGCCTCATTCAGAATATTACTCACTCTTTCTGTTGCTCTGCTACTTCAGCACTCGGGAAAGACTGCATTTCCCAGTAGTGTGACCATGATACTATTTTCGTATCTTCTGTGTTCACTGACTTTCAATTTAGTGAGAACAGTCTATGTTGAGCTCAACTTTGAATGCTTGTTGTAAAAAAAAAAAGGAGCTGGATTTCATTATTAAAAGATTTTGAGAATAAAAATTTTGATATATAAAGAAAATGTATATTTAAGAAAGCAAAAATAAAATTCATTATTTCTTCTGAAATTCAATATTTGGATCAATAGTCAAGTTTCACCCCATTTTGAGCACCATCCTTGCCTTAATTCCTCAAAATACTTATGTCCATTGTAATATTTTTGGATGTAGAAGGAATTACACAATTATTTGATAATAACTAGTTACAAATTTACTCCATGACTGATTGTAAATTCATAAGACATTAAATAATAATAATACCCCAAAATGTATGGTCATCAAGGAAATTCGGATTTAAGAAAGGGGGGCACACAAACCAGAGGGAATCTTCTCCTCTGCATGACGTGATGGCTGAGGCGCACCCGCAGACCACTGTTTGCCTTAGGCTTAAAACATGTGAAAGCTCTCAAAGCACATGAATAAAAACATGGGCCAAAGAGAAATTTACTAATTCCTAAGCCCTTTCAATACAAAAAGTGAGGAGACCTGCCCCTTTGGTTCCAGGTTCTGGTTTCTTTATGATCGAGACCCGGTGGTTTTCTTGCTGCCTGTTCTCTCACTGGCCCCTTCTCTCACTGCCAAAGTTGTCTCTGCTGGGGCCCAAAACAGCCTTGGCCATTTCCTCCCGAATCTTCGATGCCTAATTTTCATCCTCTTTCTCCAAGGTTTCCAGTGACCTTGTTCTTGCCAAATGGGAGGACTAATCTCTCACTGATGCTAAATCCTTCCATTTGAAATCTGTTTTCTTCCTCGGCCTGAAAAGGTTTTAGTAGAAACTTTAAACCCCTGATGCCCAAAACTGCACATGTCCCTCTCCATCTATGAAAACTTTCAGCCTTTTCTACTTAGGTCCAATGAAACCACAGGTATCACAGTCACCTTAAAATCATCTGCCTCCTTTGGTGGCAGAGTAAATCTCATCAATTCCTGATTTATGAGGCCACACAGCATCGTGGTTAAAGGCAAGGCCCGGAGTCTGACTGCTGAGGTTCGAAACTGGTTCTGTCACTTCCAACCTGTGACGCAGGGCAAGTACCTCAAACGCTTTGTGTCTTGATTTCCTCATCTGTAAAACAGGATTATTAAAAGCCACCTCATATAATCCTTCACATTAATCTTCAATTAATCTTTTAACTAATCTTTAATTAATCTTTAACGAATCTTTTAGTTAAAAAATTGCAATGTGGCCTTTGGATCGCTTTCAAGAAAGAAGTGGAACTGCAAGAGTTCTATAAAGCAAAACAGGTTTATTCGTTCTCATTCCTTCCTTTGAATCCTCGTGGCCACCACCGCCGTCCAGGCTGCCAGCCCAGAACAACCAGGTGCTGATGGGAGCCGCCTCACCTGCCTCTCTAAACTGATCTCCCCAATTCTGGCCTCCCGTCTACTTTCGTCCATTTTCATCTAATCCCTAACTGCCAGATTAAGCCTTAAAAACACTCCTTTCACATTGTGCCTTTTGGGGCTTCCTCCAGCGGCGACTCCTCTGGGTTCTCATGCAACATGCACCCGCCTCCCGGGGAGCTAGCACACCTGTTTATGCACACGTGTGAGCCCCACCTAAGTGGAACTCTCCAGGTTCACTATGCCATCCACGCTTTTGTGCTTGTACTTTTCCCTGCCCGGAACATGCCACATTCCAAGTTTTCAAATCTTACACGTTCTTCAGCAACCAGCTTGGACACTATGGAGCCTTTTCAAGCTTAGGTAGTACCACACGGTGTGGGAAAGAAATAGAGGTCATCATCTGGCCACAGAACACCTGGTTCTTATCATGAGGCTGCTGTTTTAGACTGCCATTTACATACTTCACGGGTGCTTATCTGGCTTGGTATTTCCCATTGCACAATCTCCGAGTTGAGCTCGTAGTCGATGGGGTGAAAGTGGCTGTGTTCTTGGAAGAGTGACGATCCTCATGTGGGAGAAGAAGGGTTTGCTCAAGTTTCTGTTTTAATTTCACCACTGGATGGCTGAATGGGCCTTTGTAGTCAGGAATGTGATAGCACTTTGGCTATGATGGTGAGCATGCCTAGAGTCAAATACTTTAATAAGCTCAACTTAAATGCACATTCGCATGTGTGCGCAGAAGGCTCTTAATTCATTTTCACCTAGTTAATCTTCACATGAAGAAAAGAAACAGTTATGTACCTCAGAAGTTTTGTACAAAAAATAAAATAAAGCCTTACATACTGAATCCCATTAAGGTCTGGCACTTACAGCTCTTTATAAGAAAGAAAGAATTGCGGGGGGGAGGGGTGGCTCGTAATACTTTCTAGTGGTTTATTTTATGCCCAAAACAACACTGAGAAGTTTTGAACACTGTGAAATGCTGTAAGACCAAATAAAGCCTAGTCTGTACTCTGAGTCAGACATCAGTTCACTTGCCTAAGGATCTTTCCTTTTCTTGGTAACCCAAGAGTGGGGCGAACTTCACATCAAGAAGGAAAGATAAATGTTTGTAAGTAATTTCAAAGGCAATGATATTTTAAATGAAAGCAAAAATTTAATTAATGCAATTTCTTAATTTTCATAGCAAGGAAAATAGTTCAATCATGTGGTTTAGTAGTAACAATAACAACAGCACCAGCAGCAGTGGCGGCGGGAACGGCCAGAGATGTGCTCCGGCAGAGCACAGCTAACCTACTGTCTCAGCAAGCCGGATCCTAAGCCACTCACACCTGCAGTAACACATTCTCACAGGTGTTCTACTGAGTACGCGACCCTTTGCGCTGTTCCAATCCTCAAGGCAAGGTCCAATGTCGATCTTTGTACTTAAACACTTTTTTTTTAAAGTAACAAAAGCAGAAATAGCAGAGGATACTCAGGTTAAAAAGTGATTAACCAAACTTCCAACTAATGACAAGTCTTCTGATTAATGGACATTTTCCACTTTTCATCTTACGCTGCTTCAATCCATAAAAAGGTTTATTAGATAGATACATGTTTCCCAACCCTACACACAATGATTTTCTGGAGTCGGCAGTCCCAACAAGACAGCGCAAGCTGCAGGAAGAAGAACCAGAAAGAGCAGTGTAGGGAGGTCACAGGTCACTTCTGGCTTCAGTCACGTGCTGTCAATGAGTCTCCGAGAGGCTGAAAAATGCTAGATGTGCACAGCCAGCATGGCACAACTGCAGATGACAGCAGAATCTACCGGCAGGAGGATCAGAGAAGGATCCTACCTGGGAAACAAAAGGACGCTGCAAATGGCATACCAAAATGTTGCAAAATGAGGAAACTGGACGAGATACCAACAGCCCAACTCGTGCTAAATTCCTAAAAACAGCTCTCTGAATGTTAAGGCAATCCCCTGTCCACTCTCTGAGTGAAGGGCCTCTGCAGCTGGAACTCCTGCACAGTCAGTGGCCACCCCAAAATGGATATTTAAATACTTCAAATTCGCAGATATCCAGTGTCATCTGGTGATGTGTAGGCTGCTGGTAAATTTAATCATTTCAATATACATTTGTCTACACATATTTGCGCTTCAGTTTCAGAAAATGTGCTCAAGCCACACAGTCAAAGACAGAGGAAAAACAAAACAAACACTCCATCCTAGTTAAGTTTATTAATCAGAGTAAATACAGGTCTGTCTTATCATCATGTTTTCTATGAGGAAACTGCTGTTCTTTTTTTAGATTTGGAGAATTGCCTTTCCCAATAGAACCCCCCAGAACTGAGAACCCTGAACTGCAAACTTGTCCTTTGTCCCAGTTGTTTACCAATCTTATCAGGCACACATGGGCTGGCAATGTGATTCTAAGATAAAAATTCCAAAGATATAATTAGATGCTTTTCCGAGAAACATCTCCCAATGCCATGAAAATTTGCTTGCTGTTCTTCACTTCATAGTTGAAGCGAATGGTCTTACAATTTTTTGCCACTTAACCAATTTTTTTAGACAAGTGAGGAATATGAACTTGGCACTGGGGAAAATATATATATCTATTAAATAAACAATTCTGAAAATACAGAGCTTATCTCAAACTTCTAGCTGTGGCAATCGATAAACCTACTTTTCTATAACACACTTCTTCAAGCTTATAATAGCCTGAATATAATGAAAATAAATTTTCTGCCCTGAATTTAATTATAAATGATAAATGATAAGAGGTATGTCTCAGGCCAGTGATGTACAGGCTTTCTTATAGTGCCTTATAGATTCATTAGTTCAATTCTGAAGGGGATAAAAAGAGAAAGGAAGGAAGTCACAAATGTGCAGTTACTATGTTGCAGGAGAATACTCTCTAGCCAGTGAAGGAAGCACTGTGAAAACATCTCCTTGTCTACTGAACTCCATCTTTGCTAACAAAACTGAAACCACTTGTGCAAAAAGAAAAATCTTCTACTGCCACCTGCTGGCGATTTATAGTCGATGATTCTCAAAGATAGAGTAACAAACTTCAGATTGAAGAATTTTTTATTTATAAAGCAGCGATAATCTTTAGATTCTTATCTATATTTATCCATTTATAGACACATACAATAACTTTTATAATAAATTATTATGGATATATATCACATACACATTTCTAGCAGTAGAGAATTACAACCAGAGGAGCACATTTTCCTGACTTCTGATGGTCTCACCACTGACTCCCAGAGGGCGACTCACGGCTTCGAAAGAAAGTCAGGGACTATCACATTTCCACTCTTCATTTTCCCACAAAAGCCATTCAACTTAGTCTTATGTCAGCAGTAAAGATTTGAAACCAAATGGCCTTGGCAGGCCTGTCTGCAGAGAATTCACAACTCAAATATTCTTGGTCAGCTAGAGAAGTTTCACTCTCTCAGCCAAAACATCAGAGGCCAAAGCTGTGTTTTTAAAGATCTCTCTAGAGGAAACTTAAAATCTCCAGTTGTCAACATAATAATGAAGGAGGATCCCAAGTCAGGGATCCTAGCCCTGCTGGTAAGATTCTGTAACTGGAGATACAAACATAATTTTAAAATTCAGAGAGGGTGGGCCCAAGTTCCTGCATTCAGTTTCATTTCTTTTTCTGGAGAGCCTAAAAAAATTTAAAAGCCTCTGCTAAACAGTTTTAAGGATGATGAGTATTCCTTTTAATTTAGAGGGTATTTTAAAAATCAAAGTAGAGAGGTACAGTGTTTTAAGGAAACAGTATTTTTCTATCAAAAATACAGCAATTCTCCCTGCCAAAAAATAAACTATGAAGATTATTTTTAACATATTTCATGTCACAAGTCATAAATTATAGGACTTTTCATGCCACACTGCTTCATCCATTTTAAAAATATACTAAGAAATTTGAACTTGACTTAACCGTCTTCTCCAAGATGAATTCAAAGTACAATGTGAATCAGAAGGCAATGTCCTAACACACAAATCCTGAATCTTTCTTTCATGTCCCTAGACATGAGCAAATTTGTCTGCTAGGACACTGAAGAGTCTCCTATAATTCTAGGGTTCTATAATTAAGACTTGTACAAATTCAGCTGCCAAAAAATCACCGGAGTGGGTGGTGAATACAGCCAAGTAAACTCTAATTATGGAAGGCGGGTTTTCTAAGATCTTACATACAAGAAGGAAAGGCAAGATCAGACAGTTAAGATAGTTACTGAGGCAATATAAATAGTCTTGTCAAGTTCATTGTAAGCCCCCCTTTGGTAACAGCTGTTACCGCCCATAGTTCATGGGTAACTTTAAGAAAGCAGTCTGGATCCTTTGCTTGGAATCCAGCACTTATTTTTCCCCAAAAAATAGCTATAAAAATTACACATGCCATCTTCACTCATAGGTCAAAAAAAAGGAAATGGAAGTCCAATGTCCCAGATAATTTTCTATTTTATATTTCAGCTCTTCCACTAGTATTATTTTTAAGTTCTGTTGGAGTTCAATAAAATGCACTATAAAACAGCGTGCCGATCATAAGTGTACAGCACAATAAATTTACCTAAATCAACCACATGCATATAACCAGCATCCAATCAAGCACCAGGTTTTTCTACACTCCAAAAGTACCCCACCCATCCAGATAAGAAGAACTTCAATTTTATATTTAAAAGAAAGTACACAGTTCTCTGAATAATATAGTGTATTTTTACTGTCTGGTGCTGTAATTACAGCCTTAAAGTACAAGTTATTACGCCTTTTTCCCTTTGCTGTGATAAACATCTATGCCCATCTTTCCCTCCACTAACAAACTGAACCTGCTCAAACAGCACCTCCTTTATGAAGACTTCCTTGACCTTCATAGAAAAATGACTTAAGTTCTCATCTACATTCGCAGACTAATTTGCAAGTAGTCTATGTTTACACTTATCACACTGAACTACAAGTATTTATATGTACATCTACTTTCTAGACTGAGTACCCCATGGACAGAAAAGGCCTTATTTAATCTTTCCATCTGCCTTCTGTGCTTTAAACCGCATGCTTTAAACTGCATGCTAATGAATGACTCAATGTTTTGCACAGTAGTTCTTTTCCCATAGATGCTAGAACAATTTTTCAATAATAGACTGTTCTACCAAGTTTTATTCTATAA
Organism: Sturnira hondurensis; assembly: GCF_014824575.4. Lineage (NCBI taxonomy): Eukaryota > Metazoa > Chordata > Mammalia > Chiroptera > Phyllostomidae > Sturnira > Sturnira hondurensis. The sequence goes on along the minus strand of NW_028093985.1, from coordinate 15,302,888 downwards.
TAGTAAATGAAGCAAAAGATACTATCCAGATACTTTTAAGTATATATATCCTCTTAATGTTCTCCATATAAATAATTTGTAATAGTAAGTTTCATTCAAACAGTTAAAATAAAACGTGCTAATTTTACAATGTATAAATATTAGTACATATAAAATGTTGCAAATATAAGTTGATAATACAATGCTTTGTGATAAGCCACAGCTATTTTCTTGTAAGCAATTATAATAAAGCACTTTTCTGCAGAAAGTTCACAAATACACTTTTTAGGCCTGATGCATTTCCGTTTACCACCCTCTTTCCCCCCTTCTCCTCCACTACAAAACTACACATGCTTATTTTGACTTAATTTGAGATAACTTTTTACTTACACATTCAGTTCAAGGGTTACAGAAGAAGAAACATGAACATCGCATCAAAGCTGGACATTCCAGAGCTCTCCTACCTGTGTACCTAAGCTGGCCGCCATCATGTGAGTCAGGAGTTTAGCTGCAAACATGGAATACCTGGCACAGAAGACATGGGAAAGAACAGCCAGGCAGAGACCTGTAGGAACAGAAAAGGCCATGTGTGGTTTTATAATCCGCAAGCAAACAGCAGCACAGGGAGCAGCGCTGGGACAGTTAAGCACATGAGGCCTGTAATCCTGTGCACGCCGCACCGCAGTGTCTCTGGGAACAATTACGCTGCATTTTAATTTGCTCCATTTTGCATGACATATAAAAATCTTTACACTTATCAGTTAAGCCCAAAGGGTAACTTTAATTTTCAAATAGCTACATACTCCTTTCCCTACTAAAAAGAAACCACAAGTTAAGCAGATTAATAATTTCATTAGCATTTGGTGTTCTCTGTTTCCATTAGACAAGTTTTACTGTTTAGGGAAGGAATCATATTCCAATCTAATTTTATAAGACCAGGTGGCTGGGATAAATAGATATAATTAGGGAGGTGAATAGGATTTGTCAGGCATAAAATTGTGAATGGCACTCCCAAAACTCAGGTTTGGTAATTGCTCATTTTTATACACTAAAACTAGCTATGTAATTACAACAGTGGTGATTATGAATTTTAAAAACAACGTTATGCTGCTGGGTGCTAAAACCAGGCACAAAATGTGCTCTTCCCCCCTTGTATGACTTTAAACATTTACATTTCTACATTTCTAAGTGGGTGAGAAAACTATTCTTATTTTCCTCAAGTATATTTGCATTCACCCATTTACATTATTTCACAGGAAGACTAGAACCTCAGCACTAACCCACAAATCTTTTGTCTTGCAATTCATATAACTTTCTTTCAATGCCAGGTTTTTAAATGTCAAATATATACATATTTTAAAAACATTTACTGTCTTTAAAATTTAAATGTGCAGTACATAGTAGCTTTTTACTTAAGCCTTTTAGTCCACTCTCATTTTCAATAGGGTTGTTTTGTCTAAGAATTATTCAAGCATGAATGAATAACACATGTATGCTGCTTTGCCATGTACTTTGTATGCATTGCCCCACTTATCAATATCTCCTTGACAAACAGGAGACACTGCATTTATTTACTATTTTCTTTTCTCATTATCTTCTCTGAAGCTATGGGACAAACTTTTAAAGTACATCACTTGTTGGCATAAGTGGATAGGGCATCGGCAAAATGTCCCAAAGGGGTCTAGTTTTGTGTACAGAAGTGCTTCTCGTAATTCCTTCTGGGAAAAGACTTCAGTATGTTTATATTTTAATAGGGTGGACAGGTAGACAAACTTCCATATAAAAAGTGAGGCTTTGCATTAGTCAAGGCTTTTGGCCTAGAAAGTTGGCCAAGATATGTGGAGTAATCTGTTTTTAGGAAGTCTGCCATGAGGTGTTCTGGGACAGGTGTGTGAGTGCTGGGCAGCCTCCAAAATCCACCCACGCAAGTACACAGTGTATCCAGAAACTGTAGTGGCATGCCTGGTTTGCTACCTTGACTCAGGTGGTCTACAGACTGTTGAGTTGATGCTATCAACTCAAATTTAATGTACACTAAATCTCTCATGGTTATCAAAGCCAGTTTAAACTCCAGTTTTAAGTTGAGAGAGAGAGAGAGAGAGAAAGAGTGAGTGTGTGTGTGTGTGTGTGTGTGTGTGTGTGTAATATACCGACTTAAAATCAGGGCTTTGTAAGCTTTTCTTTGATTCTAGAGTACATGACCACAAATACACGCTTTACTCTAAGTGTGTTGTGGGAGATGGAAATGAGGCCAGGCAAGGGACTTGGTGCAGGGCAGAGGAGAAATGCACACCAGTCAGCTGTTTGACTCATAGCTTCTTCCCTTGACTTGGTAATATTCCAGTATATACCCACTTCATACAAATTTAGTACAGTCACAATGGACCAGCTCAGGAAGATCTAATTAAGTGCATTAAGCTTCAGTTAAAATGCTAGCATAACACTTGGTGGCAGTCCAGGATCAAAGCAGCCTACACCTATAATGTGAGACGTGCACCAGCGCTCAGGCAGGCTGAGCCGCAGCCTTAACTGGCTTTGGGAAATACACTGAGTTCCTTCAACTTAAAGAAATAGAGACTTCGGCTTCCAAGTTTCTAAAACATTATATGCTAACTATTTATCTTTTATTTTCTTATCTGATGCTGGATAGCTGTATTTAGCATAGATGATTTAAATTTACCAGTCAGATTTTTAAAAAAAAATTACAGCAGTGCTTGGTTTAAATTCCCTTAATACAAATACGTAAATCTTAGCATACAAAAATGTTACAACAATAAGTAGGCTTTTAAAAAAGAAAGGATATAACATATAGTATTTCCAGTTATTACTCTAAAGTATCTAAACAGTTTTTAAAAATTAATTCCTTAGTTAATTGAATAATTTTCCTTTACTTTTTCTTTTGAGCACTATGTAGGTTACTGACTCAGTTAAAAAAGTGCAATTAATTAGTCCATGACACAAATGACTTTTCCATATGATTTGAAAGTGAGAAAGAAGATAAATTACCCTTAGCAAAATGGTAATATTGATAATCTTTGCTGTCAATAAGAAAAACTCTAAAGAACAGATAGATTGTTTTGCTATTATCAAACCTGACTAAACATCCTCTTTTCTATGAATACAATATTTGAGTGTTTGCAAATGCACAAACATATGTTCTGTTTGTACATAAATATGCATGTCTAATACACATCTTGATTGTTTGGTATCACTTAAGAATCGAATATACTTTCCAAAATATTGAAGTTTATTCCTCCATATGCCAAATATTAATACTTTTTCCCATGACAAGTTTTGAAAAATATTTATAAATTTTGTATGTATATATGTATTTATTATGTACGTATCTCTCAATTCTCCATAGATAAATCTATACAAAATCAAATGATCACTACACTATTAAGTCAGTTATTAGTTTACTAGTCTTGTTTTTTTGTATTTTCCCACCTAATAAGAGCAAGAACTGGCCCTTTTCCTACTGTTTGTGCTCATCTCTATAGATTCCCACATTCTCTGCCCTCGGCACAATGTCCCGTGGTTACTGCTACTGACCTAAGGGCCGGAGAACAAAACTGTCAGCCTGAAGTCTTCCAGGTTGAGCAAAAGTCAGTATTAAACACCTTAGCATATGTGGGTTCTGTGTGTTAGGGGAAAGGATTTTTTCTCAGAGGGATGAGGTTGCCAGGGGCACAGCCCCCAGACAATCATGGTATGAAACCTGAGATGTTCAATACAACAGCCACTAGCCACTTAGTGTCTCTAAATTTTAATTAATTACATTTTAATAGAATTAAAACTTCACTTCCTCGACTGTACATCAAGGGCTCAATCACCAGAGGAGGCCAGTTGCTACCACACCGGACAGTGCAGATTAGCATCATGGCAGAAAGATCCATGACAATGTTAAATGACCCTGAGTGATACTGAAAAAACTGTATGTTACATTTCAGAAGGATTTTTATTAAGAATGGCTAAGAGGAGATGGTGTGGGACTTGAAGGTCTGAACTTAATTTACACAGCCACAAGTACATCTCATTATTGGAGGACGACAGATCAACACAGTCGATGCACTTACTGATCTCACAGACAGCTACTGAAATACTACTACACGTGAGGGGCTGGCTCGGGCAATGGAGGCATGATATTCAGAATGACAGCGGCAGCACCCCCACTGCCTGTCTCTGTGTTTCCATCTGCATCTTCACCCAGACGGAGACTGGTTTGTGAAAGGTCAGAGAACAAGATTTTGGAAGAGCAGATGTGCAGGAAAACTTTCTGGATGGTTTTCAGGGAACTTTTCACTGCTCTTAAAACAAGATGCAAATATAAGCGCTTTATCCTTGGTAAGCCTAAACATTCTGTGAAGTTCACTGCTCCTGCAGCCAGCTCAAGACCATGGAGGGGCAAGACCAAGAAAAGAAAATGAAATCTTTGAAGAGTGCAATACAAAATATATATAGAGAGAGAAGAGGCTGGGCCCCTGATGATGCCCTGCTTATTTAAGATATTTGAATTATCTTCTGTTACCTGCAGCCAAGTTCATCCTAAATAATACACCTATACAAAGATTTGCCCAGAAGTATCCAGCCTTGCACTATGGAAAAGAGACAATTTATTGAAGAAAATACAAGATGCAAGAAACATTGTATACAGGACAATGATGCCTTAGACTCCTTCCACGTCGGCACCTTGGGACCTTGCATAGTTTTCCAGGCTTCTCTTCCACTGTTCAAAAACACTCTGCAAAATCCTCTGTTGGAATCACAATCTTATTTTCCTGAATCTAATCAATGGTCTGAAATCTGCTCCTTTTCAAAGGTGATTTTAGTTTTGGGAAAAGCCAAAAGTTGCAGGGTGCCAAATCTGGGCTGTAGGGGGCTGAGTCACCTGGGTGATGTGATGTTTCACCAAAAAACTCTGCACGAGGTGTGATGCTTGAGCAAGCACATTGTCGTGATAAAGCTGCCTATCACTAGTTACCCATAGCTGTGGCTGTTTTCATTGTATCGCATCTCTCAACCAATGAAGAACACTGAGGTAGTACTTTTTATTGTTTGGCCTAGAGGGGCATACTTGTGATGGACAACACCTTCCCAATCAAAAAACACAGTAAACATGGTCTTGATCTTGCTGTGACTTTACCATGATTTCTTCGGGTGTGGAGAACCAAGTGACTTCCACTGGGACAACTGGGCCTTTGTTTCCAGATCTTACTCATACCCACAATTCATCTCTAGTTAGGATCTTTTTGAGGAAATCTGGTTAATTGGTAGCAGTCTGAATCAAGTTATTAGCAACTGCAGCACAATGTTCCTTCTCTGGTAGTAGAAGCCACAGAACGAATTTTGCCACGACACATTTCATGCCAAGAGCCTGAGATCCTCAAAATCTCAGACAAAGTAGTTTTTGGCATCCCCAGATCAGCTTCTCGTTCTTTCATCGTAAGTCGCCAATCTTTGTTGATTTCAGCCCGTACACATTCAACATTCTCAGGTGTTCTGCTTGTCTGCTTGTCTCAGGTGTTCTGCTTGTCCTCCCCTTCCAGGACGTGGATCACTTTCAACAGATTCTCGACCTTCTTTGAATAGTTTGTGCCACACTTTTATTTGCAATGCACTCATTGCATCCTCCTCGAAAGCCTTCTGAATCATCCAAACAGTTTCCACAGAGGAATAATCGAGCTTAATGCAAAACCTGATGCAGACTCATAGCTCTACTCACTCAGTCATTTCGAATGTGACAGACACAAAATACACTCGCTCACTCAATGGCATCGACTACCCCCACTGACTAGCACACTGAAGTTTTCATTGTTCACGCCTGCACATGCCAGTCCACTTTCCTTGGCTGCCAGGTTACATAGACGTTGCACAAACCATTCTTGTATATTAACAATGGCTGGACTTTTTCCAGACAGGCCCAGTATGTACATAGCTAGAGAAATCCAACATTTTTAATTTATGTAAGAATTAAAACTAAGCTCTTAGACTTATCACCTGTAGTTACCCTTTAAAGAGCTCTTTAAAAAAAGTCTTGCACATTTTTTCTATTCTTGTGAATAACTCCTCAGTTGATAGGCAAAATGAAGCTGTTTCCATTTACTTCTGTGTGACTGTAATCACTATCCTAGGACAATGATTACAGTGAACATGAACTGGATATTTTAGGAAGAACTTGACATAGAATTTTAGAAAATATCTCTTATTTTATAAAAATAATTTAAAATTAGTGGATAGCATCTCATAAAGTTATAAAGCTTTCTTTTTAAACTATCAGAATTTCAGCTTGTAAAAAAATAAAAGGCAGAATTAAAATGTCCTTGCAGTTTAATAAACCTTGAACAAAATAATAAGCATGCTTCAAAGAACTTGGGATTATATTTCTTTACTTATCCCGTAAGTCTTATTATTTAGCAATTATACACAATTACCTCCTGTTACTTAGTGTAAAACTGACCTTGTGTTGGCATTTATCATTTAGTAATCTGTGAAGTAAATAAAACTATTAGCCTTTTAAAAAGGAAAGCTTTACCTTAACTAATGTTTATATACTTCTTCACCATAAGAGAACAAAACAACAAGAACAAAAAACAACCACCCTGAGGTCTGTGTCCATCTCTAATCCCAGCTTAAAGCATCCTAAACACAGAAGACTCACCTACAAGCTCATTGGACATGGCCCAGTTCACATATTGATGGTAAAACTGAAATGGTTATGGAATGTAATAGGCTGTTACTAAAATCACAAAGCCATAGAAATTGTATTTGGAGTCAAAATGAGGATGATTCCAATCCAACAGTCTATCTTCGACAGTACAGCATCAATAGAGTTATGGGAAGCAGACTAAGCTTCTTTGACATTCTCCTACAAATAGTAATGTGTACTTCAAACTATGCTTAGGTTCCTTAAAGTAATTATACTATAAAATTATAGAATCATCATCTAAAGTTATTCACCTTTGGGGCAAATTTCATAATGTTACACTAAGGTGCGCAATTACGTGTTACTTTTTTCCTCTAACTTTTTTAGCTTCATGAGATAACCTTAGTTTAATTTCTTGGAATTTGGTACACTGGTTTCTAATCTTAAAAGACACAGGTATATGCCTTGACCTTTCATCTTTCTAAGCTGGGCATTACTAAATTTTTCGCCCTGTATTTCACACACTGCTCCTTTTAGTTGTTCTATTCTACTACAGTAACCAGAAATGTGAACCATATTTGGAACAGATACACTGTGATCTATCCTGATTTAAATAAAAGGGCTTAACTCCTATCTAATTGTATGTTAACACATTTCATGAAAAGAGCTAGTTGGATTACTTCCAAATTCAGAGGGATCTTCAGTGTGACCTGACCTAAATTAATGAATATATATGTAAGATACAGAAAATTCTCTTCTCTAGTTCCTATGGGCCCATCTGAGGGATGGACATTGAATCTCCCCTGAAGCTGAAACTGAGACACAAGGACAGGACTTTGTCTCCTTATCTACAGAACATGCAGCGTTCATTGCAATATGTCATGGACAGAGAGAAAAGCAAAAACAATACAACTGACCCTTGAATGCCAGGGGTTTGATCTGCATAAATCTACTTACACACAGATTTCACTCAATCAACAAACTGAAGAAACTCTCAGATGAACACATAGCCTAAAACTAAGATGACATAAGCTTATGGTATGGATAAATACAGTACAGTACTATAAATGTACTTTCTCTTCCTTATGATTTTCTTTTCTCTAGCTTACTTTATTGTAAGGATTTGGTATATAATACATATAACACAAAATAATTGACTACATAATTGTAAGGCTTCTGGTCAACAGTAGGCTATTAATAGTTAAGTTTCTGGAGAGCCAAAGTTCTACAAAAATGTATGACTCACAGGGGGGGTCAGTGTCCCCCATCCCCACTTTGTTCACAGGTCAACTGTAATTTCAAATGTAACTTCAAGTCAAAAATAATACAAATAGATGCTGATATTTAGGTGTTTATTCTCAAATACATGAGCAAATCTATGTAGCCTTTACTAAAGTAAGCTGCAAAAAATACATATTTGTTAACAATTCTTCCAGGAAATATAGTCTTCTAGTCTTTTATAAAAATCAAAACAGTATTTTCACTTTAGTTTTTAAAGCTCTTTGTTTTGATGTTCAGCATTTAGAACAAGCGAGGGATTTTTGTGGGTCACAGCAGAGCTTGGATTTATCTCTCTGTTGATATACATAAAATAACATCTATTTTTGCCCTGGCTGGTGTAGCTCAGTGGATTGAGCGCGGGCCTGCGAACCAGAGGATAGCGGTTCGATTCCCAGTCAGGGCACATGCCTGGGTTGCAGGCCGGTTCCCTGCAGGCCAAATCCCAGCAGGGGACGCACGAAAGGCAACCATACATTGATGTTTCTCTCCCTCTCTCCTTCCCCTCTAAAGATAAATAAATAAATAAAATCTTTAAAAAAAAATAACATCTATTTTTATTTTAACTTTTTACCCTTTGGTGTTATTTCATCATTCTCTGAAATTTCTATTAATATTAAAGTAAAATATGATGTCTCCATCTGGTTTTTGAACTATGTTGACCTAGAAGAATCTATTAAGCAAGAAATGTCATTCTTATAAAATATGTTATTAAGAATAAAAATTATTAAGACTCTCAACCATATAATCAATGCAGGAAATGAGAATAATTATATAGTTATTCTAAGTTAAGTTATAGGTAAATGGTTGGACAGGTATTAACATAACTCATGTTCCGACTCCTGCCAGAAATGAAAACTAGATATAAAAGACAGTTTATTTTTTTAGCTTTTGGATTTTTATTTTTTTTTAAGCCTTTATGTATTTACTTTTAGACAGAGGGCAAGGGAGGGAGAAAGACAGAGAGAAACATCAGTGTGTGAGAGATTCATAGATTGGTTGCCTCTTGCACACCCGCAACTAGGAGCCTGGCCTGCAACCCAGGCATGTGCATGCCCTGACCAGGAACTGAACTGGTGACCTTTCTGTTCATAGGCTCAATCCACTGAGCCACGCCAGCCAGGGCAACAGTTTATTTTTTTAAAACAGAGCATATTTAGAGCTTCTAGTTTGTAGAATATAAATCAACCAAAGGGGTAGGTATTTTTTCTTTAATAAAAATACAAACTGTTTTGCATATATTATCTCACGCAATCCTGACACTCATGTAGAACCTGCCCTCACAAGACTGTGAACTACATGTATCTTTTCCTATTGTCCAGCTTCTACCCCACACTGTATTTTATATTCTTTATGAGCTGGAAGTGTGTCTTGTTTTTTTCCTGTATCTTCAGTACAAAGTTGCCCCTCCATAAGCATCTACTGAATTAATTAATGGATAAGACAACGGGAAAGTTTATTTTCTCCCAGTGCTGATGAATTACAGTAATTTTTGCATTTTGTGCATATAAAATGAATATGGCAAAACAGACTTTCATTCTCATAAATATTTTAAGTCATTGACACAAAAATGTTGCAACTGACCTGAGATACATATAAATCCAGAAGAGAAAAAGGCTTCATTGTATGAAGACAAGCTGTCAGTCTGGGCGTAGACGGCGTACACAGACATGTAAGAACAGGCACATTCCACGTAGTCTGAAGTGTCCTCAATGAGTTTGCAAAACTGACTGTCAGACAACCAGCTGGGGCAAAAAGACAACTGTCACTATTCTGCTTTCATCAATGCATAAGGTCCTCAATGCTTTTTAAAGAAAAAATAACGAACCTCAGTGTTGTTGACTCCAGACTTATGTACAACACAGTGTCCGGAAGAAACACTGGAGGGAACATCTTGAGCATGACATGACACAACAGACCCCACAGGAGACATCAGGAAGCACCTGAAATACTACCCAGCCCTCCAGTAGCATTTCAGCTACCGAAGAAGCTGGTCCTCTCAACAGAGCAGTACCATTTGCTACTTAATCTAAAGCAACCACACCTAAGGTTTTTCAATAGAAGACACCCTTTTCCATCTTTCAAAACTCCCAAAAGATTGACACAGCCATTATCACATGTAGTATTCACCCTTTCTTATTTTTCATAATTTGCAGTAATCTGAACTACAATGATTAGTTATATGCTTAAAAATTCCTTATTATTATTATTATTATTATTATTGGAGTTTAGAGCCAATTATAATACATAAATGTTTCCCAGGATTATTCTGTTTCTTCTTGTTTTTTTGTAAACCTCACCCTAAGATATACATCTATATATTTTTCTAATTAATTGAGAGAAAAAGAGAGAAACTTCGATCAGTTGCCTCCTGTAAGCACCCTGACTGGGCACTGAACATGCAACCTAGGTATGTGCCCTGACTCTGGACCAAACCTGCAACCTTTTGGTGTGCAGGACAAGGTGCCAACAAACTGAGCCTCCCAGCCAGGCCAGAGTCCTTTAAAGTATAGCAGGATTTCTGTGAGTCTGGCTAATTTAGCATAAGAACATTGTCGTGATCATGGCAAATACAGCGTCACACGCCAAGACTTCACAGCATTCCTCAGGGACTACTGGTTAAGCCCCCTCCCTTTTAGTGCCTTGATTTTTTTTTTACTTTTCTTCTTTTCTAAGTATTAATTAATTTATTTTTTCACTTTACTTTTTTTAATTGTTGTTCAAGTACAGTTGTCTAAGGGCATAAAACTTCTAACCTCCAACTACAGGTTCAACCTTGAAACATTCATTATTAATTACATATTAAAAATCATACAGTATCTGTGTTTTAGGTTTAAGACCTGTCATCAGGCATTAGGAATTTCAACTGATAATTTGGGTTTTTTCCTCCACAGAAAAAAAGAGACTAACTAGAATTTTGGTGTTCAAAAGACAGTTGGTTGGTTAGCCAGCTAAGCTGTTAAACTTATTCAGGATTTTAGTTTATGTGGCTGAAAGCCAGTAATAACTTTTTACCTTTGGTGTTATTTCATCAGTCTCTGAAATTTCTATCAATATTAAAGTAAATTTTGATGTCTCCATCTGGCTTTAGAGCTATGTGAACATAGGAGAATCTATTAAGCAAGAAATATACTCATGGAAGATATTATTAAGAGTAAGAAATTACTGGGACTCCCAACCATATAATCCCTGGGGAGGGCGCTGGGGGTTCTAGGAATCTGTATTTTTTAACCAGTGCTCCAGTGAATCTGATACATCTTGTTAGTGGACCCTCACGTTTGCAAACAATGAGGAAATACAAAGCTGAATAAGATCTGAAACCTACTGGGAAAGTTCAGAGGTTATTAGGATAAAAATCACACATTAATGTTAAAAAGTAATATAGGCCCCAATACCTGTAGAGTATTTATAATTATATCATGGATCTAAATGATACCTTGTCAAGACCGATAACCAGGGAAATGGAACAAAATCCTTTTAGTGGAAGATTTGAGAGAGAAAGAAAAAGGTAAGGGTTTATCTCTAGCTATATGCCCTCTCTAAAAAAAGAAGAAATCTGCCACCCCAGCTCTGACTACCACGTTTGAATTGATGCCTGAGATCCAAATCTAGTGGTTGATTTGGACCCTAGACCCTCTGCACCAGTGCTGCCTGACCCTAAAGCACTGGCTGAGTTCTGAGTAACAGAACTGCTCACAAACTTGACCTTAGGCCAAGAGAAAGAATCACTCTCTTCTTCCCATTCCTATGCATGGCTTTAATCCCAAAATGTACTCTAAGCCATACGTGGACCAGAATTATAAATCCCTGCTAGTTCCTCTGGACATAGAGTATCAGCTCCAGAACCAAAGCCTGGATGGAAGGGAAAAAATTTCCTTTCCTGTCCAGTAAATTAACAAATATCCACAGGAAAGTTATCTGAATTGAGCAGAACTCATGGTAAGTCCCAGGAAAGCACTAATAATGAAAAAGTAAATAATGTGCTAAACCCACATTTAAATGGTTTTGCTACATTTGCCACCTGCACAATGCTGTACTAGCTCCTATGCTTCCCCGTCTTATTTGTTGTAAAGGTCATTCTCCAGTCTAAAGTCCATCATTGCTCAGTAGAAAGAAATGGGCTCCATGGTACTGCAATAGAGGAAGACCAAATTCCGGTTTTAAACAATTCCAGTTTTAAACAAGTACCTTGCAGCAGCCTGATTCCAAAGGAGACACAGAGAGGTTTGGGGAACAATTCTAGGCCCTGCAGCGTAAATCCTGTAGAGAATCTCATTGTTGTCAGTCAGGGGCTGTGAATGCTGACTTTTCACACTCAAAGACAATACCTATAACATGTAAAAAAATTGAATAATGTTTCCAAGTTAATGTCATGACTGAACCTCCCATTCTGAACTTTGCTTCATTGGTCTAGGTGCTTTGGTCACTACTTGCTGCTACTATTTACAGGGAGCTAGCTTCCTTATGAATGCAGGGTACCTCCTGGCTTTCCACTGTGAACATTCTACCTCCACTCCAGTTTCTGACAGTCTTCAGCCAATGACACTCACTTTGACGATAATTGTTGGACTTCATCATGAGTACGGTATATAATATAATGTTAGTGGAGCTATATGTCTTCACTTTCCCTACTTTGACATATAGTATACTTAATAAAACATGAAAGAAATATCTCCAGCTGTTTTTGAGGCAAAATCTTTTACAAATAGTTCACAAAAATGGAACATGTTTCACTTCATAATTAGCTCACCATGCGTAGTGCTTCCCACAAATCTAATCAGGCAAATGCATTCTGAGGAGTGTGGCTGCTACAGAAAAATCAGATTCCAGCCATAATTCTTTATAATGATAGGTTACCTTGTTTTTCAGGGCAGGAAGATTGTTTCCACTTGTAAACCACTGCTGGCTACTGTACTCTGTAAACTGGACTACTTCACATGGGCTGTTCTCGGACATTATTTCTGCATCTGGGACATCCAATAACCTTTCTGGAATTTGAATATAATCGCCTTCCTTTCCTTCAAACTTGTGCCCATTGATCTGTTGAGGATACCAGTGAAGAGCCAGTATGGACAGATATGGGCAGCTGTCGAGGAGGGTCTTGCCTCTACAACAGAAAAGCAAAAGGTCTGCTAAAATGGCATGCGTTTTATGTATTTTTTTTGTATTTGTTATATATATCCACTTCTATTTGTTAAAATGGATTAGACAGGGGCTCTGTTCTTTGAATATAACCGTGACACCACTAACCCAGAAGCAGAGAATGTGTTTTCAGTTCTTTTATGGTTGTCATGATTTTTTCACAGAACTTTCTGCATCCCCATGCCTGATCCCCCTTATAACCTAAAACATGGGTTTTTGAAAGCTGTTTCATGGATATCAGGTATAATCTGCAGCTATAAAATGGACTTTTCGGTGACCCGTATCAGCGCCGATGGGACAGGTTAAAGAAAAGGCACACCACTAAAGTGAAACACTCTGCTTTATTTAAGGATGTTGTAAACCTTGTATATCTGCAGCCATGTATTCATCAAGAGTTACTTCATCCCTTTCTAACCCATCAGAGTATTGCTAATTTGACCCTGTGACTGGTAGGAGAAACAGCCCTGAACCACCATCTTTACCCACTTAACAATTAATTTTACCCTCTTAACAATTCTTAACTCTCCAGGCTAAGATCCTATGGTCAGTGAAATTGCTTCTAAGCCTCAGTGTGTTGAAATCAGTTCAAAGCTTGTTTAAAGATGCAGATTTCTGGATAACAACCCAGACTTATTTAGTCAGAACCCTTGCTGTGGGACGGAGCTGGAGATTCCAGGAATCTGTATTTTTTAACCAGTCCTCCGGTGCATCTGATACATCAGATCAGTGGACCCATCATGTTTGCAAACAAGGAGGAGATACAAAGACAAATCGGATCTGAAGCCTGCTGGGAAAAGTGTAGAGGATATTAGGATAAAAATTATGCATTAAATGTTAATAAGTAATATGGGCCTCAATATATGTACAGTATATATAATTATATCATGGATCTAAATAATACCTTGTCGAGACTGCTAAATAAGGGTTAACCTTTATCTCTCACTATATGTCATTTCTTAAAAAAAATTACACCCCCCCAAGCTTTGACTACCAGATTTGACTTGATGCCTTCAAATATCTATCTTTAATCCAGCCATTAATCCAGGGTTCTAGACCCTATGTCCAAGAGTCCCGGTGAAGCACCTCAGCCTCACCAGGTGCTCAAGTGCACACACCTCCACAACAGCCTGAACTCATCTCTTCATCTCCCATCTGGCCTCCCATATTCTCACTCTCAGCTAACAGCTGCCACTGTCACTTCCACCTGTGTGCAATGTGGCTGAGACCAGTGAACCTCAGCCATGCGGCTACATAACCCCCTTCCACCCCACTAGAAGCTGCTGAGGTTTAGCTCAGTCAGCACCGCCGTGGAATGGACTCCACCACCTTTGCATACTGAGGACATCAGACGCATGGGGACTCTGCTCAACCTTGACACAAGTGTGACAGATTGCTGGCCCCTCCCCCTTGCTGATGATGACACTCTCCCTGACACCGTACCCTTGGATGTCCATGCCCTTCTACTACACTCACTTGGATCAATTCCACAATCTGCTTTACGTCCAGGCTGAAGTGAGGGGGGAGAAACCCAGGGGAAGGAACCCATGTTATCACATAGATTGGCATCACTACAAACACCCTGTAACTCCCAAACCCTCACTCTCAGTAGATGCCCTTGAATACTGCTTAAGGAAATGTAAATAATGCATATCAGGATGGTCAACATCTTCAGAGTCTACTGAGTAAAAAAAACTAGTCTTCATTTAGTCCTTATGTTCTAAGTTCAATTTGTCACCTATCTGTTAATTCTACAACCCAATTATTTTCAAGGTTGCCACACTCCCCATGTCCCTGCCTCAACTCCACTCTCATCTTCTCTTACGGGCACATTACCTCTATGCAGTCCTCCTATTTCCTGATTTACCCTGTTCTTTAGCCTTTCCCACTGTCCTCCAGTGACAGACCTAACATCTTCAGTCTGATTCTTCCACACACACCCCCCCATACCTAGCTTATTCTATGTTCAACCTTTAGCTTGAAGATCTCCCCAAACACACCATGCTATTCTTGCCTGATTGCCATCATAAGTGCCGTTTCCTCTTCCTGGACAACTCAGGAGGAACGGTAAGTCTATGAAGAGGAAGCACGTGGCAGGAAATATACTGATTCACGTATTCATTCTATTCACTCATTGCACCACAGCCACTGAGAATCTACCACATACCAGATAGTCTTCTAAGCCCTAGGAATACATTAGGCAATAAAACAGAAAAGACCAGTTTTTCTGTGCATCTTAGACTCTCTTGAGTCCCCACTGGGCCTTTGAATGCACAGATATGGGAACCAACATTCACAGCAGGGTAGATAGTTCACATCTAAGACAACCTTAACATACTGGTGATCTTCAGAAATATGGGAAAACAAATTGAAATAATCAGGACTATGGGGAATGCAAAGCTACGAACTACCTCCATCACTGAACGACATAGTCAAACACAGTATAAAAGGAAAAAAGGAAGAGGATATTGCTTAATTATGCATGAGTGCATGCACACATACGCACACACTGTGGCCTCTGCAAATTAAATCGAAGTAAAGAAATTATCCATTTCAGAGGTTTCTGAAAACATCAGAGACATTTACAAATGGTACTGAAGAGCCGAACTGCTAATCACTGGTCTCAGATGGACATTTAGGGACAGGGAGGACAGGAGGAGGGCCTCCTGACAGGGCACAGAGAGCCTCTCAGATACTTTGCTGATGCTCCTCATGGAGGAAACCAAGTCCCCAGGATGCAGTCATCAGGGTTAAAAGAAGAATACAGTATAAGGGGGTGTCGGTTCTGTACCTAAACCTCAAGTCACACCCTGGCAAGACCTGATGAAAGTTTGGGGCAAATTGGAGCCAGGGGACCAGGGTAAAAGATCTGTTACAAAGCCAATGATTTACAATCTCTTCTGACCACATGGCATGGTGGGCAGCAGGGGGAGGTGGAGTCAAGCAGGCCTGGGACTGGCCTGTAGGAGACCTGGGACTGAGCCCAGTGCTCACCCTGGACTAATCGCGTAACTACTGAGAGCTGTGTAAGGCCCTGGTCTCAGTTTCTACAACTGTACACAGGAATAATAAGAGCCCTAACCCTATCCTTAAACAGCTATTTAAAATGCTCTTTCGTAGGGATAAAATAATATATGTACAACTTTTCCTAAGGACTAGTTCAATCCACATAAAATTTTCACTATATTATACTGTTTATACCTAGATAAAAAAGGCAATTTCATATTGTTTACTCTAATACAATGTCAGGACTAGATCAGAGGTATAGTTAATATCCATTATTATTATTTTATTCTTTGATCTACCTTGTCACACTTTTATATCTGAATTGACTAGCTCTTTGAATTTTATGTGTCTTGTGATCTAAGAAATAAAAATAAAAGTTTTACATATCCAATCATTATTTCAATTAACATGTTAGTTCATAAAGGGCCCCATAAATAGAAGATTTAAATTATTGTATCAAATTTTAAAACTGTAGTCTTCAAAATATCTCTGAATTTCAGCATATCTTAGTGACTAATGACCACAGTAATAATCAATAAATAAAAATAAACTTTACGGAGATTTATATACACATTTTTAATCAGACATGTTCCATTAAATAATAATCACTGCATTTTAAATAACACATTACTCTGAAAGAACAGTGCAGGAAATCTGTATTTCCACTTGTGTTCTATTATTGGCCATTTTTGTGTTAAATCAAAGAGAAATAAAATTTTTAGACCTTTGCACTATACTTACCCAATTTACGTTAAGAATGTAATTTAAGACATCATGACTTCTGAAGAATATTAACATAGTTACAAAATTAAATATATAATGAATAATAAACATGAGCCACATTTTATTTTTCCCTTCCCTCTTGCTTGCTTCATGCCGTGAAACCGCAGCCATGAAACAACTAGTCTGAAGTTCAGTAACACTCTGAGAGATACCCGCAAACGGATGGGACTGAACCGCAGCTCCAGGGAAGCCCAACGGCCAGGGACCACCCCGCTGCCTTCAGAACGCATCTTCTGTGCATTGCATAGGGAAGAGTGAGCAACAAGACTTTCATAGCTACAAACTTTTCTATCTTCAGAACAAGAGGAATATATTGTTGCCAAGCTACATTCATTTTTCTTGATGTAACTTCTGTTTTTTTCAAATAATTAATTTCATTTGCCCAGTAGGTATAATGCATTGACTGTATGGTCTTTGGTCTTTAGTTCCATCACCTAATGACAATGCACATGGTGCATTACTTTGTAAACTGTGAAGGAATACATATAAGGTACAGCTAGTATATAAAAAGATACTTACTTTTCACCAAGAGAGCCACAGGTAACATCAGTTGACAGAGAAAAGGCAAAATTTTCAGTCACTTTGGTGAAGTGACTGAATCCCCTGGTGTCCTTGCGCTTCGGGTTAATAAGAGCACAGAGAATCTCATAGAATAGATTTCGGTTTTCAATACTGAATGCTTGACTTTTTCCTTCAACAGTTATCTGGAAAAATCCAAGTATAAAAATGTATCTCCAAAAATAAAGTACTTAAATAATAAGTATCATATAATAAAATGTGTACTTTATTAACAGTTATTGGCATTAACAAAATAAGGATGAACCTATGAGGAATTAAGTGAAATCAGTATCAAAATTATATTTCATATATATCCATTTATACTTTAAAAAATAATCATTTATAAGGAAATGGCAAAATTACCAAAATAGTTTATATTTAATAATTAGACAAAGTCCAAAATGATTGCATGAATCATTTATTTTTAACTACAATAATCAACATCATGAGTCAAAATTAACCTCACTTTAACATCTACCCCAAGAATTCTTATTCTTTTGACCAACAATTAAGCAAATAAATGCAAGAATAGCTGTCCATAAAAGGAGATTCTTTTGACCAACAATTAAGCAAATAAATACAAGAATAGCTGTCCATAAAAGGAGATTCTTCTTGACTATCAGTGTTTCAATGAACAGAAGCCACCACATACCCCTAAGTTTTTAAACATCACATGAGAAAATCATATTCCAGGTGGAGTAGTCGAGAGCTCCTGGCATTCTTGCCTTTATCGTAAGTATGAGCCTTCCTACCTCAAAGGACAGGGATATTTGTTGTTTGAGGATAAAGGAGAGTAAGAGGGAAAACTGCCTTCATAAATTCTTTTTTTCCTTTACAGAATGATAGGAATCACATCCTTACTGTCTGACTCAGCTTTGGTGTGAAGGCACCGACTTGTTTTCCCACTACACTCATATATCTGAAAAGTCCCTATCAGTTCTTCAGCATGCAAATTAGTCATCATTTCTCTGACTTCTACACTGTGCCCCGCCTGCCTCATCACATACATATCAGTCTCTTTCTAGTCTGCATGTACCTTTATTAATGAACTTATGACAACACTGAAATGATTGTTACGTCACTCTTACTAGTTAAGCTCATGGAGGAAGTGGCTCATGTTCTCCATATTTTCTTCACATTTTTATAATCCACATAGAATCAAGCAGATAGCTGAACTGAAGATATAAGTGTAAGAGCAAAGATAGTAAGGAAGAGTGGAGAATAAACCATAAGGAAAAGGCGATCAAAAGTACAGAATAAAATTTAACGAAGTAAAAATTACAATGGAGACGAGGAATAGACCACTGGATACTGAAACAAACTGAATGATGCTAAACGGAAAATAAGCTCAAGGACTGCTCCCAGGATTCAGGGGAAATAGTACAAGTAGGACCAATCCATAAGATACAACGGACATACGTACAGAAGGCGGAGGCAGAAGTAAAAAACTGCACAGGTCGATGATCAGCTAAAGAAATAGCCCTGTCTATAAGTAAGCAGCTTGCTTTATATCAGTGAAAGTTAGAAACAGAAACAATACCCAATGTATCTGGTGATTTTTAAATATTATTTCAAGAATTAAAAAATCTTACCAGAAAACCAGACAGGGAAAAAATAATTCTAACAGAGAAACAAACATTCAGTTTGACAGACTTTTTTTTTTTTTTTTGCAAATAAAAAGCCAGAAACCACCAGAGTAACATGTGGGGTTCTGAGAATTAAAGGCTAAGATCCAAAACTTCCAGGGCCACCCCACCTTTCATTCACATTCAAGGGCAAAAAAAAGTTCCTTTAGTAAAACACACACACACGAACCCCAAAGATCATTTATATAATCCTTGGTTTCCCTGGGTGCTGTTCTCCACTGCTTATATTAACTTCTCTAATATTCACAACAATCTTGTGAAGGGGGTGGTATTGGTTTGTTTCCAGAAAAGGAAACTGAGGGAGAAAGAGAACACCTCACCTGCCTGAGTGCACTGAGATGGTGAGGAGGAGGCCCGCTGACAGCCGCCTGCACTGACGAGAGACACGCCCCCCTCCACTGGCCTGTCCCAAACAACAGAGCTCCGTCTGGAGACAGGTCATGTAAAACTATTGCCAGCGTGATGCACAACACCAGGTGGCAAAGGGCAGAGCTGAGTCTAAGTCCTGTTAGTGTGATTATAAAATAAATCAATTGGGAAAAAGAATTCTTCACATACAAGATATACAGCATAAAAAGTATGTAAGAGGAAACGTTTTTGCTCTACAAGGCCATTTTATGTAAACAAGAAAAAGAACTGCCAAATTATCAAAATCGGCTTACAAAAAAGTAGAGAGCCTGCGTCAACCATGGGAAATATTCTTTTTTAACTGTCAGGAGAGAAAACAAAAAGGGAGATTTCACAGAGCACATCATTTCTGTGTTCTTTCAAGTGTTCCAGCACAAAACATTAGGGGCAACACCTCCTGACTCGTGTTTTACCAAGCTTTTAAAAACCAAATTTAGAAATCAAATTTTGCATATCAAATCCAGCTGTCTTAAAAGACTGACATTATTATTAAGCAAAGACAGCATTTTGACTAATTTTCATTGCACCATACCGAGGAAAATCAAAGAACAGAATATTATGTCAGAGCAAAATTTCACCAAAACCCACAGCTACATTTTATCCAAAATACGGTGAGTCATTTAAGGTTCTTGCTTTTTTTAGCACAATATTTGTGCCTTCAGAACAAAAATAAGCAGTCAATTCTAGTGAGTGTAATAATAATACGTAAGATTTATTGAGCTCTTTCTGTGAAAAAATACATGGTATAGAGCAGATTCTATTAGAAAGAAGTTAGAATTTGGGGGAAAATAAGACTTACAAATAAGAAATCATTTCACTTAAAATACAAGACCTTACAAAATGAAGGTCTGTTGAGTACGTGGAAGTTCCACCCCTGAATTTGGGGCTACCCTAGAGCTTATAGTGAGTACATATGAAATATAAGAATAGCTACCAGATAGAGTGTAGGTGACTCTATTTGAATTTAAGATAAGCAACCAATAATTATTTGATATAAGTACATGCAAATATAAATGTTTTTATTTTTAATATACTTATACTTAAAAATGCATCGATGCATTGTTCATCTAAAATTCAAAGTTATTCCCAGTCAGGGCACATGCTTGGGTTGCAGGCCAGTTCCCAGCAGGGTCCAGTTCCCTGCAGAGGATGCATGAGAAGCAACCATACATTAATGTTTCCTTCCTCTCTCCTTCCCTTCCCCTCTAAAGATAAATAAATAAAATATTTTAAAAAATAAATAAAATTCAAAGTTTACTGGGCATCTTGTATTTTATTTGCTAAAATATTAACCCTACTATATGTGACTATGTGTATTTTTCAGTACCTGTTTTATTACTGCCTTATTCTCATTATTATAAATGTGTTTAAAACATGAAATCTTTTTGCATTTTATGAATATACCAAGCCCCTGTAAATACTGATTATTTTTTCCACTTTTTGCTATTATAAACTGTGCTGAAATAAACATTCCTATCAAACATATATTTGCACAAGTATTCCCCACACCACTGAGAGTCTTTTCCCCCCTAACTAGTTTTCCCAGTTTCACTGAGATATAATTGACATACAACATTGCTGCCTTTTGACTTTGCTTGTTATATATGCAAAAATTATTTTTTAACTTTATGTGGTCAAGTTTATCAATCATTTCCTTTATGACTTCTGGGTTTTGTTTTATGCTTTAGGAAGACTTTCCCCACTTCAAACTTATATATTAAAAATGATTTCTACTTATAGTCAAGAAGAAAGCATAAAGAAGGTAAACACAGCTCACCTCCTCCCACAACCACATCAAAATTACAACTAAACTACAGAACCACCACCATTCAGAGCTGCCTGAAATCTAGCTGAATGCAAGCCCTCCAACTGGGGATTTAGAGAAGCCACATCAAGACTGGTAGGGTGGACAGAGGCACAGAATGTGCTAGTCCCACACCCACGTGTGGTAGGTAGAAAAACATCAGGGGAGAAATCTCAGCTATGGATGTCCCCCTGAGGAGAGAGGGAAACTAGCCCTACACCAGGCGCCCCAGCCCAGGTGTCCAGTGCCAAGAAGAGAGGTCCCTAAAACTTTTGGCTATAAAAATCCATGAAGATTATGGCTGAGCGAGACAGGGGGCTTCTGGGGTCCCAGTAGTTCCTCTGAAAGGGCCCATGCAATGACCTACCCAGACTCACTCACCCTGAGCTTCAGTGCTGTGGCAGTAGATTCAAAGGCACCAAGGACACATGAGGTGGACCTGAATTTCCCAGCATCAGTGCCAGAGCTGGGGTAGTGGAAAGCTTTCTGCCAGAAAGAAGTGCAGGGAGCCCTGGCTGGTGTAGCTCAGTAGATTGAGCATGAGCCTGTGAACTACACGATCACGGTTCGATTCCCAGTCATGGGCACATGCCTGCCTGGGTTGCAGGCCAGTTCCCAGTAGGAGACTCATGAGAGGCAACCATACATTGATATTTCTGTCCTTCTCTCCTTCCCTTCCCCTCTAAAAATAAATAAATAAAATTTTTTAAAAAAGTGCAGGGAGAGGCCACTGTTCCTTCCCTGAGCCCTCCCCCAACAAAGCTGGCAGGCAGGCTCCATTTCTGAGTCTCCATCCACCTAGCTCACACTGTTCACCCTGCCAAGTGATTTTTCTGACACATTGCCCCACCCAACTTTTGAGCCCATGAAAGCTGTTTTCAGTGATTTTTCCATACCAATGCCCTGTCTTGTCTCATACTTCAGACTTTCCTAAAATCTCCCAAACAAGCCACATCTAGCCTCAGCATGCCCTTACCTCTCACTACATGTCCTCGGGCTTGGCACTAGCACCAGCCAGCTTGGTTTTAGTTTGGCCTCACCTGGACACCTCCAAGCCCAATAGAAGTAGCAGCTATCTGTAGACTGCTTTGTAGCTCATGTCAGGTGGTCCTGGACAGAACACAAGCAGCCTCTGGCCTTGATCTGTACTTTTTGGGAGGCCCCAGAGCCAGCACACCTTACGGACAGCTTCATACCACAGTGAAACACCACCCAATCACCTCCACAACTGACACACTCAAGGGGCAAACTCAGCGGGCACCAGAGCCCTGCTGAAGTAAGTCCTGCTCTGTAACATGAGCCCCTGCACAGCTGATCCTCTACAGTGGTCTGGTGGTCACAGTTACTTCTTGTAGCTAATTGGCCTGGGGGTAAATCCTTCCCATTGATGTGCCTACAGCAATCAAGGCTCAACTACAACAAGAAGGTGTACACAGACATGAAGGGGGAACACTCGGAGGGCCCAACTTGGGGCATTAAGGAGGCTGTACCACTGGACCCTACAGAACACTTACTACGACCAAGCCCAGGAAATATATCAGCTGTACCTAATTCACAGACACAAACACAGGGAGGCTGCCAAAATAAGGGGACAAAGAAATATGGCCCAAATGAAAGAACAGAACAAAACTCCAGAAAAAGAACTAAACAAAATGGAGATAGGCAATCTAGCAG
Source organism: Sturnira hondurensis (assembly GCF_014824575.4). Lineage (NCBI taxonomy): Eukaryota > Metazoa > Chordata > Mammalia > Chiroptera > Phyllostomidae > Sturnira > Sturnira hondurensis. Next base: position 15,279,970 of record NW_028093985.1, on the reverse strand, counting down.
ACACGGTGTTCAAAACTTTAATTAAAAGGATGCTCAGTGAACTTACTGACAACTTCAACAGTATAAAAAAAGGACATGTAAACCATAAAAAAGAAACAGTAAAAAATTAAGGGTACACTAACTAAAATGAAGAATAATTTACAGGGAATCAATAGTATGGTATATGAAGCCGAGAATCAAATAAGTGATTTAGAACACAAGGAAGCATAAAATACCCAGTTAGAAAAGCAAAAAAAAAAAAAAGAATCCAAAAAAATGAAGACAGTGTAAGGAGCCACTGGGACAACTTCAAGCACAACATTTGCATCATGAAGGTGCCAGAAGAAGAGAAAGAGCAAGAAATTGAAAACATATTTGAAAAAATAATGACAGAAAACTCCCCTAACCTGGTGAAGGAAATAAACAATACAAGTCTAGAAAGCACACAGTTTCAAACAAGATGAACTCAAAGAGGTTCACACTAAGACATATCATAATTAAAATGCAAAAAGTTAAAGACAAAGAATCTTAAAATCAGTGAGAGAAAAGCAAACAGTTACTTACAAGGGAGCTCCCATAGACTGTCAGGTGATTTCTCAACAGTAACTTTGCAGGCCAGAATATAGTCAAAGGAATTCTAATAACTATGCATAGTGTCAGATGGGTACCAGATTTATTGAGATGATCTCTTGGTAAGTTATATACTCTCTAATCATTGAGGTGCACACCTAAAACTAATATAGTATTGTATGTCAACTGTAATTAAAAATAAAAATGATTTGAGTTAAAAAATGATTCATCCATGTTTTCTGCTTCCATGATTTCAGTTTTACAATTAAATCTCTGATCTGCCTGTTATTTATTTTGGAGTAAGGTTTAAGGCAGAGATTCAGTTATATTTTTCTTTCAAGTAGTTAAATTAACTATCACAACACCATTTACAGAGTAACTTCTGACCACTGATCTAAATTGTCACCTTTATCACATATGAAATATTTATAAGCACTAGCATTTATTTCTGCATTTTGTTCTATTCCATTGATCTGAATGTCTATGCCTGTACCATAGCCACCCTGATTTAACCACTGTATCTCCATAATGTATTTTCATATTTGGTAAGGTGAGGACCCTTTCATTTTTCTTCTTTTTCAAAAACTTTCTGCTCATTCTAACATATATATTCTTGCAAATGAACTAGAGCATCATTTTTTCCAAGTGAAAAAATTCAAAGTAATTTATTTTGATAGGGTTTCTACTTTATCACAGGTTAAGGAAAAATGTTCTCTCTCTAATACTATTTCTTTTGACAAACAAGGTATAGATTTCTATTTATTCAAGTCTTTTATACTACTCTAGAAATTTTCAATGTTCTTTAGCTGATATATAAAATATAATACATGTAACTATTAAGTCAGTTACTCAGATCAGCAGATGTAAGTATTGACATACACATACAAATACGTTGAAAATAAAACCTGGTTGGTCTAAGTCCACACCAATTTGAACACCTTTAGTTATTTGGTCATTCCTGGGAGTTCCTTTTTGTGAAAGTTTTCAGCGCCCTGGAGGAGCAGAGAATAAGCAGAGGGAAAAAGCTCCTGTTCTCTGGCATTTAACCAGGAAGAATGTTGCAGGTATTCTAGTTCAAGTTCTCTTTTTATAGAATCAAAAAAAACTGAGATGCAATTTTAAAAGGTATTCATCCACTTTGGAGAAACAGACAGAGCCTGTAGCTTCTGACCCCCAGCCCCCCTTTTTAGACACCAGGCTGCCCCTCCTGCTGCAGCAGACAACTCGTCACTCTCTGCATTCAAGACTGAGGTTTCCAAAAAGGCATAAGTCACATGCAAACAAAAGGACAGTGTTAAATATGAGAAATTCTGTTCCTGTGTTCAGAAACTTAACTCTATTATAATTTCATGATAACTGTCATTCTAGATGTGTATGTTTGTTTTCTTACTTTCTAAATTCATGAAACCTTACCAAACCGACTGCTGACACTTGCAAGCACTTACCTTGTCTATTAAGTGCATCACGGCACTGAGCTGCTCATCAGTGTTCTCTGTGGCCACTTTCATGCTGACGCTGTGAAGCACTCTGTTGAGAATGTCACCATCCAGGGGCTGCTGGAGCTGATCCGCAAGCCCCCACACGGCCTGCGAATCTGCGTCGGAGACCAGCGTGATGTTGGCAGTCCCGTACACTTTATCAATTCTGGCACCACCTTTTGGGTCAAAAAGCACAATCTGGAAGCGTTTAGGAAATGGGTTTAAAGATCCTGTCTCCGGGGTTAAGATGACATCCAATACGGCGTTTCTCTGGCCAGGTTCAAAGACCAAGGTGCCTTCAGTTCTCACAAAATCCTTCCCAGCAATAGCGGGAGATATGAGAGCACGACCCATTGTTTCAGCAGTCCTCAACTCCTGGAAACCAAACCACACGCTTCAGTGAGGCTGCGGCACCTCCTCTCCCGTCTTAAATGCACTCTTAGTCCTTACACAAATCCTGTTTCTCTCAAGCATACTGATGGACCATAACAACATTACAACTAAATCACTGGGTTTTATACTTTTTCTAATCTCCTAAAATAAGTTACAGGGGAGAGAGTACACCATACAGGGAAGAGGTTAGGAAAAACAGATACCTCTGAGTAGACCATGAAAGAGAATGACAACCGTCACTACTGCCTCACAGAACTTCTGCAATTGTGGACACACTGAAAATTGTGCTGTATATAACACACACCGCAAAATATAAGTATGGAGAAAAAGAGGGAATATTTACATTTTCATTTTCACCTAGAAATGAGGGGGTATTTGGGATTTGGGGAGAGATAAAGAGAAAGCAGAGGGATGAAAGGAAGAAACAGGAGAAATTGGTTATCTTGTTATTTTTACTTAGATAAGAAAATAGCCAAAGGAATAAATAAGGACCTTGGGCCTATACACCTCTGAATTTCTTCAAACTTTGGTTGTTAAAAAAGTTTTTTGCAAATTGAAGCATGAGAACTTAGTCAAGGAAGAACCAAAGTAATATGCTGCTATTTACTAATGAGCAAACAAATATTAAACTCCTGATACCTGTCAGGTGACATACTGTGGACTCAGACATGAACAACAGAATACCTGTCCTCATGGAACCTAGCAGAGGGCACAGATAGGATAAAAGTTATGGAATCAACAACATGACTTTACACAAAGATGAATTCTATGAAGAAGAGTAGAGCTAGGTAGGGGCCTATAGGGTGGTGATAAGGGCACTATTTTAGGTAAGGTTGCTCCGCAAAGCTCTTGATGTGATATTTGAGCAGGGACCTCAGTGATGTAAGGGAAGAGGCCACATACGGATCTGAGGGGAAATATTCTAGGCAGAGGGAATAGTAATTACAAAAGTGCCAAGGAAGAGCCAGAAGGGCAATGTATTTGGAAAAACGACAAAAGAACAATAAGTTGGCATCAGAGAGGTGGGCAGGGGCCAGATCATGCACATCCATTTTACCAGGCGTGGCAGTAAGATACTGGAGGATCCCAGAAGAGTAACATTTTATTTCATATTTTATGACTCATCTGGCTCTCATGCATAGTTAGGCTAGAACAGGAGATATGCATGAGGCAGGGAGAAGAAACAGGAGGTTTTTGTATTAGCTCGTGCAAAAAAAAAAAACACAATGGTAACTTGAAGTAGGGTTGCATGAGTAGAAAGAGGGAGATGAGCTCAGACTGGGAATATCCTTTGCTGAGTCAATAGGTGGAGAGGAAGAGGAGAATTGAGGATTTTTGCTTTAATGAATGGTGGAAAACTGGGGAAATATTGTCCAGGGAGAACTCAAGAGTTATTTAGTATATATATTAAGCCTCAGATGCTTTTTAGCCATTCAAATAAGGATGTCAAACAGAAGCAGTCAGATATATGACTCCAGATCAGGATGGTAAAGAGGCTGCTGAGAAAAATCCAGCAGTTCCCATTTTACAGATGGCATTTGAAGAAAACAGATCTGGATGGTCTCACCCGAGAGTGTATCTGTCTTCGTGCACCCCACTATTTATTGGTTGTGAAGACCAGCTAGGCAACAGGAAAGAGCTGCCAGTGAGGTGAGGGCTGAGAGCAAGCNAACACAATGGTAACTTGAAGTAGGGTTGCATGAGTAGAAAGAGGGAGATGAGCTCAGACTGGGAATATCCTTTGCTGAGTCAATAGGTGGAGAGGAAGAGGAGAATTGAGGATTTTTGCTTTAATGAATGGTGGAAAACTGGGGAAATATTGTCCAGGGAGAACTCAAGAGTTATTTAGTATATATATTAAGCCTCAGATGCTTTTTAGCCATTCAAATAAGGATGTCAAACAGAAGCAGTCAGATATATGACTCCAGATCAGGATGGTAAAGAGGCTGCTGAGAAAAATCCAGCAGTTCCCATTTTACAGATGACATTTGAAGAAAACAGATCTGGATGGTCTCACCCAGAGAGTGCATCTGTCGTCGTGCACCCCACTATTTATTGGTTGTGAAGACCAGCTAAGCAGCAGGAAAAAGCTGGCAGTGAGGTGAGGGCTGAGAGCAAGCAAGGAGGCTACTCCAGAAGCCCAAAGGACAAGACGATACTTCCAGAAGGAGGAAGTGACCCATTGCATAAAAAATTAAAAAAATCAATGAAGACAATAGGTTTTTAAGAACACCTGCAGCAAAATGATAAAAGAAAACAACCTGCAGAAGAAAATGAGAGAAAAGCCTACCATCTTCAGATTAAGAATCCACTGGAATACTGCGTCACCGTGGTAGTGAAAGAACGACACAGATAACATGCGTATTTCCCTGAAACGTGTTCTTGACAAAAGAAATGCACCACAAAACAATGCAACTGGCAGAACCTCATATGCATAATCTCCAAAACGGATAAACCTAAACAGCATATGGCAGATGGTGAAACTATAAATAAAAGCAAGGAAATAATTCAACATGAAATTCAGGATGTAGGTTACCTGCAAGATAGGGAGAGGTTATCCTGCAAGGAAAATGCAGGCTAGCCCCAGAGAAGGGTTCACAGCAGCTAGTTCTGCAATCCTGATAAAGCTGAATTTCATAAGCTAGGTGGTGGCGGCTTTGTTACTATAAACTGCACATATACATCTGTCCACTGTTTTCTGGTAGGATTTCACAATTCGGAAATTTAAAGAAAATGGAACAGCCAATATGTTCTTGTATTTATAAAATACATGTAAAAATGAGAAGCACTATGTAATTTAAAAGAAACAATATGAGAATAAGAAGGAAAGGCATGTTCTTTGGTGAGCTTGTGTGCTGTGGGCTGGTGCACACACATATATAAATAAAAGGGTTTTAAATTGGTTTGCAAGTTTGGCTTAGCCGCAGGCCTACTGAATTTAATGATAATTAAAATGAGTGGTATTTTCATTATCTCAAAACTTTATATCCCTTAACTTTTTATCTCGAATATGTAGACATAAGGGAACTAACGCCAAGACTAAGTATTTATGTGCTGGGAATACTGACCTACCACAGGGTATATGTGTAACACACTACAGCTAGCGTTTTAACTACATTTCAGAAATCTGTTCTAAAAAAGTAAGATGAAGATTAATATCACTGTAACAGAATAGCAACTTGGTCCATAATTATTCTCTCATTCTTGCCAGATACTGGAAAATAGAATTGTATGTCCTTCTCTTCCAGTAATGTGCTAGCATTCAGAGAGAGAAAATGCAAGGGCAGTGAAGCAACAGGAAAATAAAAATAATACTAAAGAAGTGACACACTTATTTCTCATCTTTGAAATTAAACTTTTAATTTGGAGATAACTGCAGATTCACATGCAGGTATAAGAAATCATAGAGCAATATCCTGCACCCTTTCCCCAGTCGCCCTGGTTGGTAGCCTTCTGCGTAGCTGTGCTGGGTCACGGCGGATGCTGGCACAGGCACGGTCCACAGACAGAATGCTCCCGTCAGCACGGGGATCCTTCATGTTGTTACAGGGTTATAAAAATGCTACAAGTTTCATGCTAGTGGCAGCATGTGTTTTGCAAGGAATCATTATGTCGAGCGTAGACAGAATATAAATAAATATGATAGAGATAGTGGCACTCAGATGCTATTTTGGCAACTTCAATCCTTTCTCATCTGAGTGCATAAACTAAGTTAAAGTGTGCCTGAAATCTCTTTATCATCTGTTCATCGCCAGTTCCCTTCCTGCATTCTACAAAGCAGTCAGCCTACGGTGACACATGTTTCATGGGAGAAGAAGAATGAAGTGCATATTTCTTCTCATTTCTCTTCCTAACTTAAATGCTCAGAAAAAAATACAAAAATCTATTATGAATCATTCTTCTTGTGTTCATAGCTATTTATAGTGGAGTTTATTTCTAGATTCTCATATGATAGAGAGCTCTGTCTTCTCATGCACCAAGCTGTGGACTCTGTCATAAAGACAAGCTTTTCTGCCTGTCAAGCTCCCTCCATAAGTCACAGCCAGGGCTCCCGTCCTCACGTCCCATCCCTGACTCACTGACTGCTACAGCAAACTGGCTGCACAAATGTGTTCTATGCAAAAAATGTTCTACGTGTTTGAGCCACCCAACAGTGACACAACCAAGCATATATTAAACAGCACCTTAAAAACAATCTTTGAAACCTTGAGGCCTAACAAGCCACCGGGTTTGGAATCTTTCAGACAGGGGAAATGGTGCTGTCCAAAATAGCAGTTTTCATATTGCTGGTTTCTTGGAGTTATTTATATGAGTCAAGGAGAACAAAATACAGGGCAAGTTCCAATCCCCAGAATCGTGCTTTATGGAGAGGAGATAATACTTTTGTTTTAGTGTGGTAGAATTTTGCTGCTAAAACAAAGTTTAAAAAGCACTGCTGGGAAGGCTTATGGCGTTGCCTGGGCCAAGCCGAGCATCTGGCCACTTCACGTTATGTGGCTTCCCTCCTCTGAGCCCCTGACACCTACCTGCTCCTTCTCTTTCACCCGGGGTCACCTAATAGGGTGGCTGTGAAAGTAACAGGAAGACAACATGTACTTATGGATTTCAAGAAACATAAAGATCAGTTAGTGTTTGCGGTGCTGGAGAAGATTTTCAACTAGTTCATGTACAAACAATAACAAAGACCCTTACTTTTCATTTCTGGCTTTATACAGTTACATTTTGAAGAAATTTTAACTCTTGAAATCATATAGAACAGATTTACGAAAGACAGTTTGCACTGCACAATCACATTTTTCAAAAGAAAGAAAAATATGAGAGAATATCATTTTAAAACATGATCTAAGTGAAACTAATCGAACTATTTCAAGGATGAAGCTTAAGGTGATAAATATAATGTGAATTCTGATGGAATCATAAGAAAATAATATATTGATTATTCTTCCTTTCATCACACATGCTATAGTTAAAGAAGAAAACCTTAATGTATCTCAATATATTTCCCATGCTTACCTGGGTACTGTAGTTAACAGACACCATTAGTCCTGTCCCAGAGTCTCTGGCTACTTGCAAACTGATTAAAGTGGCCTTTTTATGAGCCACTGGCAGCCGAGAACCCACAGAAAAATACACGAGGCTCCAAGGTTCATTGCTCTGTAAGAACTTAATCTGTGCAAACCGGGCACTGCTGTTTACTGCTGCCCCAGCAGTTACTTCATACAGCTCCACAAAAAAATATACCTCAACTTGTGACACCTGAAGATGAAAAAAGAGGGAAAAAAGATGATAACTAATACGTTTCTATTTTCAGATAATTCTGATGTTAAGAATTAGTACTATTCATATACATAATTACAGAAAAACGTATATTTAGAAATACAGTACATATAATTACAGAATTAGAATCTTATGTTAGATTACCATGGAACTTACTTACTTTTTGGGCCTTTCTGTAAGAAACACTGTTACTATCCTTGGGTAAGCTTCTTACTATAAAATCAATGTCAGGAGACAATCTATGTGTACTTCAGTAAGCAAAAGGATAAATAAAATATATTCACACAATGAAATGCTATTTAACAGTCAAAAGAAGTGAACTATTTCAATACTGTTCGGTATGGATGGATCTGATCACATTAAAGAGTGAAAAAAATCAGGTTGCATGATGATATGTACAGCGTGATACAATAAATGCAAACCCACACATTATATAAAGCTTACTATACATCCTTAATGGATACATATATATTTACATATTTAAAGATTAAAGTGCCCGGACTAGGAGGCTCAGGTGCCAGGGTCGGGTAGAGGGCGGGGCAGGGCCTGGCGTTGGAGAATGCCCCTTCAGGCAGAGGAAAAAGAGAGAGTCAACTTTGCCAGAAAGGTTCTATTTGTAAAGGGTGAAACATAAATATGACAAAATATTGATAATAGTAAATTTGGTAATTTTATGTATTTTCCAAAATTCAGTATCAAACAAGTCTAAATTTAATCTGTTGATTACAGTTTGTTCATGTTTCACTGTAGTTCTTCCTCAACAATCTCAAATAATTCATTTTCTAAAGTCGGCATTCAATTTTATCACATCCTGTCAATCCCCTGTTTTTACTTATTCGCTCTTACATATCATAATCTAAGCATTGCTAGCTTCCTGTCATAACTCAAACAAGCTACGCTGATGCACTTCCAAGTGTATCTGTCATTGTCTGATCTGATACAATGGATCACTTTTATTTACTGGCAAGGGCTTCATTCATTTGCTCTGTGACAATTTTAATGAGACTTATCATGTTACTTATGTCATGAAATACTACAATAAACTCTTTGGTATTACCCAAAATAAGTTGTATGTTAGTCACACCATAAATGAATTTAATTTCCCTTTATAATCTGAACAAATAGACAGTGTTCCCATGGCACATATCATTCTTTGCAATTCAATGTCAGTAAGTATTGAAACATAAAGATAGCTGTACTCTTCCCACTTTTGAGAAACCACTTTCGCAGCTATGTTAAACTAAAACACTACAAAAGTATGGGTAATTTTATTCAAGAACTATCATTCCCTAATGGCCAAGTGAGCTTGAATTCACAATAGTTTCATTTAATTAAAGATTTCAACACTCTACTATTTTATTTTTCAGCATATTACATTACAACAGAGACTCTTGTCTTTAGTTCCCAGTAAAATATTTCTTCTCATTGTGATGATGATTAGAATATTACTTATAACCATTTAGAGTCAAAACGATACATTATAATCTGAATAAGGAACCGTCTAAAATTGAAACCGTGTACAGATGGATGTCAACATATACTTCAACTACAGGCAAAAGAAATCATCCATGCTTGCAAAGAAAAATACAATTCAAACACTATTCTGGGAATACATTGGGAAACCCAAACTCACAGATGACACCTAAACCTCTCCAGACTGGAGTAGGACTGGAGACTGCACAAGAACCCATTTCATGTGGACGGCCAGCAGGCCCCTTCCCTAGTGAGGTCGGAAGCACTCCCGGGTAATCGTTTACCCAACAGTCTACAATGATTTTTCCTGGGTCCATATTTGCTCAGTAGCAATCACTCAAAGGAATAACAAAACAGTGTTTTATACTTAAATATTTTAAAAAATATTTGAAACAGCTATTTAAACAATCTGTTTAAACAGAATTTGCGGGTTAATAATGTGTTTTCTAAGTTAATTAACTATCCCCTTTATACATTTTGCAAATAAAGAACTATTAGGTAAAACAGCAGAGAAAGGGGAAGTTCAAAAGACAAGTTTTAATCATGGCTGAGTAGTTCACTAGGTAGGGCAATTTTCTTAAATTCTTCATAACTTGAAAATGAAAGTACTAAATAACTGTAGAGATGACAATTAGAGGTATTAGAGAGCAGAAAACCTTAGAGTGGAGGGTCAGGAGATTGGATTGAGTTTAGGAGAAGCCACCATTAATCAATGGTAAAATTCTCTGAATGAATGTATTGCTTATTCTGTTGTGATGTTTCAACTCCCTCACCTCTAGTTTCACAGCACCTACTACTAAATTTCTAAACTGCCTCGGGCTCCCTTCCCATCCATGGTGGGTAACAGTTACACCGGCCTTCTCTCGTGAAGGGCCGATTCCTTTCCAAGAACTGTGTGAAGAACCTCTCATCCATTATCTAATTTAAACTTACAGGGACTATTACTAACTCCAACAAACCCGGAAGGCTCAGGAAGGCTAAGTAACTTATCTAATGTCATCTGGCTAATCAGTGGAAGAGCTGAGATTTGAATCTAGGTTTTCTATTATCAGAGCCCAAACTCTTAACACCATACTACCTCCCAGAACAAGTGCAGTGCCCTTTGATAAAAAATAAAGAGACAGTTCTTAGACCAAAAGACAAAGAAAAGTTAGTTGTGCTGCTCTAGTGAGACCACCAAATAATCTCAAAGTCCACTGCAGAAGCACATGGCTGCAGAACCTGCTTCATTTGTATGTCTAGGGGTCAGTTTATCAGAAATGACATGCTTGTACCACATGAGCAGTAAGTTTCCTTCTAGTGAAAAAAAGCAACTGTTAGCCCTGGCTGGTGTAGCTCAGTGGATTGAGCGCGGGCCTGTGAATCACACGATCATGGTTCGATTCCCAGTCAGGGCACATGCCTGGGTTGCAGGCCAGTTCCCAGGAGGGGACTCACAAGAGGCAACCATACATTGATACTTCTCTCCTTCTCTCCTTCCCTTCCTCTTTAAAATATAAATAAATAAATATTTTTTTTAAAAAAGCAACTGTTAAAATGCATATTAGAAGCTCATAGTACTTTTTTAAAACACAATTTTCCATTCTTCTGTGAACATAATCTTTCCTTTTTTTGAATTTTCTGTTACTGAAACTGGAATGTGTATTACTCTCGCCTACGCCTTTCCTTTTAATAGCTGAGAAGATGATAAAAACACAATGCCTTAAAAATTAGCTGCAGCATAAAGCTCAGCTCTATGACTTGAAAAATCATTAGAAGGAGAAATAAGAGGTGAGATCAGATTCTTTCTCTTGTCTAACAGAAACTACTTGCATATAGGCTCAGTAGCATTTCCCTTACTAAGAAAAATATATACACAGTTAACATCCTATGTACTTCCAACTATATTCTCTTAAACCTTGATTGTAATATATTTAGTATCTAGGCATTTCCTTAGTATTGTCCTGCAAGGAGAAGCTCAGAAGCAGCAGTCTCTTCTCTCACCTACATTCTCTTTCCTGTTCACCTTGCTTTCAGCTCCTGTAAACCACCTCTGTTAGACTCTCTTCCTTTCTCTCTCCCTCCTGCAGGAAGAGACCCCTTCGAACAGCACTCAAGTGCAATTCTCCAGATGTTTTGAATCTAGTGAAATCTTTCCAGAAGCCTAATTCATGAAAAATCTTACTTGACATAAAATGCTCAACAGAATTTTCAATAACTCATGTATGCAACACATACTTATGGAGGATGATGGGAGAAATATAGCTGCGATCCAATAGTCAAGACAAAATTAAATCTTGACCCTGCATAAAACCAATAACTTTCCGAAGAAAGGTACAGATAGTCTTTGTGATTTAAAGAATTAAGATTTCTAACTGGAGATATTAAGGAAAGCTTCACAAAGGAAGAGGTATTCTGATCAGTTCTGAAGGGAGAGTTAGTAAATGCAGGGTTGTGGGAGTTGAGGAAGGTATAAACCTATTTGAACAAATGCACAGAAGAGGATTTCAATGTTTTCAAGTAGAATAAAATGATCAAATATTTTGAATATTGTCATTTCCGTTCCTCCTTTTCAGTGTGATAGGAAGTATTAGTAGCTAACGAAACTTCCATTCAAGAAAAGTAAAATTCAATCATATATTAAATTTTAAAAAATCAGTGAGAATCCGATATTTTAAAAACTCATTTTTCAAACTCTATTACTACCCAGATGGTGTACAGCAACACTTTTGCCAGCCAGTAACTCTCACATATACCCCTAGTGCACGCATTTAGACCTCTAAAACTCTTTCTGATGAAAAAATCAAGTTCTTGGACAGTCATTGATTGGATGGCTTAGATCGGAAAAAATCAGGCTGCCTGTGGCATATATGTTAACCCTATTTAAAAAATAAACTTCCAGAGATTTTTAAAGCAAAATGAAAAGACAAAAAATCAGCTTTATTGGAACTTTCAGTGACAGGACAAGACTATTTAAGTAGCAAAAACAAAATCATTTAGTAATTAAAATTAGCTGATTTTGAGCCTTTAAAAAATGTGTGTATAAATGGATCTGTGCAGTTCAAACTCATGCTGTTCAAGAGTCAGCTGTATTTTTGATCTGCAGTTGGAAATCCACGGATGTAGAGAACTGACTTAGGTTGGAAGTACATTTCAACTTCAAGGGCAGTTGGTATCCCTAATCCCAGCATTGTTGGGGGTCAGCTGTAACTGCATTTGCACATGCTTTTTCTGTTGTTTTAAGTGTTTGACATGTACAAAGAAACCATGATAGTTTTGAACATTCATTATATTATGAGTAGTTTTTATATTAAGTATTTGAAATTAATAAATTAATTCATAGACAAAAAGGAAACACTACTGAGTGCTCCTTAGGCATTAAAGTATCACAGAATAGTCATTTTTTAAGCCATATATCATTACTAAATGACTAAATCTCTGCTAGGTCATCTGTGACCAATAGCATCTGAATAATGCAGATTCCTCTGGAAAGGGGGGAACACCTGTCTCCTAAGTGCCAAATGCAACACAAACCAACAGAAATCTACCCAAAGGCTCGCCGAGCATGGCCTCTCTGCTTCTTATGTAGATCAAAACTGAACTTTCTTAACTATTATGTGAATAGAGAGTAAGAGAACTTTCATCCTATGATGAAATATATATAACATCAAATCTATAGACATAATAAAAGCAAAACACTAAATATTCAGAGTAATCAGAGACACTAATTGGCTGAAAATGACTCTAGGGCTCATGCACTCGATGAGCAGGTAGGCCAGGAAGAATCTCAGAAATGTGAAGAAACAGAAACAAAGGAAATGGATGAGCCTTTTTGGGGAAAAAAAAAGAGATATAACTGACATATGTATTAGTTTTAAGTGTACAATGGTGAGCTTATTTACAAAAATTCTCTAATGAAACCAATTCTAAGTCAGAAGTCTGTCACCTAGCAAAGAGATTTCCACATTACGGCCAGACAAGACACAAAGAACCTTTACATAACCAATGTGTAAGTTTCAATAACCTGGCCTTGAAATACTAATTCTAAAGAAATACAATTAGAAGTGGACGATACTGTACCTCATCGTTTCTTATTCTCCCTGGTTTGAGCTCTATGATGATAAAGCACTTTGTCTGACCCACTGTACAGGTTGTAGTCCCCGACACAGAGAGAAGTTCGTCCCTCAGGTTCACACCATCCTTCTGGAGCACAGCGGCTGTTTTGTTAAATGTGACTCGCCAGAAGACCTTGACATCTTCAAAGGCCCTAGGAACAAAGCAAAACCCATGCAAATGCAGTAACAGAGTGCGTTATCCCCGTGTTTATCGCAGAATGTGTTATCACTGTGTTCAAGTGCACATCTTCATCCAAAGCATAGCACTTTACAAGGCATTCTCTGACCACACTCTATTCAACACGGAATAAGTATTTATTGAACTACTGCATATCAGAAATGTGAAAACAAATATTTTTCTGCCTACTATGCCAATTATGTACCAGAAATATGAAAATAAAAGTAATAGAGAACTTTTGCCTTCAAGTAAACATTCCTCATTTGTCTTTTAACAAGAATTCTTCTAAAGGAAAAACACTATTTCTAAACATCGTTGTTATAAAAATAAAGGGCAAGAGCTGACCTACATTTTCAGAGATCATGTAGGCCCAAAATGGAAAATGTAATATATATATACATGTACATGTGTGCAACCTAGTGCATATATGAGGTCTGTCCAGCCATGGACATATGAAAAATAGAGATATTTACCGAAGAAGAGACAAGATACAATAAACATTGTACATAGGACAATGATACCTCAGTCTCCTTCAAAATAGGCACCTTGGGACCTCACCCAGTTCTCTCAAGTGCCATTAGCTGCCTCATCATATTTTCCTGAATCTCATTAACAGTCTGGAATCTCTTCCCTTTCAAAGGTGATTTTAGTTTTGAGAAAAGCCAGAAGTTGTAGGGCACCAAATCCAGGCTGTAGGGGGACTGAGTCACATGGGAGATTTGATGTTTTGCCAAAAAACTATACGAGACATAAGGCATGAGTGGGAGAATTGTCATGATGAAGCTGCCAGTCACCAGGTGCCCATAGCTGCAACCTTCTGAATAATCCAAATATTTTCCATGGAGGAATGATCAAGTTTAATGCAAAGTCTGGTGCAGATTTGCAGCTCCACTCTCTGTCATTTTGAATGTGATGGCCACACAGTACACATGCTCACTCAAGGTCAGCTACTGCCCCCACTGACTAGTACAGTGAAGTCGTCATTGTTCATGCATGCACATTCCAGTCTACTCTCCTTGGCTGCCAGATTACATTGAGGTCATGCAAATCATTCTGGTTATGTTAACAATGGCTGGACTTTTTCCAGACAGACCTTGTATACGATGAGCATTCAGAAGTTGTATACTATACAATATTAAGTTGTAAGCAAAATTTTGTACTCCAAGTATCCCTAACAGTAAATAGTTGTATACGCAGAATGATCAGACAATAGTATATGTGATGAAGCAAAAAGTTATATAACTATACTTTGTAAAATACAAAATATTCAAGGTAGTCCTAAGTCATGCTCATAAACCAAGTGCATTAAATCGCAGACTAAGAACTAGAGCATCTAAACAATGACATACCAGATTCCACACTCCCTTCTATCAACATCTGATTCTGGCTCTACCATTTTATGAACTCAAATATAGACACACAGGCTGTTCTGTCTTCCACGTATATTTAAAAATACCTGTTTGGCTGCCTTGTCACAGTGAGATGAAGTCTTTTCCTATCAGCTCCACCCAGCTCGAGCCCTTTCTGGGACTCCTCACTGAATCCTATGATGCCATTTTGAAGGTCACTTCCTAAAGAGAGAAATACAGGGTAATAGTGTACTTAAGACTTTAAAAGATCTCCAATGCTTCACTAATCTTTCCAGCTCAGATGGTATAAAAGTGAACTATTTACAAGTAAGTGAGGGGAGCCACCATTTTTTACTAAAAGATTTTTACTAAAAATAGAATACAAAATGATAACATTGAGGCTGCTACTATTTTGAGAACAGAAGACCAGAAAAAAGAAGAAATTAAATCCTACTCCCCATGCTGAGATACTTGCTCATCTTCTCTGGTGAGACTCCACATCTTATAGTCCTTGACATTTTATATATGTTTATTATTTAAAGTCAGTGTGTCAGCACAGAATGGAAGCTCTACTGGGGTAGCAATGTTGTATTCACTGCTGTATCCTCAGTACCAAAAACAGTGGCCAGCACATTATAAATGTTCAATAAATATCTATTAAAATAAATGAACTCCATTTAACTGACTTACCTTCCTATAAGAGAGTTGACCAAAAGGCCCTTTATGCTACACATTCACTTATTTGCCCCAGAAAAAAAACACCTACAAATTCTTGAGTGATTCTGAGTAAAATACTCCTCTGAGTGACCCTTGAGGTAATAGGCACCCTTGTACTACAAATTGTGCTTAAACTGGAAAAGAGGTAGGGTCCACACTGCACTGAAACGGTGCACTGTCTCCTCACAGGGCCACCTCAAACTCCAAAGCACTGCGGAAAGCGTACCGCTGTCTGCATCAAGCGAGCAGAGCAGGCCAGAACCGCGAGATGGCCTTGTCGATACCCCAGTTAGTGTACGGCATGGACAGGACGAGCTAATCCACTTAAAGGAATATAGCATTTCAGAGGAAAACTGCAAATTATCACCAAAAGATTTTATAAGATACATGAGGAACTTTTAAAAAAAATTATTGCATTTTTAAGCTATTGTACTATATAATATATACATTTAATAGTACAAAGGCGAGATAAAACACTGCCTTGGTCTAAAAATAGAACAAAAGAAATAGTTTCAGTCAATTACCCAACAGATCCAAAAAAGTTCTTGATAATGAGATTTTAGACTTTGGGACAGAAAGTAGTCAGGAAATTCAGAATGAAGTTTCAAAGCACTAGAGGCAATTGTATACTGGATGATTAAATTAAGTATATTCTGGAAGAAAACTATGGACTTAAGTATGTTTAAGGTTTTCCCTATATTGTGAAAGTATGGATTTATAGATTGTTCAGCTCTGAGCTAAGTGACATTTACAGTTTGTTAGAGTCTAGCCTAGCACTTTGGAATGACATCATATATTCATCATTAATTCATGATGTGGGTCCTTGTCACAGAAAAATGATGTTTTTTAATTTTCCAATTACAGTTTACTTTCCATATTATTTTGTATTTGTGTCAAGTGTACAGTGTAGTGGTTAGACAATCATATATTTTACAAAGTGTTTCCCATATCTCCAGTACCCACCTGACAGTTATCAAAATATTATTGGCTATATTCCCTAGGCTTTTACACCCCTGTGACTATTCTGTCACTACCAATTCGTGCTTCATAATCCCTTTGCCTCTTTCACAAAGTCCCCTAACTCTCCTCCCCTCTGGCAACTTCCAGTCTGCTCTCTATGCCTATTAAGTCTGGAGAAAATGATATTGTAATGAATAACTGTGAGTGATTCAAGTAATTCACCCTTTAAATTAAAGACAGAATGTTCTCATAAAAAATCCTGATAAAAAAGTGGTTCATTTTTACATCCACCGCTTCAAAGACAAACCTGTAATAACAATCATGGCAAAAGCAGCAAATCCAGTGTCATCCTTTCCCTTCACAATCTGTGCTCCCCCTCGAGGGTCTGTGAGAAACACGTAGAAGAATTCCTGCCCCTCGGGCTCATCATCATCCAAAATCTGAAACAACACTTTCCGTTCTCTTTCTCCATCTACAAACGTGAGGACAAGAGTTTGTTCTTCAAAGTCCTCTTCCTCGACTGCCCACGTGAGGTTGGAAAGTCCAGAGATAACATGAAAGGGCAATGCATTTGGCTCCTTCTGAGCAGACCTTTTGCCAAACGTTTTAACTGTTACACTGACGTTGCCAGTAGTCCCTCCAGTTCTCCGGATAAGAACTTCTGCAGTGTTGAACGTTCCATTCCTCATGTCCTCTTCAACATACATGATGGGAGGCCCAAGACTGAATGTTCCATGAATGAAAACACCTGCAGTTACCGTGGCCACATCAGGCTTGTCCGACGTGGCATGTGCACCAGGAAGGGCGACGAGTTTGTCGGGGATCTCAGTTGCCTCAGGAACGATGGCAACCATTTCGGTTGGCTGTGGAACGACAGTTATCTTGGTCATATCGGGGTGTATGGTGGAGGAGTCTGTTTCTATGGGAATGAGAGCTGTGTCAACTGTGACAGCCGCCGTTGTCTTGGGAAGAGAAACATCCATTCCCGCTAGGCCATCGTTGTCCAATATTGTGACCACAGCCACACTGAAATCTAGATTCAGGCGTGGTCTCCAGCTTGTTTGTGTAAACTTTTGTAACCCTCTCATTTCTACAGAAGTTAGGTTAATGTAAAAAAATTCTTCTACCTCAGGAAGGTGGTCGTTAATAATGATTATTTCAAAATGAACCTCAGCTTGGAATTTCTGAAAAAGCAGCTCCCCATTGTGAACAGGCTCAAAATCTTCCAGGGGCTCCGCACTTCCTGCGGTTGTCTGATAGGAGACCTGAACAAGATTGCCGTGGAACCCGAAGAGCCTTTGCACCTGTAATCTAATCACCTCTGTGTCCTCCGACACCATGATATTTCTTGAACTAGGGGAAAACTGAAAGACTCCCATTGGTTCAATCTCAGCCACGGTGAAACCTGATCTGGAAAAAAAAAAGGAAGAATTAATGAAAATAGGAACACCACGGCAGAGATTCACCTTTCACATATTTAAGATGTTGCTCGTGAGGGCATCTTAAAAATGGCAGGCCCTTGCAGGTTCCGTACAATCCTACTTATTTATTCATGACCAGACCCAGCCTGAGAAATGTAAGAACAGGGGCTGCTATGACTGGTGCGGGGACCTGACACATGTTGGCAAAGCGAGAGCTCACGGGTCTCTGCTCTGTTTCCCCATCATCCCAGAGCAGCTCTCCGATGGGTCAGAAACACCAGGCTCTCTGTCACGATCGGTACACAGAAAACCAACAGTTCTTAGAATGTCCTGGATGTCAGCCAAGTTTCTCACCTACAAATAGATGTAGTTGGCCCTACTAGATGCAAAATCCTTATTTCTTGCAAGTGGCTCATCATGAAACTAATGATACACAAATGATACCAAGATTTTCTATGTGAATTGAAAGAAACATCCATGACTGCGTTCTTAATCCTTAGCTTTATCCTATAGAGTTTTGTTATGGGTCAATAGGTATGTCAGAGCTAACACTGGCAGCCTGTCAGCTGCATCCAAACCACAGGCATATTTTCTTTGGTTAACAGGGTTTTTTTTAATGTAAATTTGAATGTCTTCAGGGAGGACACCCTAGAGGCCACCACTCCCTACCGTAAAACTTGGATAACCCAACACATAGCACAATGGTTGGGTCATCCGACCCATAGCACAACTCATTCAGCTCTTAACAATGGTGCTTAACAATGGTTAAGAGCTGAATGAGTGGCCAGACACACTGAATTCAAATCATGGCCCAACAATTATTACTAGTGTGACACTAGGTATGTTACATAACCTATTGTGACTTATCTATAAAAGGGGACTAATAATGGCATCTGTGTAGTATGGCTGCTGTGAAGAATAAGAGAGTAAATATACATCATTCTTAAAGCAATGCTTGGCCTAGGGTAATCACTACAAAACTTAGCTATTAGTGCGGTTGCTAAAAAGCATTTGAATTGGTTAGCCTGAAATTACTTTCTGTGGCCAAACACCTTTGAAATGATACATGTATAACCTAAAGCCATTTTTATTCTGCCCACCAGTATTTCCCCACACATAAACATGTATACCAACACACTTGAACGCACACCAATTTTGCCCACACATTTTCTGCATTTGCCAAATTAGTAGACTGAAGAACAGAAAGTTGAAGTGACTTTCCCTGAATCACACAGTAAGTAAGTGGTAAAGCCAGGACTATATCCATGAGTCAGGCTCTAAGGTCTGCCTTCTGCCATTCTGGTCAAGCACATCCCACTTATGAGAAAAGTAAATTGCTCTGGTTTGTATATATTTATCTGCAAAATTCTGATTTAAATCAAACTCAAATGAGCTATTGGTACAAGTTATATTGTTATCCTTCTATGAGGGCTTCTTCTTACTCCGAATCCCTTGGGGAAAGCAAGTATTTTCCAGCTACTCCTCAAAAGACAGCTCCTTTAAAAACAGGTGGCTTTGCCATTACGTTTCTTATTGGATATGTCACCCCAGGCCAACCTTGAATTAGAGGTTGCGATGACCTCTCTTCAAGGCAAACAGCGGTGGTGACTGTGAAGGTCAGCCTCCCTCCACGGCATCGTGGGCAGGCAGGCCACGTGCTGCTCTTACCTGCTTCAGGGAAAGTGATCCTTGTGGGTTTGTTTTTTTCCTCCTGTTTCAACTGATAAATTCCAGATTATTCCTCAGAGCCATCTTACCTAAGCTCAGCCCCGCCAGGGGCACTGCTCTGCACCCCCGAGAGGTGGACAGCAAAGGCCTCCGGCTGACCAGGGCTGGGGAACGTCCACAGCAAGACACCTTTACTTTGTTCTCCATGGGAAAACGAAAGGCTCCCTGAAAGGAAACATGAAAAGCGAAGCAGGGTGTTATTTCTGAGTTCTTAATGTGGATTCAACACTGATAACGTGTAATAAAACATTTCCTTTTCCAAAATTCCATTTAGAAAACCTGTATAATTTTGTTAACCAATGCCACCCTAATAAAGTCAATTAAATAAATAAACAGGAAAGTAAGTAAATAAAATAAACCTAAAAAATTTTATGACAGTCTACAAAGACAAAAACATTTTAAGAGTGGGAAAAGAGGGAAACGAACTTACAGCAAGTTCCCTGGACCACATAAACCTTGCTTTCAATCCCTGTCCACTCTAGCTGGTAGAGGTCAAGCCTTCCAACATTTGCATCTCACTGGCCCTCATAAAGCTGATGGTATAATTATAATTAAAAATAAGGTAGATTGAGTAACAGTTGCTCCACTGTCAAATATTCAGGTGAACAAGTAAAAGGACACAAAGGTGTGTCTTTTTTTATTACTGTACAGTCCAAATTAAGTTTTTTCCAACTACTTTGAACAAACTCCTAATGTATAAACAGTCTGCTTAGTGGCCACTATTTCCAGGTGACACATGAAATTTTTAATTTGTTCATCCTCACCAAGCAGCCTTTGCAATTCTGATCACTTAAAAATGGGAACACTGTACTACAAAACAAATAGTTCATTTTTCCAGAGTAAGGATGACCCAAGAAAACTAGTGGCCAGCTACACACCTTCACATTTTACAGGGCAGATCTTAGAAAAGCTACAGCTTACCCAGTTTTGGAGTCAAGTTGCCAATGACAACAAATTCGGGGATTTCTAACCCAGGAGCATATCCAGCTGCCCAGGCAACCACGAGGGAGCCGTACGTGCCTCTCCTAGAAATCACCACTTGGCTTGTTCCAGCAGTGATGTCCATGAGTGAGAAAGCAGGAGATTCAAATCCAACCTGAGGGAAAACATACCGAGGACATTTTATTTCTTTCTAAAGGTCCTTGTTTTCTGAAGAGTGGATTAAAAGTCAACAGTCAACTTACTCTTGGTTTACACAATCTATTTTCCTGTTTTAAAATATATTCAATTGAAGAGTAATGTTTATGAAATAACATCTGAGACTTGAAAGTTTATTCTATTTTATAATTCTGATTATAGTTTTTAACTTTTTAAATCAAGATATAATCCTTTGAATTGACAATATACATAAAGACAAATGTAATTATGGTTAAATGAAAGCAAAAGTTTAAAAATGGCATTGTAGTGTGACTTATTCATGGGTCTTTTTAGAACCCAATTTGTCTAGACCTGAAATTTGACTTCTTTCTAAGGCATATTAATATATTCTTTGTTTATAAAAATGAGCACCATGAAACAGATTTTCTATTAAGGTTGTTTGAAGTTCTTTGAGTCAATTTAACCTTGCTTCTGAGAATAAGGAAGATTCGAAGAATTTTTTTAAAAATAATCATCTTTTTCATCCACATCAAGTAAGATCTTTTCTTAAGGGCAACCTTCCCAGGTACCCTGGCAGCTACAAATGATTTCTAGATGAATTAAGTGCTGGCCAATGAGTAAGAATAAAATCAGATGCCTGGCTTCATCTGATTTGGACAAATCAGTTTACTGCTTTTGGTCTCGGTATCTACAAATTTGGGAGACCATACGATTAATGGTTCTAAATTAAGTCTCATTCTCCCTGTTTTAACTTGTAATGAAGAGTAGCAGAACAGTGTGAGAAGGTGCCACGGGATAGCTTCTGGAGATTAAAAAAAAAGAAGAAGAAGAAACAAAGAAACTCCATTCTGACCCCAGATGAGATTGCCAAAAGCTTTGGTACAGCTGAGATCATGCTTGCTACATGACTAGTGGCTGTTTACAAATGTCCTAGCCACAGTGTCACACACACAGACACACACACCATACAAGTATTGGAAGGAGTCCCATCCACACAGTGTGGATGGGAGTATGCCACGACTAGCCCTGATCTTGCCCTTTGAGGTGATACAGTGCTGTGACACTGTGCATGAACAAGGAGTGGGAAATAGTTACTGTGTGAAATGAATGGTGCAGGTTGAATCGTTTGTGTAACAACCTGTGAGCAAAAAGAAGACAGCAAAACCTCAAAGCATTATTAAGTTCTATACCCTCTTGAACAGAGGAGGTGTAGAAAGAAAACTGTTCCTCCCAGTTATTTTTGATGTGGGTGGATTCCACTTTAGGGGACCAAGCAGTTTATGAGGGAGTAACTGAATGAAAGACCTGAGACCCTGTGACACAAGCTGCTGGCAGGATCTGCCCATGTACCTGCCCTTCATCTGCATGGACTTCATGTCCACATCTTAGGCCAGGCCTGTCTCAGTCAAGTTGAAGGAGCTCCCAGCTTAAGGAGGAGGATGCAATGACTCCTCATAAGGGTTTCAAAATTACATATGACACCACAGCCTGAGACAACAGCCCTGTCTTGTTCCTGTACTGACTGAATCAGCCTACACAGCCTCAAGCTATTTTTTGTTCTCATGGAATTCATGAAGTGACAAGAAAACAATCTTTCCTACAATGAACTCAGGTAGAAAATTCAAATGCTTAGGTGCAACTTTGTCACTGGTTCTCACCACCACACCTACATCAGCACAAACAGCCTTGAAAATTAGGGGAAAGAGTCATGAGGTTAGTAAATGAAAAAGTATAAAATGTTAACTGATGTTTCATTCTAATTTTAATTATTTAGCATAAAATACCTCAATAGTCAAGGAAAACCCCTGGAAATTCTGACTCTAGGCGATTGTTACTTTAAAAATTGTGCACCTTACATCAAATTTTATAAGAGACAAACTTTCTAAAACTCCTAAAAAGAAATATATTATTCTAACATTGAAAACTATTTTCAAACAATATATCCATAATGTCTACTTTGATATTCATAGTATTACTTAGATTTTAATTTTATTTTTAATTTCTTTCATTTTTTTTCAATTACAGCTGACATACAATTTTATATTTACTTCAGGTGTACATCATAGTGATTAAACATTTATATAGCTTATCAAGTGATCAACTCAATAAATCTAGTACCCATCTGACACCATGCATAGTTATTACAATATCATTGACTATATTCCCTATGCGGTATTATACATCTCCATGATTACTTTAATAACTGGCAATTTGTAATTCTCAACTCCTTTATAGCTTTTTTTACCCATCCCACCGCCAGATGTGAGGATTACTTAGATTTAAGAAAACAGTAAGTCTCAAGAAATTCTGCCCGAATCTCAGTCCTTCCTATAAAAGCTGCCTTCTCATTCCTCCCAGACACTCCACACCCAGGGCCGGTTACCTGAGAATTGGCCGCTCTCTCGGGGACAGGGAGCACAGCGGACTTTGCCCCCTGGAGAATTTTTGGCACACCATAGAGACGTCCGCCAACAAGCGTCACCGTCACCAGTTGCACAGTGAAGTTAGAGCCCAGGGACAGAAAGACCTACAAACAGACAGTATCAATGACTTTTTTAGTAGTAAAAATAATAACTTTCAGGGGAAAATACTAACATGTGCCATAAGTCACTAGCACACTGCCTCAGGTTGTACCAGGTCCATCAACCTATGCCCTTTCTCCAATATTATAAAAAAAGAAATTACTGTTATAAAGACTATGGGGTAAAGAGTGATAGTAAGACGGTATAAAAAACACAAATCTGCAAATTCTCCATGTGTTTCCAAGTGGCATCAGGAATGATGAGACTCACAAGAAGTAATTATCAATGATAGAATCACATGCTACAGGAATGGAAAGAGCTTACAGCTGAGTAGTGTCACCCCCTAAAGCCAGAAAAACTCAATTTCTTCCATCTTCCTTGATAGTAACTAACAACCCTGAAATTTACTCAAAATAGATAATAATTTAGCTGTACTTATTTGAATATTTGACAAGTAATTGCTAACACCATGTATTAAATCATAAATGTTCAAAGTTGTAGAATCCAACAAAATAGGGAAAATACTGAATGTTAAAACTGGTTTTCTAAGTTTCTTTTAAATATAATTTTCTCATAGAAATATCATTGATAATGGATAAGCCCCCAAGTTACCCCACAACTTGGAAGATTCCTAAAAATTCTGTACATCATTACTGAATATAAAAATAACCATTTCTGTGTTGTTCTTCTTATAAAGATAATTAATGTACTTAAACATACATCACACCCCCCCAAAATGTGCAAAATATGCACCACAGTGGTTCCAAATGCTGCGCAACATGAGGGTCACAGATGTCGCATTCATTTCATCAGTCTTCGTTTCTGTCAGAATGACACTCACTGAACACGAATCAGACGCCAAGTGCTAAGGAAACACAAATAAGTTACGGGGCCCTGACTTCAACCACGTGTCTCCTGCCTCCCCTCCAAGGGTGTGTGTGCCCTCTTTCCCCATGCAGTTCACCAGGCGACAACCGTGGATTTTTTCCCCTAATTCCCTAAAGAATGAAGGGCCAGGCTCCCAGGCATGTGCACCTCCACCTGTCTCCTCTGTTCACGAGCCCACTGAGCACACACACACTTGTGTGACACAGAAAATCCCCAGGGCACGGTAACTGAACAGTGAGGCTGAACAGCAGTAACGGTAATTTGAGAAAAAGCTGGTTTGCCTACAGAAGAAAAGCAGGTGGAACTTCGAGGAGGAACGTGAAGGACTTTAGGCATGTTCATGCTCCAGTGCGCCCCTCCGTCTCCCGGTCCCAGGCTGCAGCCCCAACACGATTCTCTGTATTTCCCACGAGGCTTGGTCACATCTGAGCCCAAACAGAATTCACAGCCCTCTAATATCCTGTGCCGTCTCAAACCCTGCTTATTCACAGTTTCATAACTGGTGGTTAATGGGCCTTCTGCACTAGACAAGGAGCAATGTGGCAATGGGGACCATGTCTTTGTCACCTTTCTATCTGGGGTGCTTATCACATCACAATAGATGGCCAGAGTGAGCGCTCAATGTTTGAATAAGCAACTCAATGACAAATGTAAAATTCTTCTTGCATTCTAGCTTAAATACTTTTGAACTTAGACTTGTTTCTTTAGTGGGTCAATGATCCTTATCATCAGCATGTACCTCACATAACAAGTCTGTGGTTTCCCAGGGGAGGCAACAGTTTACACTTCCGTGTGCTGGTTTAGGATCCCAATGCTAAACCAGCACAAGAGTCTTCTCATTTTCAGAGCCTAATGGGAAATTCCTCTGTTCAAAGAGCCCCTGCCTTGTCTGTGGCTGACCAGTTGAAGGTACTAAACTTTACCAGGAGGGTGGAAAAGGTAGAACTGTGTATAATTCTTTTTTTAAAAGATTTTACTTATTTATCTTTAGCGGGGAAGGGAAGGAGAGAGGGAGAGAAATATCAATGCATGATTGCCTCTCCTGCGTCCCCTGCCGGGAACTGGCCTGCAACCCAGGCATGTGCCCTGACTGGGAATCGAACCGCGATCATGTGGTTCGCAGGCCCGAGCTCAATCCACTGAACTACACCAGCCAGAGCTGTGTATAATTCTTATAATTAATATCTTTCCAACCTATGGGACCCATCCTCCTGGCAAGGCAAATGTAGCCTGGCCCTATCGGAAAACCAACAGGTGCCAGTCAGTACACAGGAAGCCAAATCCATGGATTAGTTTTCCCATGGGGAATCAGGCCTGCACTGTACCTAGACTGTTCTGAGGCTTGCTTTTTGCTAAAACTCCCTCACCCTGAATTGAGGCAGCAAATGTTTACTGTGCATCTTTAAAGCAGCTTCCTAAAGTCTGTGCTAAACCTCCAGGTATGGAGTATAACCAGTTCCACCACCTCTCCCCTTGCATCTGCAAACAGCCTTTTCTTGGAAGTAATTAGCAACATTATTTCCTCTGTTACCTGTAAAAGGTAATCACCTACAGTGAACCTGTGCATTGTAAACAAGGACTATCCTCCATGCAGTGTGCCCAGAAAAGCAATAAAAGCCTGTCCAGGCAGGGGTCGGGGGCCCTCTCTCTCACTTAGAGAGCAGCCATGCTGTCCCTTTTTCTCTGCAGGACTTCTGTAGTCTGTGTGAATTTGTTTGTCACAGCCACAACACATGGACCTCGTGGGCCAGGGTCCACATCATCCAACTTCAAAGAGCAATGCATTACATCCAGGATGTGTAGAAAGAGGGGGACCACTGAAAAAATCCTACCCTTGGTTTAAGTGCATGTGGTAGCCTGCCCCAAACACTTATCCCAGAGCGCTAATTCACATCACACCTAATCTAATCTACATCCGGACTCATACTACAATCCTGGAACGTGAGAGAAAGAAGAAACCCATGCAATTTTAAATATGTTAATAAATGACATTAAATTAAGGAAATAAGAGGAAGCTTTCATGTATGCATAAGTTAGTAAACTTTTGTTACTCCCTATTGAAAACAGAAATTAAAAAATAATTAAATGATGCTCAAAAAGATATTGAAAAATTCACAGATGATTCAAATAGGTATTCAGAAAGCTAAGTATCTTTATAAAACACATTATTAAGCTTTTAAAAGGACCATCCTACCCAGACAAAATGTTCCAAGTAGGAATCTCAGGAGACAATCTCAGAGTTAGGCAGATCAATGGTTTTGGTCCATGTAATATATATTACATATTTTTGTTTTCCTATACATAGCCTGAGAATACTTTTGCACTTTCCACATTGCTTAGTAAAATAATAGAATGACATAATCTTAAGTGTGCCATGTCTTATTGTCAAATCTTACTGTCAATACAACATATATAAAACAAAATTACTCCTACAAAAACTGAAGGAAAGGTCCCTTGTGTTCATTAGCAGATTATAACTTGAATGTGTTTAGAAGGAGATGTTACACTGATATGTCTGCAAAAAAGTTTCAAGTTATTATGTAATTGTACAATTAAATTATGTAATAACCACATTGTATTAAAAAATAAAAACTCTGATCATTTGCAAGCAAGACTTTATAAAATGATGTTCTGGTTAAGTTAGTCCACCTCTTATTTCCCCAACTTTGCCCTCTGTTCCAGTTTTGAGAACTTCTGGACACAGGAAACTGAAGTTCGAAGTTGATACAATGGGGTTGTGGCACTGAGTCAATTTCCCAAAGAACTACAGGGACTCAGGAATAATTATGGAACCCATGCCTCACTGAAAGGCCTCCAGTTTTCTCCTTTAACAAACAACAAAAGTAAACATTTAGGAACACGAGAGATCAAAAGGCTACCTAAGACCTAGCTGGTGTGGCTCAGTTGACTGGAGCGTCATCCTGTTAGCCAAAGGTCATGGGTTCAACTCCCAGGCAGGACACATATCTAGGTTGCCATTTGGTTCCCCAAGTCCGAGTTTAAGGGAAGCAATGGGTTGATATTTCTCTCACACATTGATGTGTCTCTCTCTCCCTCTTTCCTCTCTCTCTAAAATCAAGAGGCCTGTCTTCAAGAAAGGATAAAAAAAAGGCTACATTGTAGGCACAAATTAGTATAACATGCTTGTTGCTTACTCTGAACAGAAGCAGCCTATGTTCTACTGATCACAAATTTATATGAAACTAAGATAATCAATGACTGAGTGGGCTAAACTTAGTGAAATACAAATAAGAAACTGATTCACTTTTCTCCTATCACTGCTTTGTGGGGTTTCTTTCCACTATTCATTGACAATGTTGTGGGTGAATGTTGAGGCTTTCAGTTACTTTCAGGAAAGTAAAGGCCAGACTGATACCAATCAAAACTTCCATCGCGCACATGGTTAAATTTCCCGTTTATCCCAGTTTTTGTTTGATTCGTGGTTCAGTGTCTACCGTGGGGAAGGGGCCCCAGCAGGATGTTTCAATGCTCCTTCTGTGCCCCTCAGACCTTTGCGCCAATCTCGGGCACTCTCAAGGTGTGGGACAGAAGAGGGTCGCTGTGAGAGATGATGACCAAATACTGCCTTGCCACTGCAGTCCCTTCTTGCCTAACACTGGCCGACCCGTCTCTTTCCATGAAGACAGACACTCAAATTCTGAGCCTCTCATGGACCTGAGGTGGGTGTTTCTCAGAGACTTCAGAATTCCACTCCTCACCCTTCCTCCAGGGATGATGACCTTTTTGAGATTCTCTCCTAGCTTCACAATCCACTCCGAAGATTCTTGTCCAGATTATTCTACTCTAGTTACCCTCTGGGGCAGCCTTTCTCAACCATGAGGTAATTAATCCCCAGTGCCATAGTGCATCTCATGTGTCAAATACATTAATTTATTTCCTATGCACATAGAATGATACTTGTTATGTTCTATCCTCAAAAGGAGTAAGACAGAGTCGCTTGTGCCCGGCTGGGAAGCTAGTTGGTTGGAGGATAGAGGACAGCATCATCCCATACACCAAAAGCTTCCAGCTTCCAGTCAGGGGGCCTATGGGAGGCCACTCATCAATGTTTCTCACATCTTTCTCTCAATCTCTCCCCACCCACCCTGCCTAAAATCAATAAATATATCATCTACGGAGGACTTTTAAAAAAGGGTCGCTCAAATGACTTTCCATGGTTTAGACTGAGAAAGGCTGGGGAGGTTATCTACTTGACTCACAGGAAACCCACACATTCTTATCACTCTCACCCCAGATGCTTGCCATACCAGTCTACTGCCTTCTCTCCTTATTACCATCATAGAAAGTCAGGGCTGATTTCCTGTGTTCCAGATTTGCAAGATAAGAAGCAGTCTCTGTGTTCATGGAGCCCCTCCAAACCCCAGGGAGCACACGTCAGTCCCACAAGAAAGCCCACATTTCTCCCCTTCAACATGTATCCTGTGTGCATGCACACATGTGTGTGCATATGTGTACATCGGGCTGTGTACGTGCAGCAATTGAAATAATTTCTGGAACTTCATAAGTACTAAATTAATGCTTGCTACTATCTAGACAAAATATAGGGTCCAGCACGAATAATGTCCCATTTTCATTACAAAATTCTAAGCATGTAATTCTGTAACATAACAATATCACACTCAAGCACACCATATGGCATTTTAGGTGAAATGTTCAAATTAAAACTATAAATTATCACACCCATATTATTACCCCACCAACCACACTCAAAGAGGCATTACTTCTGTCAGATCCTGTATTTTATCTCCACATTGGAATATATTTATTCACTTATAATCTGCAAATACTTCACTTCTATGTATTGTGCAATAATTACTCTGCATTTTCCAAGGCATTTTCATGGTTACATTTAAATACCTAAGATTTAAACTGATCATGAGGTAGGACCAGGTTCCCACCGAAGAAGTTTGTTTGGAATGACTGGGACACTAAAGAAATACTACAAACCTGACTCTTTATTGGCACCATGTCCACTTGGTATCTGGCACCATCGCTAACCACCAGCTGCCTCTCAGCGTTCTCCATAACAACCAGCTGCTCCTTATGACCAGAGGATATTCGATATCCAACAGCCACATCTCCAAATGCTCCGGCAAGCCTGGTTACATTAATTTGGATGAATCTACCAAGGTTCTGCCCAATAAGTATGGACTGGCGGTCTGCATACAGAGCAAACACCCCATGAGGATCATCACTGGCAGAAACAGAGAACCGTGTGATGCACTTTTCCGGATCCAGTTCTGCTCCTCCCTCTACAGAAACAAGCCGGATCACATACTCTTCTTCTATCTCAGGTACATCATCTGGTAGCAAATGAACTTCAAAGCTCACTTCACTCTCTCCATCAGCAATGGTGAAAAATCCTTTTGTGGAAAGAAAGTCTCCAGTTATATCGAACTGACTACTTATTTCCCAGTAAACCTAAAATAAAAGGAAAAAAATCCAGCAATGTTATATAACTCAGTAAACTGAACCAAAATTCTTCAAAATATGTTTTCCTTTCTAATATGCAAAAGGAAATATTAATTGTGCATCATCATATTTCAAAATCTCCAAGCAGTTAGTTAGTTTAAATGTGACATCTTTCTAAAGAGAGTGACATCTATATCATGAAAGCGTAGTAACTTTTTCAGGCTGCCATATTTGCAGGACAAGATCACAAAATCTCCTCTTAACCTTCTTCTAAAATAATAACAATTTGAAGAGAAGAAGAGGAGCAAGTTAACTTAAAATGCCAGGACCACAGATGCATTCAATAGTAAACCATACACAATATTTGAAGGTAAAAAGTGAGTAATCTAATGCTTCATATCAGAATTTTTTGTTTGTTTTTTAACTATAAGAAAATATCTATTAAATTTCTGAGAATTAAGAGTTATTTTCCAAGGATTTTCAGCCTACAAACCATAAAGATTCAATTGAACAAGTTTCAGTTACAGGAAAATAGGTAACTTCGTAGGGAAATTTCACAAAATACGTTTTTTGAGAAAACAACTAACCCAGATCTGTGAGACAAGGATCTTGATCTTTGTCTAGATTTGTTAGGTTGTTACTAGATTTGTTAGGATTTACAAGGGTGCCCTTGAATGTTCTACATCAATGACCACACTAATGAAACCTCTTACAAATCAGTTGTAAGTGAAAAAATTATACTGAGAAATACAGCCCTGGAGAATACATTAAGCAATTTATAAAAATCATTCAGAGATGTAAGTAGAAAAGGCTTCATTACATGGCAAACAAGAAAATACAACATGGTTTAGTCATACTCTTCATGAGTAAGTGTGATGAAGATCTCTTTAATCTAACTGTAACAGAATGCAGACAGACCGCTGGAGGTTGATGAGGGCGGCATCCGGAAGGTTCTTAAATGAACCTTCTCAGCTTCTCTGAAAACTCATGTCACTTCGGTTTGTAAAAACCTTTAACCAGACCAACGCACTTTCTCTGTCCTTCTCAGCCATGTTTGTTAGGCAAATTTTCACTCTACTTAAAAATTAAATGGACCTTGGCTGGTGTGGCTCAGTGGATTGAGTGCCATTGAACGGAAGGGTCACTGGTTTGAGTCCCAGTTGCCTGGGCTGCAGGCCAGGTACCCAATAGGGGGCGCTCAAGAGGCAACCATACTTTGATATTTCTCTCCCTCTCTCCCTCCCTTCATCTCTCTAAAAATAAATTAAAAATCAAAGGAAATATGGTACCTTAATCTCTCCCAAAATGCCCTTGACTCTTTTAACAAAGAAAGTAATGATCAGAGGCCCTTCCAGAGCTGAAGGCTCCAAGTAGGTTTTCACAGATAAAGATTCAGGAGCAAACTGGACTACACCATTGGGATCACCAAACTTTTGTATCTAAAAATAGAAGCAGAGCAAAGTGAATTAATATTTAACAACTATGAGTGAAAATACATTATTTAACTTATTAATACACAGCTGAAGAAATAGAAGAAACATAGAAATAATACTTAAATACAATGTACCTAGCTATATGATATTTTAAACCTTTCTTTATAGCACTGATTGTTTCCTAAAACAAGCACTTTCTTATTCCCAAGAATAATGGAAATAAATTCTTGGAAAATCACAATTTGTAGAATCTCAAAAGGACAGCACTTTGATGCCTCAATTTAGGCTTATTTGCCCTACATTTGTTTTATATAACCAGTTAGTTTTGGCTAACTTCTTTCTACTGGTTGTAATACAAAGCAGAGAGCAGCAAAAAGCCCTGTGATGCTTAGATTTATGTGTCAACATAAACATTACGGTGCCCAACTGTTTGGTCAAACACTAGTCCAGATGTTGCTATAAAGGTATTTGGTAGATGTGATTAATATTTACAATCAGTTGACTTCAGTAAAGATTATCCTCAATAATGTGTGTGTGCTTCCATTTAGAAACCTGCATGAGCTTCCAGCCTGCTGGCCTGGCTCACAAAATTCCAAGTCAAGACAGCAACTTCAAACCTTTCCTGGGTTTTGCCTGCCAGACTGCCTGCTTGCCATTTCTTTTTCTGCTAAATTAATCTGGGGAAACGAAATGCAAAAAATGTTCAGATTCTGCCATGTTCTGTTTTGGAATCCTTTATGGGAGTGTGAAGTAGTCCTCTGCCAAGATTATCAACCTCTTCAGCCCCCCAAAATTTCAGTATAAGAAAACCCAGAGCTTGGAGAGCTTGTTGGTTCCGACAAAGTCAATCAATCAATATCTCTTTTTCTCTTTCTCTATCTCTTCCTCTGCCTGTCCCTCCCTCTCTCTCTATTTCTCTGGTAAAATATAACTGACACAGACCCCAGAAAAGAGTATTTTACACGCTTAAAAAATGTCCATTTCTCTGTATTGATTTCAGTAGCCTTGGCCCAACACTTTCTGAGCTGATGGATGGGGTAGCCCATATCAAATATGCTGAATCCAAATCTAATCTAACACATCGCTGTGCTAACTGAACAAGTACCACTTTTCCTTCACACAATCTGACTCATAACTAGTTAATTTTTATGTACTTTGATGGCAAAGATATCCGATGTTCAGAATGATATCACAAATACCACTCCCTAAAAGTGGCAAATAACTCCAAAACCACCAAATTTTCTTGAAGAGTGTAAAATAAATATTTCTCACTATATTAAAGCCTTCTTAAAAATAATAGTAATAATAAGGCTATGTAAGAAAGTAATAGAACCACCATAGGAATTATTATAACCTAATTTGGTTTTATAACTTATAATCCATCATAAGCCTGTAG
Organism: Sturnira hondurensis; assembly: GCF_014824575.4. Lineage (NCBI taxonomy): Eukaryota > Metazoa > Chordata > Mammalia > Chiroptera > Phyllostomidae > Sturnira > Sturnira hondurensis. The sequence continues at coordinate 15,247,583 of NW_028093985.1, read as the reverse complement.
AATTCAAAAAAATGCAAATGCGCCCTGGCTGGTATAGCTCGGTGGATTGAGTGCAGGCCTGCAAACCAAGGGATCACAGTTCGATTCCCAGTCAGGGCATATGCCTGGGTTGCAGGCCAGTTCCCAGCGGGGGACACCCGAAAGGTAACCATACATTGATATTTCTCTCCCTCTCTCCTTCCCTTCCCCTCTATCAATAAATGATTAAATCTTTAAAAAATAAAAATGCCAATGCATTTTCTCATAACTCCATCAAAAACTTTGTGGGAAAATAAAGTCAGACTTACTGTTAATGTCACATCTTTGGCTCTGGAGTCTAATTTAGCTTCTCCTTTCACAAGGTTAAGTTTAATGACAAAAGTCTCTTCAACTTCAATTTCTTCATGAGGATAGACTTTCAGAATTATGGTTCTCATGCCACCTTCTCCCTCTCCGAAATGGAAGGAACCGCTCACGGGGTCAGCAATGTCTCTGTTCTGGGGCAGCAGGGCCTCCTGAGAGTTGGGTCCCACTATCTCCCAGTTCACCTGCAGGGTGTTATTGTTTCAAACAGATGTGATCAGTTTTAAACTAAGAACTACTCAGCAGGAAATGAAGTATTTAAAAAAGTACATATATATAAATTATTTTCTAGAATATTTACAAAACACTCCTAATATCAACTCAAATTTTTAATCACTGATATTTGCGTAACTATAGAATATCAGTTTTCATGAATGACAATGTCTGACAAGAAAAGAGAAATATGAATACCTGGTCGTTTTTCACCATCACAGGGTAAGGAAAATATAAAAGTACATATTCAAAAGTATATATTAGAGAAATACAAAATAGCTAAATACATGAGGACACACTGCCCTGCTGTGTGCACAGGTCCTGTCAATCAAAACCTATTTAAATAATAAAACCATGTGAGAAGTCTGCTGTGTGTGCAACCCTTTCTAACTATATTTCAATAAATTCCTAGTGTAAAATGAACAGAAATTTTCATTACCTGTATTAAGAAATAAAGTTTTTATAATCTAATAAATGCATTTTTAAAAGTTCCTATAATTTAAAATTGTATGTTTTTCAATATCCATGAAGAAAGAAAACTGAGCACTTCTCTTTGCTTCTTTTCTCTTTCATCAGCATTGTTCACAACTGATCACCTCCTTTTTCTTAAAACATTGTCCCCCTGTATCTCTTGACTTATATTATGCCCATAGGATTAAAGTCTTCCTAGTTTTCTCTTCCTTTACTTCTCAGTCTTCTTCATTGGCTCTCCTTCCTCCGATCCCTAAATGCTGAGAGTCCGGGGCTCAGGTCTGCATCCGTTACATTTCTTTCAGCACTCCTCAGGCCTCATACTTTCGAATGTCTGCATTTGGGTCAAGACCTTCCCTACCCTCTCCCCGACAACTTGCACTTGCACAGCCCCCTACTACCTGGCCCCTCCCCATGAGGTATCTTGTAGCTATCTCAAATGAACCTGGCCAAACTGAACTCTTGATTCTCTCCCAAGCTTCTGTACTTCAGTGAGCAGCACTCTCATATACCCAGTTGCTGAAACTAACATTCTAGCAGTTATCCTTGATTCTTCTCTTCCCCTGGGCCTCCATTAATCCAATGAGTTTTTCTTCCAAAACATATTCAATGTCTATCCACTTCTCGCCATCTCCATCTCCACCCTGGTCTGCACCAACAGCTTTGCCCCTGGACACTAGAGGACAACAGCCTCTTCACTACCCATCCTGCTTCTAATCTGGCTTCTTCACAGTCATTTTCCTCACTATTGACCTGAGGGAGCTATTTAAAATGACAACCCAGTAACATCGACATTACTGCCCTGCTTCAAACTTTCTAATGGCATCCTATTTGCACTCAGCATAAAATCTTTAACCTGTTTTAGGAGGTTCTCTTGATCAAGCACGTACTAAGCCCATGATCTGTCCTGTGCTATGTATGATCCCCGTACCTCCAAGCTGCTCACAACACGGACCTCTCCGGACCTCAGTGCCAGGCTAGTGGACCTGCGCTAGCCTTCCCTCTCCCCAAACACTCATCCCTCTAACGATGAACAGTGACATGACCACCTGTTTCTCATCATCCAGCTTTCCATTTGAATATCACACCCTCACCATCCAATCAAGAGTAGCCAGCAGGGCACTCGTGATTGTGTCTCTTGATTTTATATTCTAACAAGCACTTAGTGTTATCCAATCATCTTCCTTTTATTTATTTGTGTATTGTTCAAAAAACTTTGAGAACAGAGACAAGGTCCGTTGTGTTCACCAGTGTTCTCAGTGCTCACAACAGGGAAAGCACTCAACAAATACTAGCTAAATTAATGCATTCTGCCAGAATGCACCATTTAATTTTTAAAGTGCTCTCAAGAATTCCCTGAGGATAGCTATATGCTGAGGAAGCTGTATGCTTCATATATTTTTATGTTCCTCACAGAACTCAGGACCTATTTTATATCTACTAGGTAAATAATAAATATTATTGATTGTGAATAAATGAATATACTTGAGAAATAAGAAAATCCAATGGCAAACTGAAATATCAAAAATTATTTTAAAACCATGGGAATAATATACTATACCTGTATCTCTCCTAAAAGTCCTCCAGTGCGCTCCAGCACCAAAATTAAAATCATTGTGGAATTGGGATTAGGCAGAGATATTCTGCTTTCATTAAGAAATCTTACAACGCCAAAGGGAGAGTCACTTCTGGCGATCGTGATTCTGCTCACTAGGTGGCGCCCAAGGACCGCTCCTCCAGTAGCTCCAATGAGCAGAATTTCAATGGGCTCTGCAAATTTACTGCATTGAAAGGAGCAATTCTGTGAGTCTAAATACATTAAAATGCCTCTAAAATCCAAATAACTACTCATTTCCCTAATTGGTCATACATATTCAAGGCACAGTAGTCACACACAAAGTGAGAAGAAGAGAGTGTTCAGCTAAAGGCAGAAATGATCAACTTCAATATTGTATAACCTGGGCTGGTCATTAGCCTTTCTTCTGCTCTTTTTAATTGCTTTATGCATTGAAGAAGTAAATTTCAGAATGTTTCTAAATTCTGATTAGGTTTTTCAAGTCTAAGGTAAAAAAAAAATTATGCCTGTATTTGAAAAAAGCAGCATGCAATCACAATGGTCTCCCAATCCCTCTCTGCCCCAGTGCACCCTCCCCCCATTTATCACCTGTTCCTCACGGCCATATATATAATCTAAAACTCTACTAACACTACAAAGCATAGGTCAAGGCTGGAACCCACTCTGTGTGTTTTCTGTACACCCGTACTACAGCAGCCTCCCGTCATTTGCAGTTTCGCTTTGGGCGGTTTCAGTTACCTCCAGCCAAGGGAGGTACGAAAATACTAAATGAAAAATTCCAGAAATAGCACTTGTGAGTTAAATTTCACACCATGCTAAGCAGCATGATGAAATCTCCCACTGACCAGGTCCCTCCCAACTGTGACACCAATGACCCCTTTGTCCAGTGCATGAATAAGCCACCCACTTTCAGTCACTTAGTAGTCATGCGGGTTATCAGATCGACTGTCTCAGTACCACAGTGTTTTGTTCCAGTAACCCTCACAGGAGCTTACATCACAGGGCCTAAGTTATTCGCCTCACTCCATCTCAACATGATGGCGTCACCACCTCGCATCATCGTATGAGGAAGGATATGTAGAATATAATTAAGACATGTTTTATAGTATACTGTTATAATTATTCTACTTTATCATTAGTTACTGTGCTGTTAATCTCTTACTGTGCCTAATTTATAAATTAAACTTTGTCATAGGTGTGTAGGAAAAAACATAGCATACATAGGGTTCAGTACTATCTGCAGTTTCAGGCATCCCCTGGGGGGCTTAGACTATACTCCCTGTGGAGAAGGGGGGGGCTTCGGTATTTCTGATATCACTAAATAGTTACCTTTCATTGTCATCAATGATGGAGACATTTATGAAACTTAAGCTCTGCCCATGCTGAAACGTGACGGAGTCACCATGCAGGATATAATTGATGCCACCGGGCACCGCGGAGGAGCTCTGAGAGATGAAGTCAGCTGTCACCTGGCCGTGCGTTCCATGCAGCCTCACCACTGGGATCACGATCAGCCCGACATCCTCCTCCACTGTAACAGGCATTTCCGCTTAGCTGGGGTGCCAGGCACAGCTACTCACTTTTGTAAGACGCGGTCAAATTAAGCATGGCAACTACATATAATGGCACAGCGCAAGTACTCAGTTTGTCTGTAGTTCATTTATCGCTTTAAAATATGACTTGAAAACTTCATGACTTGTTTTTCAGGAGGAATAAAATTTGTCACAGATTGAAAGTTCCAGCGAACAGTATAATTAAGAATTTAAATAGCCTATATAATCATCAGCATAGGCAATCTTCCTCCATGTGCCACATACAAATAAGTGACACTTTATTAGAAAGTGGATAGTCACTGATTTCCAATCACAAAGATAATGAGGTATTGTACAAGTTCAAAATATAGTCATAAAAATGTTTAAAATACGAATATTTCAATAATCCTAAGGTTAAACATAATTTTTCTAAGTTGCCTTGTTCCTAACTATTCAGCTTTAGCACATATAAGTAATGAAGGTTCAAGGTTGCTCAAAGGTAACCCAAAGTTTATTTTTAAATAAATATATAAATACATTAGGGTATAAACAAATTCATGTGAAGGTATACATGTGCATGTGTATATATGTGTGTGTGTGTGTGCATATACATATAAAGGTACATATGTACAGGTGCATATATACACACCCACACCCCAAATACAGAAAAACTATGAATGAGAATTCAAACTGATAATGTCTAGCTCAGGTACCTTGTGATTCAGAAATTGGTGGTAAATTTAAAATAAGGTTACTGAACCTACCTTCGAAGGCAGTATACCTTGGGTCAAATTCAATGATGCCCTCTGCGTTATCATTTTTCATTATTATGATTCGGACAGTGGAGATGTTTCCTATTTCAGGAGGCTGATCTACTTGAAGTCCATTTTCTTGGATGGTAAAATCATAGCCTCTTGCAAAGTCATAAAAAATAAAATAAATGAGTACATAATTTCTTAGCATGAATCCAATGGTCCTCTTAGCTCCTATTACTTAGTCCTATTATGCATTTTAATACTTTTTAAAGTTCCCAACACTAAAATACTCCTTCTCCCCCCTGCAATGCTGTTTGAAACAGGTTTCTGTGCTGCTCGCAGTTATCGCTGCCTGCACGCAATCCAAACTAATATGAAGTTATCACACTTGGGCAATGGGGAGATACTACAACTATGAGGGAGTTGGGAAGAAGTTGCTGTAACATGAAACTCTGGGGCTAGGAAGGCACCGCTGAACACAGGCCACAGTAACGGACCTAAACGGTAACGTGCGTTCCACTATGCTGCCCTGGAAGACGGAGACCCCCGGGGCTGGAAAATGGGAGTGCAAGGTTGAGATGGTTACTTCAGGGAAACAGTGAGTGTGTGACACAGATGAAATTTCAAGCTAAACCTTCAAGATTCAAGAAAATATTTTAATATCTGCGGAAAACAATTACAATCCATGCCTCTGTTCTTCAATAGAGATGGTAGTTTTCTTGTCTAATGACATATTGATGCAAAGGAAGGATTTTTTTTTTAGGTTGATATTACTCCCATTTAAGAAAAGTTCTGACTTCCAGAGTTTTATACCACTTTAATCCCCGAAGCTAAAAAAAATGGCACTGAGCCATTTTAGTCCTTCCTTCAACTTCCAAATTCTATGTTCTTGATATTTTTACCCCATCTAGTTTCAAAAGGTGGAAAGCTGTTTAATAAGATTATCTGTAAGGCAAAATTAGAAAAAGGGAATTAAAATATTAAATGATAAGAGTAACTGTTATCAGTAGTCTGAGATGGATTGTAGATCAGCAGTAATTTTATAGCAAGCAGGCAAAATGGGTTTACAATACTTTTCAGATCAAAGGAAGAATACAAATGTATCTGTAAGGTAAAACTTGTTTCCCCAGAATCAAACTTATGTAAAAATTGCTTTTTTTAAAGGGTAGTACAGAGAGGGTGACTGCTTCAAGCCCTTCTTAGTCAGTAACACTGATATGATCTCATACTTGAGCTACTTTTACCAAATTTTACCTATTTAAATAGTGAGTAACCCAGTCAAATTTTTAACACACTTAAAATGAGTACAAATTCATTCCCATCACCAGACACAGAATCATCTCTGGGAAATTTAAGATCTGAAGTGTATGCAATCCCACAACCTGTTTTTCCAGGTGGAATGATAATACACTCCACCTGAGTCACTTTTGGAAATATTTTAGTTTAAAAAAACTTTTAGAGCACAGAATTTATATAAAATGCAAAACCAGCCCTGGCTGGTGTAGCTCAGTGGATTGAGTGCGGGCCTGTGGACCAGAGTATCGAGGTTCGATTCCCAGTCAGGGCACATGCCTGGGTTGCAGGCCAGTTCCCGGCAGGGGACACACCAGAGGCAACCATACATTGATGTTTCTCTCCCTCTCTCCTTCCCTTCCCCTCTAAAGATAAATAAATAAAAAATAAAAAAAATGCAAAACCACTTTCATGCACAAGAAAACTTCCTTTAGAAGTAATATAAACGCAAACATCACTCTAGGGGAAGGTTTGGTGAAAGCTGTCAGCATGGAGGGGCTCCTTGGGCTGCTCGGCCTGTGAGCACTTCTGCATGCTAACGCTGCTTCCCACCCTTGTTAACTGCGGCCCTCCCACTAAATCAGGGAATGAGAGGGCCTCCACGTGGTTCATTCTTGACCTTCAGTGGGAACGTAGTGCACATTAATGACCCCCTTGGATTCAAATTTTTTTAACCTCCTATAACACTGCCTCTGGGCAGGCATCAACCTCATTCACCCACGGAGAACACAACACAGCCTTCACTGATGGCAAAAAGAAATCTCTCACTCCAGCCCGTTCACAGGTACAGAGACAGAAATAGGGGGAAACAAATCGCCCAACCCCGGGCCAGCTGATCTTTGACCTAGAGAACAGTTACTTTATGTCCTCAGCGAATTACTCTTGCCCATGCCATGTTCAATTTTCTGGCTGCCCAGAGTGACTGCACACAAGAGAAACACATACTTTCAACTTTCAGGGGGGAAATCATGCATTTTAGGACAATGCATAGTGTGGCAGTCTGTCATAATCTCCTACCGCACACTGTTCTAATGTCATGTAAATCTATGAAAGAGAAGAGAGGGAACAATTTCACAGTTCTATATTAATCCCTACACAAAAGTAACCTAGCACTTACTTTTTCTTTCTCCCTTTCTGTTTTGTTTTCTTTTCCTACCTTCCTTTTTTACTTTACCTTCCAAGGAGTTCCACTTTTGTAAGTACTAGAGAAAATTCCTCAGGGCCTTCAGGAAGGTCATCATCAAGGATTTCAATTTGCACGCTTTTCGCCATCTCGCGCGTTTCAAAGAGGAGTGCGCCTGGTGCAGGAATAAAGTCCACGCCCGCCTCGGCACTCCCACTCAGTGTCTCATACCAGAGCCTCACAGGGCGCAAGGATCCACCCGAACGGATGACTGTGATGTTCACCTACGGGAAGGAGAGGTTTGTTCTTTGACTTGGTTGACATCTAACCCACTGGATAACACTCAATTTTACTGCTTCTAGTTCTATTTACCAGCACTCTGTTGAAATTATAAATTTCTGAAAGCATATAAATCATATATGAAAATAATAGCAGCAAATCGGTGTGTGAAAACTTTGGAATAAGAAAGAACAAGGAAACACATTTTAAAGATTGCTACAACATAAAAATAAAAAAAAATAGCATTTCAGATTGTAAGCATTCACACTCTACCCATTGTACTTCTTCTGATACTTGGAGTTGCTCATGTGAAAAGGCGAACCGGCCATAGGGAAGGTCACTGGCCACCACGGTGACATTGGCAGTGCTGCTGGCGTCACTCAGCACTCCCCCCTCACTGATCCCAGTGAGCTGAAACTCATAGAAACGCTTCTCCTCAGGAATGTCATCATTCAAAGCCTACGGAAGGACCGAAGGGGCCATCAGCAGCAGAATCCTCAACATTTAAAGAGAAAAATATCTATCATATAAGCAACAACAACAAATGTGGGATGTTAACCATCTCCCACCACCCCACCCACCACCTCACCACCCCCCGCCCCACAGAGCAAAGGTCATACAGGGGTGGGTGTCCAACCTCTTGGAGTCTCTGGACCACACTGGAAGAAGACATATTAAACACATTGCAGTACATAATCACAAAAAAATCTCATAATGTTTTATGTAAATTTAGTTTTGTTTTGGGCCACATTGATAGCTATCTTGGGCCTCATGAGGCCCATTGGCCAAGGGTTGGACACCCCTGTCAGCAACCAGTAACACTAATACCTGGATCACTACAATCGCCGCAGACTGTCCTTCTCTCATTGTCAGTTTTCCTGATGTTTCAGCAAACTCCCCCACAGACGGGGGCACTATCCTCCAGTACACTGTGACCTCTTCCCAAATCGATGGGCCACGAACGAGGCTACAACAACACATATGCATATTCCATACATTTGTATTGAAGGAACTCTTCATAGATACTTGCTGTGGCTTTCAACAATAAACAATTTTCATGTGTCCCAGAAACATTATGCATTTAAATAACCTTATCTATCAACTATAAACCAAAGGAAAGTCTTAAAATTCCAAGATAGTAATACTCAGGGTACTGAACTCATGCAAATCTGCTTGACAAGAATACCAGCAAAAGTTAAATACTGAAAGTACAAGGTCTAAAAGAATAAAAAAACAGCTCTTTATAGATTTTCACTTAATACATAAGGTACAAAATGTTAATAGCTTCACCAAGTTCTCGAACAGGAAACATTTGCACATGCAATGCTAATGAAAAAAGTACCAAAAAAGGAACATTTTAATCGAAATGCAGCTATGTCACTGTTAGCTGCTATCCCGCTCTTTACGAAAAGAACTACTGTAAACAAAGTCGCCTATGACCATCACATAGTTATACGATGGCGATAACTTTAGGACACCTAGAATCATATAATGGTTGATTCAAATGATTTCCTAAGGAATGACTTGTAGCTAAGACACACGAGCTTACAGAGATGAGGCACATGTGGCCGGTGACAGGGCCAAAAGCACAGATCTGATGTCAGCACGATGTGCTTTCTACAGCATGGGTTGTGCAAATTACCCAAGAAACAGCCAGAAAGCTCTTCAAAATCTGACTTCAACATAGGTTAGAACACAAGGCCCATGGGCCAAGTCTGGCCCTCCACCATATTTCATCCAGCCCAGCACCTTGTTTCTACCCAGCAGCAGCACCGAGCTCTCACTTAGCTTTTAAGGAGTAGTTACATTTACACAGTCCTAAAATTACATTCGGCCCTTTGAAGGTAAGCGTGAGACTGATGTGGCCCCCAGTGAAAATGAGTTTGACTCCTCTGCTCTAACCATTAGAATATGCCTTCCATTTGTACCAAAAAAATGTGTTCTACTCTCCACAGAATGTTATGAACATATAAATTAACAATGCTTGAAGAACATGTATGTGTTGAGAACAATGTATGTAAAGCATAAAAATGCTAATTATTTACACCAAACTTTAAAACCCCAACCTAGGCAAAAAAAATGATGTCATCCTTACCTGATGATAGCGGTCCCATTATATTTTGCTGAGGGCTCCCCAATGAGGATGTGTCTAGACGATTGAGCTATCCCAACTTCTCCTGAAGCTCCCTTATCTCCCCGAATGATTATTGATGCACTACCTAAGTTGAAGATGATGTACATACAGCTTACATAGCAAACACATGTATTCCCTTAGTACACACCTGCAATGTTCTAAGTGCTTTACCTATACCAGTCTTAGGAGTTAATCCTAATGGTAATCACATAAGTTAGGTACTAATATGCTCATTTTACAAATGAAGACATTTGAGCACATTGATGCATTGAGGAGACTTAGCAAATAACTCTTCCAAGATCACAGTTTAATGAACATGGGCAATAATTCCACTATCACTCCTATGATAAGCAAGCAGTCTACTCTACCATTCTGCATTCATTCACTTCTACAATAATCATTTTGCAGATCATTGCTAATGGCTTTCTGGCTGTGTCTATTGGCTCTGGGGCAAAAGCAAGATTTCTTTTTTTTTTTTTAAGATTTTACTTATTTATTTATCTTTAGAGGGTAAGGAGAGAGGGAGAGAAACATCAATGTATGGTTGCCTTTCGTGCATCCCCTGCTGGAGGCTCACCTGCAGGGAACCAGCCTGCAACCCAGGCAGGCATGTGCCCTGACTGGGAATCGAACTGTGATCCTCTGGTTCGCAGGCCTGTGTTCAATCCACTGAGCTACACCAGCCAGGGCCAAGATTTCTTTAAGCTACCTTTCATTTTTAATTTTCTGACTATTAATTACTTATAAGCATTTATTAAAAATGTGTCAAATAGTCCTACTAAAATAGAAATAAAAACCATAGTCAGTAATTTGACATATATAGTATAATTGAGCAGTAACTTGAAGAAAATTGTTTGTGGAAGCACACAAGGTTTCATGAAATCAAGGACTGGATTACTGAGCTCTTGCTTTCTTTAGCAACAGATTAATAAAACCAATAGTGGCTTGATTTTTGCAAATATGTCACAGTCAGAAATACACTATGAACTTGTTTATATTAATAAATGATTTACCCTGATCCACTGAAAATTAAGCTACCCTAGGTACATAGGGTGGAACTCGACAATTCTGAGAATTTCCTTGACCATGGAATTCTGCTTTTTTAGACACAGACCCTTACAAAGGATGGAGTTCTTAATGGCAAGAAAGGATATGCAACTAAGCTTTTACGTCAAAGTTGCTGGGCCATTTTTTATGGTTATTACTCTGTACCACAATGAAACCATTCAGGACCATTAATCCTTTCTCTTCAAATCTACAAGACCAACTTTAACATGGACCATAAATAGATAAGAACTATGGTTACTGTTTCTGAAATGTCAAAATGTCTATGTAATTACTATCTGATGAAAATAGGTATAAATAGGCCAGAATAAACATAATAACACATGTTTTTTAAATAATATTTTGTTACAAAAGTAATATGTGATCAGTATCATATATAGAAAATATAGGTAATCAAAAAGCACACAAGAAAAATGGGATTACACTGAACCTGTTGTTATGAAGCCTGGTTTATTAATATGCCAATCAACCATGTAATTAAGTATTCTTAATTTTTAATGTAATTATGGCCTTTTATGCCATATTCTGTTGAATAGTTTCATAGTATTATTTAATCCATCTCCTACCTGGTTAAGTGGATCATTTAGGAAGCTTCCATATTTTATTGCATAAATATTGCTAAAAGAAACACTTATTTTTTAAAAAAATCACACGATTGGGTTGTATAAAAGCTTTGACATATGACCTTACTAACACTGGGTACTACAATTTTACTTTTAAAAATTCCTTAGCAGTAATATGTTGGTGGAAAAATTGCATCTTTATGTTTTAACAAACATTTTAGTCATTATAAAACCTAATGTTACCTATTTTAGTACTATTTATCATTTGGTTACATTTTTCTGAGAACCTACTTTTCTTTTTTATTTATTTATTTTTTTTATTTTTGTAAGTTCTGTTTTTTTTATTTAATTCTTATTCAAGTACAGTTTTCTCTTTTATATTCCCTGCCCTGCCCCCCCCCCCAGTGCTCCCCACCTCCCTCCCATTTCCGCCCCCACCTTAGTTATTGTCCATGTTATCCTTTATACTTGTTCATGTGAGTCCTTCCCCCTTTTCCCTATGATTCTCTCCCCTTTCCCCTCTGGACCCTGTCAGCCTGTTCCATATTTGAGTGTCATTGGTCATATTTTGCTTGCTTGTTTGTTTTGTTGTTTAGATTCCTGTTAACAGTGATATCATATGGTATTTGTCTTTCACCTACTTTTCAATTTCCAAAAAAAATGTGAGCTTCTCTTACCTTTCACTGGAGATATTTCTGCCTCATCGACTGACACAAGTTGGATGGTGAAACGCCTGTCCTTCTCCAACACGGTGTCTTGAAGCGTGTGCAATATAATGGTCTTCTGGGACTCGGTCTACATCAGATAACAGAAATTAATTCTCCAGATTGACTAAAGTCACGTTTGGAATGTTCTCATTAGTGGGATAAGGTTTCTGTCCATAAGCATTTTTAAAAGTATGTCCTTTTTGTCCCCTAGAATTAGGGGTTTTAAAGAGAATTATCACATAAAAATTAGTTCTGACTATAAATGTTATTCAGGGTTGCAATAGCAAAAAGGAGAAAAAATTTAACACAACTTCTACATTTACTAAACATTTTCAATCACTGAAAGTCCAATTTATTAAAGAGAGCCAAATGGTCACAAGACCATTTAAAAGACAAAGATTAAGACTATACTTTCAGGGATCATTTCTATAGTTTGTAAAAGACAAAGATCATAGATTTACCACCTACAAAAGTTATTTTTTTACTACCCATTTTGACTCTGCCCCTTATCCCTCTCAATCCTTCCACAGGCATTGATCTTGCCTCTCTCACCTTACACTGAACTCAGTAAATTTTTTTAATGTCTTTTATGTTTTCAGTGTAGGCTGGAAGAGAAGGAACACAGGAAAGCAAATATAAAAAGGACAACTAGATTAATACTTGGAGACAACCATGACAGGTATCATTTTTATCTTTATCTTTTCTACCTTTTCCTCTGTATGCTGATAAAACAACTCCACTGTCCTATGCATCACTGATTAATCTTCTACAGTTTGTATTCTGCTGTTTATTCCTTCTCAAACACATCTTAATTCCATATTTGCATTTTGGGGATTTTTAATATTTTTCATTCAAGTTGTTCCCCATAGTTCCTTATATCTATTTTATAATATTTGTAATTTTAAAAAAATTTTGTAAGAGTTTCCAGGAAAATGTATACTTCCTGCCTCAGAGCTTATTCAATGTATTCAGAAAAATCTGTAATTTATGGGATGCAGTGAATCACCCCCACCCATTTCATTTACTGTGTACTATGAACTAGGGGCTCTGACTGTATACCTTAGCTACAAAATTAGTCCTTAGAATGCTGACATGCGCATGTCAGAGCTGTGTGTACAAGAGCAGTGAAGCTGCTATTCAGCTGTTTGTGAAACGTACCAGCCTGGTGACTGAAACACACCAGCCTGGTGACCGAAGAACTGGGTGGGAACTTCCAGTCAAGATGGAGGCATAGGTAGACACACTGTGCCACCTCGCACAACCAAAATTAAGAAAATTTAGAAACAACCAAAAAAACTGACAGAAAATGGAACTGTACAGAAGTCCAACAACCATTCATCCAGTTGGTAAGAGGGATAGAGTCGGCACCTGGCAGAGAGGGGGCGTGGGAGGAAAAAGTGGTGGCTGGCAATGTGGGTGCACGGGCAGCGGCTGGCAGACCCAAGACGTGGGGTGGCAATGAGCAGGCCCAGTGAGGCGCAGAGGTAGCTGGCTGACTGAGGTCACACATTCGCTTGCAGATAAACCAGATGAAAACAGGCAGAATCACAGAAATGGAGATCACATGGAGGGTTAGCAAGACAGACGTGTGAAGAGGAAAGAGGGGGAAAAGGTACAGAGAATAAATAGCATAGACAGTAAGTAGAAAATAGACAGGGGAGGGCAAGAATAGTATAGGAAATTTAGAAGCTAAAGAACTTATGACACATGGACCTGAACTAAAGGGGGGGAATGTGGGTGGGAGGGGGTGTGCAAGGTGGAGGGGAATGAAGGTGGGGAAATGAGACCACTGTAATAGCATAATCAATAAAATATATTTTTTTAAAAAAGAACTAGATGGAGAGTGTAAAATACAGAGTGATCTACAAACCTTTCTCTCCTAAGGTAGTACTTTACAAAGAGATGATCTTATCCTATTGGGAAAAGATCAAACTATGTGCCATTTTAATATGCATGTCCTGCTCAAAACCAGAAAACCAGGGTGGGGGAAGATGGCAGCGGAGTAGGACAAAGGATTTCGCTTCTCTCCACACACCGGAGAAGGACCTGGCTGATCTGCGGAAGAGCACAGCAGATGCCAAACTGGGACCCAGCATATAAGAAGGCAGGACTCCAGAGACTGTAGCAGACACTGAATGACCAGAGGTTGAGGAGAGAAGACGACCACAGATCAACAAGGTACGAGAGAGCAGCGCAGTGGTGGTGGTGGGGCCCCTGCCAGGCCGAGCCAGGGCCCTGGCCGGCCGCCCAGGTCTCTGAGAGCCGAGGGTAGGCAACACCGTCTCTCGGCACCACCCCCATCTGGCAGGGCGCAGGTTGGAAAACACCTGCCAGTAGTGGCAGAGAGAGGAGTGAGCATTCGGAAGCAAGCTCCGATAACTCGTGGAGTCAGGTTGCTGGCTTGGGAGAACTGAGAGTTGCCAGAGCATTCCCTCCTTCGAGGGGCCTGTGTCTGCCCTCGAGCAGTCCTGGGGGGTCTTGGGCTGCTGGCAAGGCCTCCAGAAGTGGGTCAGTTTCGAGATCCATCCCTACTCAGCTGGCACAGACCAGCTCCATCCCTGCTCAGCTGGCGCAGACTAGGAGACACTGTGAGTCAAGCACTGATCTTCAGCTTGACCGGCTGCAAGTTGTGCGCACCTTCCCGGTACCCGAGTGGCCCGAGCCATGGCTGGCGCCTGCTCCTTCCGCTGCGAGCGCCTTCCGGGCCCCCGGTTTCGTGGACTGGGGGTGGCGCACACCCTCCCGCCCCAGGCGACCTGCGCCATCAACGGCGCCTGCTCCTTCGGCCGTGCGCGCCTTCCTGGCCCCCCGGCTTTGTTGACCACCGGTCCCACGCGCCTTCCGGGCCCCCGGTTTCGTCAACCACTGGTCGCCCGCACCTTCCTGGCCCCCGAGGGACCCGCGCCATCGCCGGCGCCTGCTCCTTCAGCCGTGCGCGCCTTCCCGGCCCCCAAGGGGCCCCCGGGCAGGCCGTCTACTTGGGGAACTGCCAGTCTCCTGTGCTTTTCCGGCGGGGCGGGGTCTGTGCCGACCCTCGGCTTGGGGAATTGAGAGTCGCCCAGGTGATCCCTGTGGCACAGGACCTGCACCGGCTGGCGAACAAATTTGGGGAGTCTCTGGCTGCTGGCTGGGCCCCTGGAAGAGAGCCAGTCGCCAGCTTCACCCCTACTCAGCCGGCGCAGACAGGGGAACACAGGCAGCCAGGCTGTTGCTGTTGGTTTAGGAGAATTGTGAGTTGCCCTGTGTATTCAGCCACAACACAGGAAAAGGTCCACACCCAAGCCTACGAGAACAAGAAAGCCAGGCTGGGAGCACGCACCCTCATGTCAGACCAGGGCTGGGAAGCCTGGGAGAAAATCCGCTCTCAGTAGGGCGCGGGTGAGAGGCGCCAGTCTGGATCTTGGGGGATACTGGCAAGACCAGTTGAGTGTACCAAGGCACGAGAAGAGCCACAATAACAGCCCCTCAGGCTGCTGCAGTTAGTGAGACCAGACGGTTTGACTCGCTGGACACAAACCGGAGGACTAGTGGGAGCAGAGAAGACCAAGATACCTACAGGAGACTGCACCACTGAATTCCACAGGTATCCTCCACAGAAGTTCACGCTATAAACTCAGGGTCCCAGAACAGATCAATCTAAGAAGCTGAGGCCAACGAGAAGAGCAGCACAAACAATGGGGAGACAAAGAAACAATCCCCAAATGAAAGAAAAGGAGGAAGCATCAGAAATAATGTTAGATGAAATAGAGGCAAGTCAACTATCAGATGTGGAATTCAAAGCACTGGTTATCAGGAAATTTAAAGAGCTTACAACGAGCTACCAGAAACTACAGGGGAGCTACAATGAACTCTCCGCAAACTATACTAGCATGAAAAAGGAAATAGAAACCATCAGCAAAGGCCAAGAGGAAATGAAAAATACAATTTCTGAACTGAAGAACACAGTAGAAGGTATGAAGAGTAGGATTGATGAGGCGGAGGACCGCATAAGCGAGCTCGAAGACAGGGTGGAAAGAATCTCCCAGATGGACGAGGTGATGGAAAAGAGAATCAGAAAAAATGAGGAGAGTCTAAGAGAAATGCAAGACAATATGAAACATAATAATATCCGAAAAATAGGAATACCAGAAGGGGAAGAAGAAGAACAAGGGATAGAAAACCTACTTGAAAGAGTGATAACAGAAAATTTTCCTAAGATGAGGGGAGAGAAAGTCACACGAATCCAGGAATCGCAGAGAGTCCCAGGCAGGTGGAACCCAAAGAGGCCTACTGCAAGACACATCATCATTAAAATAGCAAAACTCCAGGACAAAGAGAGAATCCTAAAGGCAGCAAGGGAGAAAAAGGAAGTAACATACAAGGGGGTCCCAATAAGGTTGGCTAATGACTTCTCAA